>NC_092373.1:174485337-174793016 GCF_030028105.1 Mobula birostris | reverse complement strand
AGTCCTGCAGAGAATAGACCCGCAGATACTTCCCCTTCCCAATGTGGGTCTCTTTCTTGGTCAGGGGGATTGGGGTGAACGGCAGGGAAGTATAAAGCATAACACACGAGGGTGATGGGGGGTCGGTGGTGGAGACGCGGCTGCAGCAGGGTTGGCTCTTTCTGTACTACAATTATTTGAATTCAGTGCTTACATTTATCTATAAAATCTTGAGGTGAATGCGTTAGGAAATAAAATTTGGTATTCTTAAATCATTGAAGCTTAGGAGAGATTTAATAAATCTTTTCCCAAATGTAGGGCTTTGTTTTTTTTATGAGAAATGTTTCTCATAATATGTAACAGAGAGAAGACTTGTAAATTGGTTAAACACATTGATTTGTGATCGGAATGTGATGTTTGAAAGAATAGTGGAAGCAGATTCAATAATGTTTGAAAACATACTGAATAATTTTGTGAAAACATAATCTTGCCCAACAGTGGGAAACCATATGGAGCAATTCTAGTTTATTCATTACATTTTTAAAATAATGTAATAAGTAGATTTTTATGGAATTGTTCCTGTGCCTGGTTTTGTAAACTACAGGTAGGCACATGTGCCTATTTATTTCTCCTTGGTTAGGACTTTAGTACTTGCTGTGCATTTCTTAGGAATGTTTCTTGGGCTGACAACTGCAGATGACAAGACTCATAAGGGAACAAGTGCTCATTTACCCAAATCCCACTGAATCCACTGGTAGGAAAGCAAATTAGCACCAATGTTCTCGGCACAGACCTTAATTACAGTCAGTTGCCTCTTGAGCATCCACAGACTCCTAAAGAGAGACTCTCTGTTCTAAGTTCTTTTTTAGTAAGAGTTTACCTGATGGACAGAGGAAAAGATTTGAGGTTATACTTGAAGCCTCTTTGGAAAAAATGCAACACTGCCATTCTTTTGGCCTATGACTGCATAAATTGATGAAAGACTCTTTGAGTTGGATATAAGAACTTCAAGTCCAGGCATCAAAAGCATACAGAAGCTTAGTGTAAAAGACATGGAGTGTGTGATTTGCCAAACCATCATGTTTCCCACCATCCTAAGTACCTGCACATCTGTCCCACTGTCTTTAGGTTCTACTTTAGCTTTATCTATCACCTCATAACACACAGAATTTGAATGGACAATTACCTATTGTGACCGTGCTGGCAAAGTTGCTATGTTTGAAGAGTGAGATCATCAATAGTTAGTTTGCTAGAAAAGTGAACTGATAATTCCAGTGTAAACTTTATTTCAGGCCGTATAATTAAAATGGTTTAAATCTTGTGTAGTGTGTATCAAACTAGATAACCTTTGAATTGGAAAATCAAAATCAGCTAGATTGGCAATATGTTACTGCTTGAAGGATTTTGGTTTACAGAAGACACCGACTCATCGTAGATTATATTCAGCAAGGGTGTGCCATCACTGAAACTTCCACCATTTCTCTGTCTGCAACACTGTACCTCTCCAATACGATTGCTAATAGTGGACGTAATCCATTGAACAATGGGAAACTGTTCAAATTACAGCATTTCCACTCCTGGATTAAGATTACCCCAATCCCATTGAGCTGCTGTATGCAAGTTATAGTTGAGTGTGTGCGCGCAAACTTGGAAGCCAAGCTTCAAACCAGTATCAATGATTGAAGTGTCTAAGAGAATGAGCCTTTCATTTAACATTTGCAGAACAAAATCCTGTATCAATTTTCCCTTTGCTGAACCGCACTGCCCTTCGACGCTAAAGATCTATGATGTGATCCTGTACAATTGGACTTTTTCCCAGTCTCAATCAAGATCAATTGATGTTTGCTGCCTTTAAGTTAAAGCAAACATTGATGAAAGTCACCCTTGCATCCAGGGCACAGCACAGTCTTTGGATGTCTGAGAAATGGGGTCTTTGTAGATCAAGGTCAGGTACAAAACTTGTAATCTATCAGGCAGCATTGATTTTTGCCATCCAATATGCTTTTAAGAGGTGGACTGACTACACCAGGCATCTTAAAAGGCCAAGGAAATACCATCAACAATGGTTCTATTAAATCTTCCAAATCCACTGGCCAGATAAATAGAACAAAGTTAGTGTCCTCTCCTGAACAATATTACACTTATTTGGCTCAGATGTACAGACCATGTTATTCATGTGCCTGACCCTGGACATACCCTAATCTATACTTTTTTTAGGTGACAGAAGAAATTGATCAAAACTTTCTTGGCAATGTATATCAAAGACAATGAATGATGGGAGTCACTGGCCATGAGTATTGCAAATGAGAAAGAGCATTTGGGATAACACTTTGAACCTTGAGTCCTTTTGTTTGGAGTGCAGAGAAGCGCACTGTAAATGCTACCATCTTCTTGCTCCCTTGTCATCCTAATACTTCAGATTAGATTTTCTTTAGATTAGATTATGAGGACACACAGTCCTCTTTTATTGTCCTTTAGTAATGCACGCATTAAGAAATGACACAATATTCCTCCGGTGTGATATTACAAAACACAGGACATACCAAGACTGAAAAAAACTAACAAAACCTCATAATTATAACATATAGTTACAACAGTGCAACAATACCATAACCTGATGAAGAACAGTCCACGGCACAGTAAGAGAGTTCAAAGTTTCTCGAAAGTCCCTCATCTCACATAGACAGGAGAGGGAAGAAAACTCTCCCTGCTATGCCTGACCACAGTCCGACCCTGAGTCGTCCGAAAACTTCGAGCCTGCGATCAGCCCTCCGACACCGAGTACCAAGCACCATCTCTATCCGAACGATTCGACCTCAGTCTCGGTCGCCAGCAGCAGGCAAAGCCGGGGATTTTGAGGCCTTCCCTCCAGAAGATTCTCGATCATGCAGTAACAATGGCAGTGAACTAGCAGTTCAGAAATTTCTCCAGATGTTCCTCTGTGCTTTCACGTCGGTCTTCATCAAATCAGAATTGTCCGTGGCCCCTATTTAACGGATACGATATCATTTTCACCGGAGAGCTGCGCACGAGTGGCACGCTGCTATCACCTCTTCCCGCCTCCTAATTTCAGTCCATCCACCTGTGTCTGTGGTTATCATATGAGCTTTCTCATCTCAGTGACCAAGGAACTGGAGTGGAAGCACTTCATTCTCAGCTCAAGGGACCACCAAAGAGAATTGTGCATGGATTTTCTTTCCATTTGTTGCAGCATTTTTCTAAATTGTTGTTGGGAGCTTTTGCAGTAGTTTCTGTTTACACTTTAAATACATATTAATGTATATTGAATTTGTTGGCTTCACAATTGGTTGCTTACAGTTGGGTCCACCCTTCAGTTTTTGTTTCACATTGCTAATAAATTTTGTTTAGAATAGAGATGGCTTCAGACTGGAACATCAGTGAGGGTGTGCTCTCTTTGTCTCTGTAATGGGTTTCAGGGCACATAGAATGGGGAAAATGAGGTAACCATGCTGATTTGTTGCACATTTACAGGAAAAGGAAGTAAACAATTAACACCTTTCTTCTTCAGTAAGCGTCATTGTGTACCAAAGAAATGGTGATGGAGAAGCCAAGTCCCCTGCTTGTCGGGCGGGAGTTTGTGAGGCAGTACTATACCTTGCTGAACAAGGCACCAGACTTCTTGCACAGGTATTTATTTTTAACTTATTCTTGTTATCTGAATTATTTCAAAAGATATTTGCCATAATGATGAATGCTACAGAGTCGAGACATATGTTTTAGCTCCATTATTTTCTCCTGTGGGGGAGGGGATCTTCTATTTCTATAGCAACTCTCACCATTTTTATAGCCTGAAATAAAAACTGAATGCTAAAAACATTCAGCAGTCAGGCAACATTTTTGGGAGAAACAAAGTTGGGTTTTCAGGTTTGAAATGAGAAAACAGGTATTATTAAATTGCAGAGAAGAGGCAGGGAAAGGTGGCAGAAAGGAGAGCATGTTTGCAATCTTGTGAGGCCATGATTGGCGTGGGAATAAATTGTAAATCTTAAAAGTTGCAGCTCCACTCATGTGAGTTAAAGGGAAGTTAGGATGATTATACAGAATCAGGTTTATTGTCACCAACATATGATGTGAAATTTGTTGAAGAAACCTAGGACATAGAAACATAGAAAACCTACCAGCACAATACAGGCCCTTCGGCCCACAAAGCTGTGCCGAACATGTCCTTACCTTAGAACTACCTAGGCTTACCCATAGCCCTTTATTTTTCTAAGCTCCATGTATCTATCCAGGAGTCTCTTAAAAGAACCTATTGTTTCCGCCTCCACACACTCGCCACCCTCTGCATTTAAAAAAAAAACAACTTACCCCTGACATCTCTGTACCTATTTGCACCTTAAAACTATGCCCTCTCGTGCTAGCCATTTCAGCCCTGGGAAAAAGCCTCTATCTAGCCACACGATCAATGCTTCTCATTGTGAGACAGCAAGACATAAAAATTAAAGTCGCAAAATTGCAAAAGAAGAGTAGCGAAGCAGTGTTCATTGGCCATTTAGAAATTTGAAGGTATAGAGATGAAGCTCTTCCTAAAATGTTGAGTGTGTGCCTCTAGGCTCCTGTATCACCTCCCTGATAGTACTGATTACGAGGGCATGTCCCAGATGGTGAGAATATGTTGTCTTCTTGGCACCACCTTTTGAAGATGTTCTTATGGGGAGGATGGAGCTTGAGTCTACAGGCCTGTGCAGACTCTTTTGACCATACACCTTAGTTGTGTTGCTGCCTGAGGCTTTAATCAAAATGCTGTCCACTGTTCATCAGTAGAAATTTGCAAGAATCTTTAGTAACATACTAAAACTCGCAGTGAAGTATAACTACTGGTGTGGCATCAGTGTGTCAAGCCCAGGACAGATCCTGTAAGATGTTAACACCCAGGAACTTGAAGCTGATCATACTTTCCACTGCTGATCCCTTAATGAGGATTGGTGTGTTCTCCCAAACCTCCCTTTCTGAAGTCCACAATCAATTCCTTGTGCTTGTTGACATTGAGTGACAATGTGTTGCAAATATTGCAGCAGCTCATGGTGAGCTGACGGAGAGAGGAAAACTCGAGGATGGGTGAGTTGCAACAGAAAAGGCCGGTTCTGAGACAGACAGACAGCAAGTGACTTAATTGAAGTTGGACACTTTGGTATCCTTGCCTCAAAAGAGAGAGTGCAAAAAAGATCCACCAGTCTGCTAGCTTGCTTCTTGGAAGGGATGTATGAGGAAAGAGTTTTCTAGAGTTTAGAAGAATGAGAAGTAATCTCTTTGAAACTTCTAAACAAAATCTTACAGGGCTTGGCAGGGAGGGTTCAGGAAGATATTGAGAAGTCATAGTCCCAGGGTAATGGGAGGGTAATTTGTGTTGAGATAGGAAGTTTCTTTACTCAAAGTTTGGTATCCTCTACTCTGGAAATCTGTAGAACTCAGCCATGTGTTAACTCCAAACAGAGGTCAATAAACTTTAGGATATTAAGGGAATGCATGGATGTTAGGATAATGTAGGAAAATGGAACTGCAATAGAAGATGAGCTGTGATTTTTGATGAAAGGCAAAGCAGGCTTGAGGGGCCAGGTGGTCTGCTCCTAAATCTTTTATCTTATCAGCATGGTTAATGAATAAGATCTGAAGATTTAGAAATGTGTTGCTTGTTGCATTATCTTAATATCAGCTGGTTGGACACTGTTAAACCTACTTTTATATTCAGCTGAGTGTTTAATAGAGTTGATACTAGCCTGAGAGATATCCATTTGCTTTGGCTAGTTTAGCTAGTTCAATGCCCACCTTTACTGGACCTGGGTGGTTTCGCAAATGTGGACTGGGAATGCTTATTCCAATAAGCACATACCTCATGCCCTGGGCACCTTTGGTATGAAAGTCATTTCTGTCTTGATAATTTTTGACTGTACCAGTGGCTTTTCCAAAATCTAAGTTAATTCATCAAGTAACTCTGTCAGTGCTGGTGTAAATGTGACAGCCATCTGTGTTTTGCTGTTAAGCTGCCTTGATTCTGTTAAGTGCAGTGTTGGAAGCTATTACTGGGAGCACTAATGAGGCTGATTTTCTGTGGGGGAAAAATAAGCCTCCTTGGGGCCGGTGAAATTTACATTCAGAAAGGCAGCTCTCTATACACGAAGTCTAAATAGGGTACAATCTTAAAGCATATAGGATGCACGGAATCCAATGCATATAATATCTGACCATGTTAGGGAGCTGGAACTGGGTGACCTTCAACTCATTTGGAAGGATGAGGAGGTGATAGATTGGAACTACAGAGAGATAGTCACCTATAAGTTGTAGGAGGCAGGTAGCTGGGTGACCGTCAGGGGAAGGAACGGGAATAGGCAGTTAGTGCAGAGTACCTCTGTGGCATTCCTCTCAATAACAAGTATACCGGTTTTGATTCTGTTGGGGAAAGCTGCAGAGACTGCGTCTGGCTCTGTGGCTCAAGGGAAGTAGGGAGAAGAGAGCGTTGGTGACAGGGAAACAGATGGGATATTGTGGCCATGATAGAGGCTCGGATGGCATATTGCCTCCCAAGTGCCAGGGTCAGGGATGTTTCTGATCAGATCAGCGGCATTCTTATGAGGTATGGTGAACAGCCAGAAGTCATGGTACGTATTACTAATGACATTGGTGGGAAAATGGATGAGGTCCTGAAGAGAGAAATACAGGGAGCTGAATAACAGGACCTCAAGGGTAGTAATTTCTGGATTGCTGTTTGTGCCATGCATCAGTAAGAGTAAGAATAGGGTGATTTGGCAAATGAACTTGTGGCTGAAGAATTGGTGTAGGTGGGTAGTGTTTCAGATTTTTAGGTCATTAGGATCTCCTCAGAGAAAGGTATGACCTGTACAAATGGAAACACGAGGAATTCTGCAGATGCTGGAAATTCAAGCAACACACATAAAAATTGCTGGTGAACGCAGCAGGTCAGGCAGCATCTCTAGGAAGAAGTACAGTCAACGTTTCGTCAGGACTAACTGAAAGAAGAGCTAGTAAGAGATTTTCTTACTAGCTCTTCTTTCAGTTAGTCCTGAGGAAGGGTCTCAGCCGGAAACGTCGACTGTACCTCTTCCTAGAGATGCTGCCTGGCCTGCTGTGTTCACCAGCAACTTTTATGTGTGTTACCTGTACAAATGGGATGGTTTGTACCTGAGCTTAAGGAGGGCCAATATCTTTGTGTAATTGTTTGCTAGAGCTGTTGGGGAAGGTTAGAAATGGTTTGACAGGAGTATGGGAACAAGAGTGACAGGTCAGGAGATGGGCCAGTTGTGTAACAGTGGGTGCAGCATGTGGAAAGACTGAGAGGAAGGATTGGCAGTGGATAGAGCAAAATTGCGGTCAGTGGGATAGGTTGAAGTGTTTATTTTAGTTCAAGAAGTACCAAGAGCAAAGGTGATGAACTTAGCATGGATCATTTCAAAGAACTATGATGTTGTGGCCATTAGGTACTTGGCTGTCACAAGGGCAGGAATGGCTACTTGATGTTCTGAGGTTTAGATGTTTCAAGTAGAGATTAGAGGTGCAGGAGTGGTATTCCAAATCAGAAGGGGGAGTTGTTGTGGAGGGATTGTCTACTGAGTCAGTGTGGGTGCAAGGGAGCATTCACTCTATTGGGAGTATTCTATAGACACCTCCTCCCCAATAGAAACAGAAACACTGAGGAGGTAGTTTTGGAAAGGTGCAAAAGTAGCGGTTTTTGTTTTGACTTCAACTTCCCAAATATTGATTGGCACCTCAGCGCAAAAGCTTTAGATGGAGTGGAATTAGGTGTGAGCTACGCCATAGTTGTCATTGAGTTCTTCAAGACCAGTGTGGATGAGTGTGTGCCTTTGAGATCATACTGGACATCCCAAATCAAAAGCCATTGATGAACCAGAGTTCAATGGTCTATTAAGGGCTAGATCTGTAGACCTAGGACTATATATGGTGATCCAGAGCTATATAAGAAGTCCAGGTACCACCTACAGAAGGCTATTTCAAGGGCTATTAAACAACAATTCTTAGAAACGGAATCAGCACGTCAGCTCTGGCACAGTTTGCGGGCCATTGCATACTTCCTATAAAGCGAAACATAACAACGTGAATGGCTGTGATACTTCACTCCAGTTGATCTTAACATCTTTTATGCACACTTTGAAAGAGGGAATAAAACTACACCTGTACAGCATCTGGTGACCCTGTGACCTTTGTCTTGAAGGCTGACTTCAGAACATCTTTCTAGAGGGTGAACCCTCGCGAAGTGTCAGGTCCTGATGGTGTACCAGGTACGGCTCTGAAAACCTGTGCCAATCAAATAGCGGGAGTGTTCAAGGACACACACATTCAACCTCTCACTATTGCTATCAGAGATTCCCACCTGTTTCAAAATCAAACCAGTGCCAAAATAGAGCAACTATCACCCAGTCGTACTCTCATCTACTATGATCAAGTGCTTTGAAAGGTTGATCATAGCTAAAATCAACTGCCTGAGCAAGGACCCACTGCAATTTGCCTATCACCAAAATAGTAAGGCTGCTGTTTATTGATTACAGCTCAGTATGTAATGCAGTCATGCCCCCAGTTCTAATCAACAAACTCCAAAACTTAGGCCTCTGTGCCACCATCTGCAACTGGATCCTTGACTTGCTAACCAGGAGATCAGTCTGTGGATGGAAATAACATCTCCTTGCCGACAGTCAACACTGGCGCACCTATAGGATGCGTGGTTAGCCCACTACTCTGCTCTCTCTGCACCCACAATAGTGTGGCTAGACGCAATTCAAATGCCATCTATAAATTTGCCCAAGGACCCAACTATATTGTTGGCAGAATTTCAGATGGTCACAGAGAGGGTCACAAGAATGAGATCGATCAGCTGGTTGAGTGGTCTGCAGCAACAACCTAACATCAGTAAGTCCAGAAAATGAATTGTGGACTTCAGGAAGGGGAAGTAAAAGGAACACACACCAGTCCTCATTGAGCTATCAGCAGTGGAAAGGGTGAGCATTTTCAAACCTGTTTTTCAGCATTTCTGAGGATCTATCCTGGGATCCAACATATTGCTGTAATTATGAGTAAGGCACAACAGTAGCTATATTTCATTAGGTGTTTGGGAAGAATCGGTATGTCACCGCAGACGCTCGCCAATTTCTACAGGTGTACAGTGGAAAATATTCTAACTACTTGCATCATCATCTGGTATGAAAGGTCTACTGCACAGTATCGGAAAAAGCTGCAGAAAATTATAAACTCAGCCCGCTCCATCATGGACACCAGACTCTCCAGTATCAAGGACATCCTCAAAGGACGATACCTCAAAAAGGCAGCGTCCATCATTGAGGACACCTTATCACCCAAGCTATGCTCTCTTCTCATTGCTACCATCAAGGAGAAGGTACAGGAGCCTGAAGACACACTCGTTCCAGGAACAGCTTCTTCCCATCAGCCATCAGATTTCTGAATGGACAATGTACACTGTCACTATTTTGGTTGCTCTCTTTTTGCACTAATTTAATTACATACATACAGTATATGTGTATGTTTTAATATAATTATTGTGATTTATAATTTTTATTGTGTATTGTACTGCTACTACAAAACAAATTTCACTATGTATGCCAGTGATATTAAACCTGATTCTAATTCTCGAAGTATTTTATTGGGGCAGGGCTAATTATGATGATATTGGGTAGGAACTTGGGAGTCTAAATTGAGAACAGATGTACTTGGGGAAATGCCTAATGGATATGTGTAGGTTATTTAGGGAGTACTTGCATGAGGTTCTGGATAGGTTTGACCCATTGAGGCAGGGAGAAGGTGATAGGGTGAAGGAGCCATGGTTAACGAGATGTCAGATATCTAGTCAAGCAGAAGAAAGAAGCATCCTTAAGGTTTAGGAAGCAAGGGTTAGTTACAGGGTAGCCAAGAAGGGGGTTTTAGAATGGGGAATGAGAAGGCCTTGGCAATTTAGATTAATGAAAACCCCAAGGCATTCTACACATATGAAAAACAGGAGGATGCTAGAGTGAGGGTGGGACCAATCAGAGATAGAATGAGCATGTACCTGGAGTCAGAAGAGCTGGGGAGGTCCTTAATGACTTATTTTGCTTCAGTCTTGATGTTGAGATGTTTGATGTCTGTCAAAGTCAGTCAAGACTTTGTGTGTAAACATGTCAATATTAAGAAAAATGATGTGCTGGAATCATTGAAAAACATTAAGATAGATAAATCTCCCGTGGCTGGACAGGATACTCCAAATTACTACAGTGAGGGAAGATACTGCTGTGCCTTTGGCGATGATCTTCGAATCCTCTTTGGCCATGGGAGTGGTACCGGAAGATTTGGTGACAAGTGTTACTCCTTTGTGCAAGGAAGGGAAAAGGGATAACGTAGGGATTTGTAGACAGCTGTGTTTTATGTCAGTAGTGGGCAAATTATTGGAGAGAACTCTTCAAGGCAGAATTTGAGCATTTGGAGGAAGATGGTCTGATATGGGATAGTCAGCATGGTTTTATGAAGGGCAGGCCATGGCTTATGAGCCTGATTGAATTCTTTGGTGAAGTGAAAAAACAAATTGAAGGTAAGGCAGTGGATTTTAGTTAAGCATTTGACAAGGTTCCCCATGGTAGGTTTATTCTAGAAGTCAGGAGGCATGAGATCCAGGGAAGCCTAGCTGCAAGGATTCAGGTTTGTTCTGGGGCCTTTGCTCTTTGTGTTTTTTATAAATGTCCTGGATGAGGAAGTGGAAGAATGCAAGACACACAGAAGGTAGTTAGGGAATTACATGTTATGCTGACATCCTTTAGACAGGGGATTGAGTTCGAGAGCCACAAGGTAATGTTGCAGGTCTATAACTTACTGGTTAGACAACACATGGCAGTTCTGGTCACCTCATTGAAGGAAGGATGTGAAAGCTTTAGGAATGAAGCTGGTTTGGTGCAATAATTTATAACTTAGTCATGATAAGGGACAAAGATAAATTATGGGTAAGGATTTAAAATTGGGGCAAGACTAATATTAGTATTATCAAGATTTGATTTAATAACAGCAGGCTTGAACTTGAATGTACATCGTGAAGCCATGGGGAATATATTTAAAGGGTTCAGGGCTGACGTGCTTTCACAGAACGGGACTATCAAATCTAGAGCCTCTAATGGACATGTTAATAGGATCACTTCTGAGGGACATTGTCTCTTGCTTTGAAAAGGCATAGATTTGTTAAAGGAGAAAGCAAAAATGCAGAGGCTGGAAACTAAATGAGAACTGTTGGAAGAACTCGGCCAGTCAAATAGATCTGTTCTGATGTGATGTCCCTCACCCAAAACAATAACCGGTTCCTCTTTCCACAGATCTTTGATTGGCTGAGTCTTCCAGCATTTTTCTTTTGATTATGTTAGAAGGAGGTGGTGTGTGACTAAGTTGAGGAAGTAACTAGAATAGATGAAGGGTTTCAGTTTTTAGTAATCTACATGGACACTTAGGACGGTTGTTGATAAGACTGTGTATAGCAAGCTTCTCTTGAAAAGATCAGTCCCACAGAAATCCTAGCAAGAATGAGAAATTGGACACAAATTGCCTCAGTGGCTAGAATCAAGGGCTAGCTTTTGATGAACATACATGTCACTGCAAAACTACTACCGATGGGTTCCATAAGGCTCAATGCTCAATATTTAGCTTTTTATAAGAATGATTCAGAGAGATTTTTTTTTGGGGGGGGGAATGGTAAAGAAGTTTGAAGATAACAATAGATTTGACTCTGTTTGATAGTGAGAAAGAAATGTTTAGACTGCAGGAATGTCTAGGTGGCCTAATCAATTAGGAAATGGCATTTGGAAATTAATCCCAAGTGAATTTGGGATTACATAGCAAGTAAATGTAGAATAAAATTGGAGAATATTGAGTGATTTATAGAGGATCGAAGGAGTTTTGGAATGTATTCCCACTGATGCTTAAATGTGTTCAAATGCTTTTCTATAATAGCTGAAGTGCAGAGTACAGCCAATCCCTGCATTACATCATTTTGGATAATGGAAATTTGCCCTTGTAGAATTCACAGATTACTATCAAAGAGTCTGAGATGCAGAGTAAAAGTCTGTTCTTCTGGAATTTACGAGGGAAAAACCTTTATGTGTAATGCAGCAGTTTACTGTGTTTGTAATTATCAGATACGTAGGTCCTATTAGAATCATAGAGAATCACAGCACAACCAGAGGCCATTTCACCTTTCATTCCTATGCTGGATGCTTGAAAGAAATTCCATTGCTCTTTCTCTACAATCTTTTGGTTTACTTCTCCAATTCGCCGTCTGAATGTCACTTAGGGACTGTTCCCATCTTCCAGGCAATATAGAACAGTTTACTGCAAAAAAAACACAATATTTTTCTAGAGAAGAAATGTCCATTTATGAGTTTTATGTGTATTAATAGTTCTTCAACTATTTAATTGCCTTGTGATTCTATTGCTAAGGTGTCATTGACTCATATTTTCTGAAAGGCATTGTATGTGGACAGTGTTTGAATGTTATAAATTGTTTGAGAACTTTGCCGGAATACAGAATGCTTAATGTATCATGCTTCCGTTTATGAGGTAGTGAAGTCAAGCAAGATGTATTGTCATCAGTCTGTCCATTTGACAGCACTTTATTTGAGTAATAGTGGTTGGAAGCTACAGGTTTCCAGGACTTTGAGTCTTGATTGAATGCCAAATTAATTTGGTATTTAATGTCCATGTAGGCTAGACTCTTTCTGAAGTGCAACAGGTGCCTTTGTTGATCAGTAACACAAGAAGCTGGAGAAACTAAGCAGGTTAGGCAGCATTTATGGAGGGGATTTAGAAAATTTATGTTTCTGGTCAAAATTCTTCATCAGAGCAGCTTTTTGCATTGGTCTACATTTCCAGCATCTGCAGCGTCCTGTGTCTCCTTTGTTGTTCAGCTCCTGTTTGCTAATGGACTTAGCCTTTGTGCTTTCTCTTCTTTTCCATTTATATTGTGACATTGACCCAGTTTAAAATCTCTCTCTCTCTTAACATTTGGTGTGTGGATAAATTTGACGTGCAGAAACTCGATGTGTCTGAGTGTAAATGAGATCACAGATACATAGTTTGTGAGAGTCTATTATTCTCTTCATCCATGAGGATTTATTTGAGGTTGAATTATTGTGTAGTTCCTTGGTGTAAATCAACTGGAAAAATTATTGTGACTGAATTAGGCCTTTCCTGATTGAGCAAAATTGAGATGCAAAAGCAATTTTGCCAGGATATTTGGGGGGTGGGGAGGAAGGAAGGTTGTTAACTCAATAGCTCCAACTTTTCATAGTGTATATTTCATGGACAAAATATAATGACAAGATTATACTTCGAGCTTACCAAAGAGAGTGCAGTAGTTCTGAAAATTGCAATCCTATCTTCCTTCTGAATTTATTGATCGAAGCTATCCTAACAATTAATGTTACTGACTTTTGGAGTCTTGTGTAGCAATTGCTTTCACAATAATGGAGTATTTAAAAGAGTAAGTGTACTGCTGTAGTTGCGATACCTTTGCAACAAATTACGTCTATTGTCCTGTAATGTTTCCATGACCTCAGCGGTAGTATTGTTGAGCATAAATTTTCTAGTCATTCTCCATAGTTGCTCTCATTTGAGTATTCCATAGTGATAAACTAGAATGTCTGCATTAAAATGTAATTTGTAACAGTGTTGAGCTGAGCAACATCAACTCTGTCCATTTTCAGTAATGCCGCTCAGATAACACAGATTGGAATGTACTCCTTCAAAGAAAACCATTGTTTTGTACCACAAGCAAAAGCTTTAATGTTACTCTCATTTTTTTTTATTTGTGATTATCAGTTAATGTTTGCCAAGACTGTCTCTGCTGTGCCAATATTAATTCTACTCCAGTACCTGGTTGGTTAATTCTGTGCTGCCCTTGTTATTCGGCATATATTGCAATACATGTTAGACAAGTTGCACATTATAACCTCATTTTTTTTTTGTGTTTTCAAGTGCGTTGTTCTGGCAGGAGTCATGTAACTTTAATGAACTTAGTGCTTCTATCCCTTGAATAAATATCCAACATTCTTTTCAGCAGCATACAAACAGAAGCTCCTTGTAGCTACAAATTTTAATTGATTTTAAATGCCTTCAGAAACTACTCCTACAACATAGATCATCCCTGAGTTGGGAATGCCCAACTTGCAGATGTTTATTTCCTATGAATGGCAGAGCTAGTTTCCTCACCACTCTTAATAATTTCTTTTATCAGTCGTTATGCTTTTGATGCCACTTACTACAATATTGTGGGGGTATGGTCACCGTACCCAGTCAGTTGTGTGTAGTTTCTGTCTTGTGGACAAAATCAACTTCTAGGTACTTCTAAAAACAGAACCATTTGTTACCCGAGAAGCCTGTAATCAGACATGATTGTAGCTTATCCTTGAATTTTTCATTGTATGAACTACTTGTCATTTGTTGATAGTGATATCCTTTTCATTAACTTCCAATACTGTTTGTTCCTCTTTGTGCAAGTTCATGCCCTGATTAAATAGCATGAGCTGTTGTCCTTTTCCACTCTTACCTGCTTCGTGTTTATCCGCAGAAGTTTTCCAGAGCAAACCATTTTAACTCCTCTGCCTTTGTTTCTCTTCAGTTGAAATATTACATTGTGCTACATTCTAGTTTTAGCTGGCTTCCCCATTTTATGCCATCCATGAGATCAGCCATAACTATGCTGTTGGGGATTCTAAGAAAAGGTGGGCTTTGGATATGGAGGTTGCACAGAGAAGTGGTGCTCAGTTAAAAGATCAGCGTTACCTCATTCAGTGCTGAAGCAGATTAGAAGGGCCAAGTAGCCTGTCCTGTGTATCCTTCAATCTTTCTGAAATCAAGCTCTTTTTCCTGACAATGTATCCTAGTCTTATAATCTTTAAGAACTCATTGCTGTTCCATTTCTGACAACTTGTAGAATACCATTTACAGATGTGCTTCCACTTTATTGATTTCCCCCAAGCTTTAAGATTTCCTCTTGAATCTCTGTTTCTGATGTTGAGGGATGCTGATATCTCCCTACGTGTCTGTCAGATTTTGTTTTGAGGTACTCCTTTGAAGCACCTTGGGCATTGAGTTGTTAAGAGGCCAGGTTGTGCAGAAGAGTATAAAAACAAAATTGTGTAAACACAGCAGGATCATTGGGGAGAGAAACAGTCGACATTTTGGACCATCTTGACCACCTTTCATTAAATGAGGAAGTGAGAAAGTGTTTTATCACTTGCATTTCTGTTGAAGGGTCCTTAGCCTAAAATGTTGACTCTGCTTCTCATTGCTGCTTGATATATTGAATGCTTCCAACACTTCATGTGTTTTTTAGTTTTGGATTTCCTGCTTGAAGTTTTTTGCTGCTTGTTCAGAAGAGGTGATCTGTTCAAGCACTAAGCCAGTTGCTATCAGTGGTACTCTACACCAGTAACGATATCAACACTGACATAAACAGTTGGAATGAAGCATTGTATCATAGATATATCTCATTGAGTATACAGTGTAAAACGAGGCTCTTTGGCTTACCATATCTATGCTGACAAAGTCCCATTTATTTGCATTGGTTGTATAGACTCCTGTGGCTTGGCAATTTAAATGTTCATTGAGATGATTAAATTTGCCCTTCGCAGGCAGTGCATTCCGGAATGCAACCAGCCTCTGTGAAAATGTTCTTTTTCAGATTCTCCTGTAAACATCTTATTCCTCACCTAAAGCTATTTAGTCCTGTCATGAGGAAAAGTTTCTTAGTATCTACCCTATCTTTGCTGCAAGGAACAGAAAGTGAATCTATCCAGTCTCTTATAACTGAAGCATTCCATCCCAGACAACGTCTCCTCTGCACGCCCTTCTTGTGGTGTGGCAACCAGAACTGCACATAATATTCCAGCTGTGGCCTAACCGGTGTATTACAATGTTGTACCATGATCTCCCTGTACTTGTATTCTAAGTCCTGTCTAGTGAGGGCAAATATACTATCTTCACACCTATCTTAACTATGCTGTCATGTTCACGGATCATTGCACTTTTCCACCAAGTCTTTGTTCTTTGATATTCCCTAAGGCCCTACTATTATTGGTAAATGTCCATTCTTATTAGACCTTTCCTCACAATTTATATCACCTATGCTTACCAGAACTAAATTCCATCAACCATTGCTCTACCTAATTTATCACCAGATCAGTATTATACTTCACTCTAAGAGTGCCCTCTTCACTATCAACAGGACCACCAATTTTCATGTCATTTGCAAGTGTATATATAAGTTGATGTATATGATAAAAATTTGGAGTTCCATCACTGACTCCTTGAAATACATTGGTTAAAGCCTTCCAATCACAAAAACAGCACTTCATCATCATGCTCTTTGTCACCAAGCCAATTTTTGACCCATTTTGCCAACTTGCCTCAGCTTCCAAGAGTTGTAACTTTTTAGATCAGCCATCCACATGGACCTTGTCAAAACCCCAGCTGAAGCCTGTGTAAACCATATCACCACATATGAATATATTTAGTTACCTCTCCAAAAAAAGATCAAATTTTTATATATATATATATATATATATATACACACACATTTTATATAATGACTTTTTCACAGGCTGTATCTGCCTTTGAGCCCACTAAGATGCCTAATACTTTAAACCTTAATGTGTTCAATATCCAAACTGAAATTTCCAACTACTGTTTAAATGCAGTTGAAAATTATTTAGACCTTAACCACATCCTCTGGCTTCATGCATGTATTTCTCCTCTCATCCATGGTGCATTCTATTCTATTCTATTCCTGGTTACCCTTTTGCTTTTGATGCAGTTATAAAGTACCATGGAGTTTTTCTTAATTGTGGTATTGCTTTGTCCCTTTTTGCTCTCATGTTTGTTTAAGCACCCCTCACCCTCTCCGTACTTCTGAAATAGCTCTCCCTTTCTTTTAGTGTTAAATCTCTCGTATGATTCCTTTTCCTTCTCTTACCATGAACAAGCACTCTAAAAATTTTATACAGATATGAATGAAGCATTTCGTTGGACTTGTATTTGGGCCAAGGCAACCAGTGCAGAGTTTAGCTGAAGGGTTGCATCTGATTTAGTGCCAGAAAGATAAACGATATCAAAAATATATGTCAAAACCAGTATGGTATTGGTTTGTTATAGTCACATGTACCAAGATTCAGTGAAAAGCTTGTTTGTACTGTTCATACTGATCAATCATTCTGCAGTGCCTTGAGGTAGAAGAAGGTAAAACAATGCATAATTGGTGTAAAAGCTATGCAGAAAGTACAGTGCAGGTAAACCAAGTGCATGATCATAACAAAGTGGTTTGTGAAGTCAGGAGTGCATCATATTGTACAAGAGGTCTGTTTTTAGAAACAGAAAATCTGCAGCACAATACAGGCCTTTCGGCCCACAAAGCTGTGCCGAACATGTCCCTACCTTAGAACTACCTAGGCTTTACCCATAGTCCCCTATTTTTCTAGGCTCCATGTAGCCATCCAGGAGTCTCTTTAAAGACCCTATCGTTTCCGCCTCCACTGGCAGCCCATTCCACGCACTCACCACTCTCTGCGTAAGAAAACTTGCCCCTGAAATCTCCCCTGTACCTACTTCCAAACACCTTAAAACCTCTCGTGCTAGCCAGTTCAGCCCTGGGGAAAAGCCTCTGACTATCCACACAATCAATGCCTCTCATTATCTTGTACATCTCTATCAGGTCACCTCTTATCCTCTGTCGCTCCAAGGAGAAAAGGCTGAGTTCATTCAACCTATTCTCATAAGGCATGCTCCCCAATCCAGGCAACAATTTGAAAACTTGGATAGAAGCTGTCCTTGAGCCTGGTGATACATGTTTTTGTATCTCCTGCTGGATGGGAAACAGGAGAATAGAAAATATCTGGTGTGGGTGCGATCTTCAATTATTTCGATGACTGTTTTACTGAGACAGTGAGATGTTTAGACAGAGTCCATAGAGGGGTGGCTGATTTCCATGATGCAAACACTGCTCAGCACAGTTCTCTGCAGTTCCTTGTGTTTACATGCATGGCAGTTGCCATACCAAGCAATTATGCCTCTGGATAGAATGTTTTCTAAGGTGCATTAATTAAAAATTAAGGATCGATGGAGACATGCCAAATTTCATTAGCCTGCTGAGGAAGTAGAGGTATTGGTGAGCTTTTTTGGTCATGACATCAGTATTATTGAACCAAGACAGGTTATTGCTGATGTTCACTCCTTGGAACTTGAAGCTCTCAACTTCAACACTGTGGATGTAGACAGGAGTATATGCACCCCCAGCCCCCTTCCTGAAGTCAATAATTAGCTCTTTTGTTTTGCTGACATTGAGGGAAATATTTTTGTTGTGATGCTCTCTATCTCTTTCCTGTACTTCAACTTGCTGTCATTTGAGATATGGCCCACTATGGTTATAACATCTGTAAACTTATAGATGAAGTTAGAGCAGGATCTGGCTATGCAGTCGTGTGTACAGGGTGTAGGGCAGGCTGCAACCTTATGGAGCACTAGAATAATCATGGCAGAGGGATTGTTGCCTATCCTTACTGATTGCTGTCAGTTGGTTATGAAGTCAAAGAGCCCGTGATTTGCAATTGTGACTGGCATCAATGTTAATGTGGAGAAAAAAAAATGCTGGAAGTGTTCATGCTTCTGTTTCCATAGATGCTGTTATAGGTTTTCAGCATTTTATTTTATCTCAGACTTGCAGCATCTGCACTACATTGAAAGTTTTATTAAACTAGTGAGTTTTAAGGAGGAGAGCAGGTCCCTGTAGAGTTCCAAGATGGAATCCCTGGTAGTGGATGTAAACTAGTCAGATGCAAACTAGTCATTTTATATATAATGTAACATCATTGAAGATTGAGCAAGAGGGACTAGCCATAATCTTATTCCATATAATTGTATATTAGAGTGGATGCAATCCAGCAAGCAACAGGAAGATTTAAGTGCTATTTGATTGGAAATTAATTGCATAAAACCTTGAAACCTGGTTGTGCCAAATTGTACTTCAGTTCCTTGCATTAAGTTCCATAATTTTCTTTGAAAATGTATCTTAAATTTGTTCCCTGAAGGTTTGCTTACTTCCAATCATTTTTCTTGCAGGTTTTATGGTAGGACCTCCTCTTATGTTCATGGTGGTTTGGATGGCAGTGGAAAACCCACAGAAGCAGTTTATGGCCAGGCTGTAAGTATTTGTACTTTTTGGAAGTATTATTATTAAAATTAACATATAATTGTGATAGTTGATGTGCTGATGCAAAACTCTCGTGCACTGAGCACATTTTCTTTCAGTTTCGTTGTGGTGTGAATTGGTCTTGTATCACATCAGGAGATGCCTTTGTAAATGTTAAAAGGAATTACTAAATATTTTGATTAATCATTCATGTGGAACCCCAAGTTTACCTGAACCTCCAATGTCTCTGAATTTTCACCATCTATAATGTCAGGTTCTGCTATATCTAAATCCAAAGTGTACGTCTGTCAATGTCTATTGGAAGTCCATTTGCCCCAGTTTCCCCCTTTTATTAGAGATTTCTGAAATTTGCTTATGTCTATACTGATTGCAGTGATGTCCATCATTATGAAAGCAAACTTGGACTGACTTTTCCATCAAGATTATTTATTGTCATTCTTCAATACACGAGTGTAAAGGAGATTGAAAAGATTGTTATTCCTAATCTGATGCAGTATAAAAAGCACAAGTATAAAATGAGACACAATGCTCGAGTAAACTGAGTGTGGCCATAGGTGGACTGATTGTATGTTCATAAAGTGATGCTAGGCACAGGAGTATCTGAACATTAGGAGACTGACAGGAAATGATAAAGTGACAAAGTGACTCTTGGCAAGAGGAGCTCTTAAGCAGCATCAGGGCATATGGAAACACAGGACAGTCACTGTGGTGTAGGTATGAGGTTTAGAGTGTAAGCAAAAAGTGGTAGTGCATCTAAAATGTTGACTGGGTTCAGGTGCAGTAGAGACTGTTGGGGTATATAGTGACATTCTAATCCCCTTCTGTTAAAAGCATGATAGAATGTGTTAAGCTTAGTGGGAAGGGATGTGCTATTGTTGGCGATGCTGCCCAACTTCATTTTGTAGCCCATTAAGCATGTAAGCACTGTCACAACTATGGCTGGTTTGGGACTTGAGTTTGGACTGGTATTGTTTCTTGACATTTCTAATAGCTTTACAGAGATTGTATCTAGATTTCTTTTAAAGGTTGGGTTCACCTGATTTGAATGCTGCAGATCTGGACTTCAGGGAGTGGATCTCCCATATAAACCATAGTTTTCAGTTTGGGAACACCCAGATTGTCCTCAACACGCATGCTGATAAAGTCTGTGACGGTGGTGACATGCTTATCTAGGCTGGCAGCTGGGTCTTCGAACATTGAACATGGGCCAGTCTACTGACTCAAATCAGTCACATAGGAGCTTATCTATTAACTCAGACCAGCACAACTTTGTGTACTGGATCTTCGGCTTTCTTCCATTTGTATGTAGAGAGGAGTAGCGGTCTGATTTGCCAAGTGTAGACTCGGGGGTGGGCGACTTGGTACGCATCTTTGGTAATGGTCAGGAGGGTTAGGGCCCATAATGAGACAGAAGACATGCTGGTAGTATTTTGGTAATGTATTCCTGAAGTTGGCCTGGTTGAAGTCAATGGCAATGGTGAAGAGGGCCTCAAGGTATAAATAGTTAGCTTCTCTTTTTTTATACACCTGTTAGTGATTTTTTTTTTTTGCTTTACTTATAAACAAATTTGTCTGGTTTACTTTAAGTAGTATCTATTGAACTCAAACCCAAGCTAAGGTCTTAGTTCTTCTCCCTTTTGAAGTATTTGCATTTCAATCCCTTCTGGATAATTGCTAAGGTACTTTTTAGCTAACTAAACCTGGTTTATTATTCTCACTCAAACTTTAGCTGCAAGTTTGGTTTTAGGATATGTTGTTTGCAGAAATTCCTGAGAACATCGAAACACTTTGCTACCTTTCTACTCCATGAAATAGTTGCTCGCTCTCATTTATGTGGTTAAAATCCAGTATTAAAACCGCACAGTCTTGGTGCACTTGTCCATTTCCTGCTCTTGTATTCTCTCACCTCACAGCTGTGACCAGAGCTTCAAAGCACACTTCCCAATCTTCTAAATCCTTTTCAATTTAGTAATTTACTGCATCAGCAGACAAGCCAGTTAATGCATTTGTTCTGTTTTTTGCAATGCTCATGTACATTCCTATAAAGCTTCAGAATTTGCTATTAACTTTTCATTTACTAAATTTTATCTTGCGAATTTAAGCAAATCAACTGCATTTCCACATCAGGTTCATTGTTCATCATAAGCTGTGCTTGCTTGCTTTCTTGCAGGAAATCCACAAGAAGGTTATGTCCCTTCAGTTCAGTGACTGCCATACCAAGATTCGCCATGTGGATGCACATGCCACCCTTGGTGATGGTGTGGTTGTGCAGGTGATGGGGGAGCTGTCAAACAATGGTCAACCAATGAGGAAGTTCATGCAGACATTTGTCCTGGCACCAGAGGTATGCAGTATTTCAAAATGTCGCTGGCAATCGTCTTGTTGCATTGCAATCAAGGTTGATGTAGCCCTCAGTCTGTTGCAACCATTGGGGCCCTCTGTTGGTTGGAGTTGACCATGGATATCGCATCCTAGCTGTCTACATGATGCGCAAGCCAAGGCAGTATGATATGGAGAGCAAGCTGTTGCCCTTGTAGCAGGCCCGCCCTCTCTACACAGCTGATGAATCCAAAGGAATGGCAGAGTCCGGTACCATTGGAGTTGCAGAAGTTGCCAGTCAGTGATGAACTCAACATAGGGACTGCCTTAGGGACTCCAGCTCCGTATTTTTCTCCTGAAGCCTTTCCATTTAGTGGGTATAGCTGCAAGGCACTAGAGGTTTGAAATCAGAGTTTTACTTCTACATGAGCTGCCAGTCATGGCTGACAAGTTCCATCTGCCAGAAGTGACTGGTTTTAATGCGGCAGTAATCTGCCTTTGCCCCTTCTCCTGTCAGTAGAAATGGTTCTGTTGGGCTTAGTAGCTAAGCCACATATGAAGGCCTGTAGTTGTCAGAGGCTATTTGAGACACACACCATTGGATTCATTTAATAGGTAGTGGGAGCTTATCCGCACTACCTTCCCTGGTTGTGGTAACTGTAATCAACCAGATAAAAAGCACTTAATGGAATTCAACCTCTCGTTAGCAGAGTCTTTATATATCAGAGACTTTAAATTTAAATATAATTCTAATATTTCTAAAATAGATCTAATCTCTTGGTTAATATTTTAATATTGTTTGCATTATTGATGGGTTCATTTGAGCAAATTAGTATTTGTTTATTCTGGAAAATTATGTTAGCACTAGATAAAAAGTGGGCTGTACAGTATACATGTGGTGGAGTTTATTAACATTACTGTTATTCATCAATGCTACTAAAGGTGTTCATGGAATCTAACCTTTGTTCTTTTAAACATTTCAGGGTTCTGTTCCAAACAAGTTCTATGTCCACAATGATATATTTCGCTACCAGGATGAAGTGTTTGATTCTGATGCAGAACTGGAAGAAGGTGAGAAGTTTAAACATTGCAGCTGGCAAATTTACTGGAGTGACTTAAGCTCCAAGCTGAAATATTTTCATTTCGCATTTTTAACAAAAATTATATCGATTTTCGACATTGGAATATCAACTACTAACAGGAACTGCAAATAAGGTGTTTGTTACTTGAAACTTGGCATTGGGTCAATTTTCAGTCCTGTTCATGTTTCACAGCTTGTGTGGGATCTTTTGGTGGATTGTCTTATGTTTGGACAGATCCATTGCAATATACAAATGAAAGTCAGTGCCACTTGCTGTAATTCTGAAAGGCAAACTAAGTGCACCCTGGGCTAGTACTATCCATCTGTATAAAGTAGTGATCGACCAGCCTAGCTGCCTTTCTAGGAATTGCTGATTCCAGCTTATAGCAGCTTTCTTTTAATGAAGCTTGTTAGTTCTTTCAAGGTCCAGTTGAGATTGTAGAAATTATCCTGCTTCCAAGCTGCAGCCCCATTTCCTGTTCAGCAGCCACAGCCACTGATTATCTAAGGTGTAGTCACTTGGTGATTTCAACACATCGCTCTTTGCCCATTTATTGCCCACTGTGTACAGTAGTGTACTTGGGTTAACAAGGAAACAATGTCTGAGGAAAGTCTGCTTATTGCTTCTGCTTATCTTCGTATTTACAGCCTCTAACTGTTGTATAGAAAGCTTCCCAGATCAATTCTGGAATCAGAACAGGACAGTGAGGTTTCATCCTTAAACATTTAACCTGAGGACAGCTTCTGAAGACTGCCATGGCTGGCTGGGTCCCTCTCGTATCTCCAGTCCTAGGCCTGCTTTCTTTATTAGCGGCCTGTCTTTTATCTTGACCCTCCCATACATTATCAAACCTTTGCTTTGTGCTTTCTTCTCTCCTTGGAACCTGGCCCTTTTCCCCTACTTCTATCTTTGGCTTTGCTTCCTCCTTCTCTCTCATTCCTTTGTGCCCTCGCCCTCCGATTCCTCCCACCTCCAGCTCTGAGAAGACATCCAGCCACTTCTGGTATGTGACCCACTTCCTCAGAGGTGTAGTTAGTTCAGCATGTTATTGTGCTTTTAACATCACAAGACATTGTATGATGCTCCATGGAAGCGTATTCAACAGGGGTTGATCTCAAGCCTCATGGAGATTATGAATACAAGTAAGCAATGCCATAAAAATATCTGTGTTTGACAGAGGGAATAACAGATCTGAGACTCTTGGCAGCTGAAGACCTGGCTGTCAGTTATGGATATGCAATAGATCTGGAAAGGAGTAGGAACTTAACAATTTTGGAAAATAAGTATCAAGGAGTAGGTTAGAGGTAGCGAAGGCATGTCCTTGCATGGATTTGAAAATAAGAATGAGAATGCTAAAATCAAAACATTAATTAGCTGCTAAAATAGGTCAATCAAATTATGGTTGATGGGTTGACAGAACTCTGCATAAATAGTGCAAAGAGTTCTAATGACCTTAGATTTACAAATTATTTGAAGTCGACTGGATCTGAGGAATGATCAAATGTTGAGGTAATAAAGGAACTGTTGAGGGATTTAGCAACTAATGAGCTGTGGCTGGATGATAAGGAAGTGGAAATGGGTGACTAGTGATGGCTTGCAATGCAGTTTAAAGTTCATGTGTCAGTGACAGTGGGGTTGTGGGTGGACAGTTTTACAGAGAGAGGAAGGTGGAGTTGATACAAAGGGAATGGAAGCTTCAGCAAGGGTGAAGTGTTAACAGATACACAGCTGTGCTGCTCAATGCTGGTCAAATGGCCAATGTTTTGCAATGAGGAATCTCCAGCTTAAATAGGGATGAGTATCCACAACGGCTTGGTATAGAGTGTTCCAAAGGTCTATGGCTCATGAATGAAGAAAGGGATTTCTTTATTGGCTGTCCTCTTATCTTTGGATAATCCTTCATTATAAACTAAAATTAATTCTTCAAAACTAGTCGCAGTTTAGTTTTGATGTATTCTTCTGTATGTGACTTCCCAAAGCTTAGTAATGAGGTATGTCTAATGTTCAATGTTGACGTATGTCTAATTTAGTTTGTCTCTTTAAATCTCTCTGCACTTTATAGAATCTGAGGAGGAGGTTGAGGAGGAACCGGAAGAACCACAACTTTCTCCGGAGCCCGTGCAAGAAAACACAAACAATACCTATTATGAGGCTCATGCTGTCAGGTAAATACCTTGCGCTTTGTAAGTCACAACATATGAATAGCTATTACATATAATGCAGAGCAGACTCGATGGACCGAATGGCCTACTACTGGTCCTATATCTTATGGTCTTATAATTATTATATTTCAAAGCAATAATAAGTCATTTTTAAACCTCGTTCTTGACGGTCCATTGTTTACTACATTCCCTTTTTACAACAGAGCAAAGAACAGGAGTGATAGGTTAGCAGGTTGTAGACTTCCATGTGGCTTCAAGTTTTCAGAGAGCAGAATGAGGTGATTATTGGTGGAGAGGATAATGTTTGAAGTTGCCTACTTTGAATGCCACTATGGCCAGCATGAGCCAATATTGTTACAGAGCACAGTGTACAATGAGCCATGAAAACCTAACGTAAGTATTCCTGGATGACAATTCAATATACAAGAGTCCTTGCTCTGTGTTGGGCTACATTCCCTGTACTGGCATGAGGAACTGGGTTGTGACTTGCCTTTGCGCTGAAGGACATGCAGCTGTAATGTAGGTCATTGTGTTGCAGTTGTTGGAACCACCATTTCCATAAGAATTCTTTAAATGGGAGATTAGTACTATTAATGAGAAGAAATTTACAACAGAGGGTTGTTGATCAGCCTATTGTAATCACGCTGGTCAAAACAAAAATAACCTAATAGCAAGGCTGCTGCATACAAAGAGAAGATCTTTGAGCTTTGTGGCGACACTTGGGCGACCCATTGATCTGATGCATGTAATTTAGCCATCTTTCATTCACTTTAGTCTTTTGGAGGCATTCTCCTGTCCTATTTTTGTGGGAGAAGTGTGGTTCTCTAAATAGAATCTGTATTTTTGAGTAAATTGACTTACCTTCTAGCACTCATGCCCTGGCCCACCTCAAATCATTGTTCTTAAATTCTATTAATTCCACTTTCCAGCTTTCAATCTTCAGATTACTGCACCTCAGTAGTTTCTTGAAAGTGTTAAGTGTTTCTCCCTGTGCACCCTTTAAGAAAATGGGTTCTGCACGTCTACCAGTCTGGTGAAAGTTTGTTTTCCTCTAAATTTTTTTACCATTTATCTTGAATCTCTTACTGAAGTTATCGATTCCTCTGCCCATTCACCTGTCAGGGTCTCAAGTTATTTCTACTAATGTTTATAGAGCAGTGTTGTGAAGTAGTTTGGCAAGAGAAAACAGATCTCAAGAGTTGAGTTACCGTAGGGAAAGTATCAGCGTGATATTGTGCTTCTGTTTTATGTATTCTGCTATTTGCAGTGTTCTCAACTGGCTTTTGTTTGTACTGATCTGATACTAGTAGCACACAAAATGAACTAATCTCTTGTATATATTTACCTCTCCAACTTGTCCTCTGTAAATTGCTACTGTGTGTTGAGTTGAGTGCAAGCATGCGTACGCACACAGGCTTTTGTTAAAATCTTGCTGGTCCTGAACTTTCCCCTTTGTTTGTGTATAAAGTAATGGTGTGGAGGAACCATTGGAGGAGGCAGCTGCTGAGCCTGAGCCTGAGCCCGAGTCAAAAACTGAGGAGGTAAAGCCTGAACCTGAGCTGGTGGAGAAGACTACAGAAGAATTGGAGGAGAAGGCTCCATCACCTACTCCAGTGGAACCTACTTCTCAACCTCAAGAGCCTCCCAAGGTTAATACCAGTATTTTCTCTATATAGGTTTCTTATTGCCAGGCAATACTTTCTGGCTTTATCTTTTAGATCACTGCCCAGATTAAAAATAGAAGTGTACTTGTAGTAAAATATAGTCAGGGCTCCAAAAAAATGCATACACAGTATGAATGGGTGAGTCGACTTTTACTAATGAAATGTAGCTGCTCATAGTGAAAACTGGTAAGTTGTAGTTTGAATTTGACCATTACATCTTTGAAGTAGAAATGTTAAATGCAATTGGCCTGCATAATTTTCACCAATATGGTGCCAGACTAAAAACTTACCCTAATCATAGGCTCAGGATTTTTTGTATTTGAGGGAATGCTTTATTTCTTGATAGTAGCATAGGTATGTGTTGCATTCT
This sequence comes from Mobula birostris, assembly GCF_030028105.1. Lineage (NCBI taxonomy): Eukaryota > Metazoa > Chordata > Chondrichthyes > Myliobatiformes > Myliobatidae > Mobula > Mobula birostris. The sequence continues at coordinate 174,766,224 of NC_092373.1, read as the reverse complement.
CTGCAGGCTTTCTCCTGGGCCTCAGTGACAAGTAAAAATCTGCCTCCTAGTGGTACAGTTGCTTCCTCTGGAATTCCTGCCCATGTTGTTAAAGCGCCAGCCTCACAGGTAATCTGTGAATGGACCTGCTTATTAATATATATTTATTGCTTTTCTTCAAAAGAAAAGCTTAGAAATTCTGTCTGTTTATCAATTTGGGTTAGGTAATTATATTTGAAAAGAAAATGACAAGCTTAGATATTTGTGTTAGTTATTGTTAGCTCATAGCACAAACCCTTGATAAAGTAATATTGTCAGTCAGCAAAAATCAGGGCAATGGCTTCTGTTAGTCAGGTAGTGAAAACTGTTAAATGTTTTCCATCACTGAACTAAGATACAAAGGGATGTGTACTCTGAAGTTGTATACATTTAGTGCAATGAGCCATTGTAGCAACTTCACTCTCTTCTTGTTGTCTTTCCACCACCCCTTCCCCCAAATAACATTCCAGGCACGAGGTGAAGCAAAGAGTGAGACCCAGTCTCAGCCAGCCCGGCCGAGAGACCAGCGTCCTCGAGATCGGATGGGCTTTGTGCCCCGTGGACCCAGAACAGGTGAGTATGTATTCTTGAAGTGGTTTTCTAGTCAAAATGGGTGAAGTAGAGAGGGTGCAGGGTGGTGGGGATGGGGGAGATACTCGGGAGGATGATACCAGAACTGAAAAGTTTGGTCTGGAACCTGGCAGATCTGGTGAAATTGAAGCACAAGGAGAACTAGAGTAATGCCATTTTAGTGCTGACATGGGTCAATTGGCTTACGTTTAATTTCAGATTCATGCATGATGATCATCTCCTCTCTGCCATCCGAGTTTGAGGGAGAAATACCTTTGATTTTCATTAGCGACTTGTTCTGCTCACAGGAAAGATGATGACATCAAAATGACTGTTTTGATTTGGGGGTGGGGGGAGGGTATAGCTCTGTTCTGGTCCTGTAGTTGTTTTATCCTGGGTACATGGGGAGAGCGGCGTGCTAATAGGTCTGTTATGTCACCCTAACGTTCCACAATGCAATGAAAACTTCAAAGTGCATGTCATTCAGATGGATCATTTCATTGTGAGCACATCAAAGTAGTTGAAATGGAAAATAACTACAGAATATAGTGTTACAGTTACAAAATGCTGTGCAGGCAGACAAATAAGCTGCAAGGCCATGGCAAGGTCTGAGTCACCACCCTCCTCAGCCAAATGTGTTTTGATATACTCCACTGTTGATATTCTGCATGTGAAGAGAGCATAATTTAGATTAATACCATAAATTGGAACTGGATTTGGGTCCCAGAGTGCATTTAAGTGATCAGTTGTGTCAGACAGGGGTGATCCCTTACAACCATTTTGTACTAATGTTCAAAAGATCAGAACCAGCCCAACATACAGAATGTTTAAGTTTTTATTGCTTACTCAGTCTTATGGAATATTGAAATCCACCTATCCATCATGGTGATTGCTGCTTGAGCTGACAGCCTAGTTATTCTCAATTCTGGTTATAAGTCTTTTGGGAAATAAAGGTGCTGAAGTTTTGTTTGATTTTGATCTCCAATTGTAGCCAGTTTTTGCAATACTTTTAACAAATGCCCTTTGGAATATGAGTGATTGACATAAGCAGTATTCCATGAAATAAATCTAGCTTTGATAGCTCTGAGCTTCCTATAAAGCAACCTTTGGCATCATTTTAATATGGTTACCTTGTATTCCCTCCAATCTGATCCAGGAAGATGATCAGATGAAAACTTGTGGCATTTAAAACTGTAATGAGAAAGCACTGAAGTTTGCTGTCTTCAACTATGACTGTAGAATTGTCTGCCATTCTGGTTGAGCTGCTCTTTCCTCAATACTTGTGTTTCTTCCAACACAATGTCATTAACATCCACACAGGTGTAAGTCATTTAACAGTTCAAGCCTGCCCCACCTTTCAATATGGTTATAGCTGTCTGCCCTGGGCACAACTTTCTCCATAGCCCTCAATCCAGTGATCTTTCATACTTGAAATACTTCTAATGATTCTTTCTGCCATTTTCTCTTAAGATCTTGTACAATTCAAGATGAATAGTAGCCCTGTCACTCTTATTTTGAATTATAGTACGCAAACACTATACTCTGCAGGGAAATTGCAAATATGCCAAATGTGTTCATTCCGTTGCCTGATGCTACTTGCAGGAATAAAGTCAGAAGGATACCATAAATCCCTGATATTCATCTGTTGAGCAGTATTTAGTGGTGAAATTTGAGAGGTGTTTTTAACATAAAATGGCAGCCTGTGGCTCAAAGTCATGATTTGGTCACTCCAAGTATAGGGCGTGGCAGAATTTTTGTGTGATGTGAAGGTAAGAATTGTGTTGGGTGTGGGGTTAAAAGGCAGAGTATTACTGAACTTAATCTGTAGATGACAAAGATGTTCATGAGGGTCTGAACAATAACCAAATTGGCACAGAAGAAATATGAAACGGGAATCGTACAGAATGAAGACATAGCTGTGTAAGAGTCATTGACCAGGAATGCCGATGAAATCAATGGAAAAAGGGTAAAGATAATATTTTCTGTTTATCTGATGGAAGACAATGGCTTATTTTGGTTGGTAGCCAGTGTGACAGTAATGAGATAGCGAAGGGGCCAGGATGTTGGAGTGCTGAAACAGGGTACCATCAGCCTTTTTGGAAACTAATTTCTTCAGTTCTGGCTGTTGTGGTCAAGCGATGTGCAGATGGAAGAGATCTGAGGGTTGGTCCTCACATATTGGAAGCTGCCCAACTTTGTGTTTATGGTATTTGATAATCCATTGAATCCTGACTGACAGGGTAATTATTAATTTATATAGTCTGTGATATTAGCTGCTGAGATGCTTATAAAATCTAGTCTCTGTTATAATGGTGAAGGTATGGAAACGTGAAGACACTAGTGGTTGAGAGCGTGTGTTATTTATGGCATACATTTTTAATGCCAAAATATGAAACTAGTTTTAAAATTGCACTGAGAGACCGTCTTTATGTTGCAGGTCGAGGAGATCTAGATACAAATGAGGTTGAGAATCGAAGAATCATCCGTTACCCAGATAGTCACCAGCTCTTTGTTGGCAACTTACCTCATGACATTGATGAAAATGAATTGAAAGATTTCTTCATGGGTGAGTACTTCATGAATTAGCTGTAAACATGGGGGTGAACCAGATATCTTTTAGTATTAACTGGACAGGGAATTAAGCCGAGGATCACCAATCTCCTGCCTTGCCAGGAAATAAGAGTTTGCTGATCTTTGATGTGTTACGCCCACATTTAATTTTATTCACTTGGTTATCTGGTTCAATTAATTTTTTTCCTTCTTTACTCCAGTTCCAGAACTCTCAAGGTTTGAATCATCACAGGTCACTTGATCAGTCTGCAACACAGTGCAATCCCACCAGTAATCTGTGTATTAATTTTGCAAAGGGTACTGGTAACTGGTATTGAAGGGTATAAAGTGGTCAGGCTGTATCACATTTACAGCAGTCCAAAAATTATATAACCATTTGTTTAGTGTGAATAAGGCAAACTTCTTCTGGTGCATAGGTGTGAGGGAGCCAAAAGTGATTTTTATCTGTTGCTTGCTGGGATTGTGTTGCTTGTCATAGAATAATACAACAATGAAATAGGCCTTTTGGTATAACTTGAACATTGCAACCAAGATTATTACCCAAGCCTATCCCACTTGGCCGCGTTTGGCCCATATTCCTCTAAAGTATTCCTGTGTAAATGTCTTTTAAAAATCATAATCATACCTGTTTACTCAGGCAGCTTTTTCATATTCTCACCAGCCTCTGTGTGGAAATGTTGATCCTCGTATCCCTACTCACTTTGAATCTATTCCCTCTAGTTATGGAGTGGGGTGGAGGGGGGAGAGGCTTAAGCCATTCACCTTACCTTGGTATACCTTTAAGTTCATCTCTCGGCCTCCTACGCTCCAGGGAGTGAGGGGGAAGTCAGCCTATTTAGTCTCTCCTTCAAGTCCTGGTAACAGCTTTGTGAATCTTTTCTGCACTTATTTCAGCTTAAAAACATCCTTCTAATTTGGATAGTAATCAAAATCATTGTACAGTGTTTATCAATTACGAACTATTTCTTGAGTCTTCTGAGGTAGATTGGTTACAGAGTTTGATGTCTTAAATCTGTTTTTCCTGGTAGGTTTTGGCAATGTAGTTGAGCTTCGTATCAATACAAAGAGCAGTGGAGGGAAGCTGCCCAACTTTGGGTTTGTGGTGTTTGATGACCCAGATCCTGTACAAAGAATCTTGAGTGCCAAGGTAATTACTAATCTATCTAGCAGTCTTCAAGCTTGTGTTATACAAATGCGCTTTGCAGGTGCTAAGATGCTTTTGAAATTTAGTCATTGCTGTAGTGGTGAAAGCATGGAAAGGTAGTAGAGTGGTTAAGTTAAGTGTCCATTTATCTGAGACCCATTTATCTGAGCCATGAGTTCCAATCCCATCACAGATGCTGGGGAATTTAAATAAATTACGGTAAATAGATCTAATATTGGAAATGGTGACATGAAGTTTACAGATTGACATGAAAACCCATCTGGTTTACTGATCTTTTGGCCTCCTTAACAGTTCTTAACCATCAACTGAGGCCGAACAAATTGTCACCTTGGCAGCAGGGCCTGAATCTAATGAATGAATATTTGTAAAAACCAATATGCTAACAATAGACTTCCAAGAGGAGTAATGTGATTAGAAAATGTGATGTTAGTGAAAGAGAGGAATTATAGGCATCTGTTAGTCTCGTGAGACCATGGAGTTGCGCCTTGGAAGGTTTTCAGGGCGCAGGCCTGGGCAAGGTTGTATGGAAGTTGTATGCAGTTGCCCATGCTGCAAGTCTCCCCTCTCCATGCCACTGACGTTGTCCAAGGGAAGGGCATTGTGGCCAATACAGCTTGGCACTGGTGTCGTCGCAGAGCAATGTGTGGTTAAGTGCCTTGCTCAAGGACACAACACGCTGCCTCAGCTAAGGCTTGAACTAGCGACCTTCAGATCACTAGACCAACGCCTTAACCACTTGGCCACACGCCAACACACGTGAAAGAGAGGAATTACTGTTTTTTTTATTCCTGTCAGAGTTGTAGCACTGTGCAGCATAGATACAGGCCCTTCAGCCCAATGGGTTCATGCTGCCCATGCAGCTAGTCCCTGTGTTGTGCCAATATCCCTTCAAGTCCTGCCCCCGCACCTACCTATTCAAGCGCTTCTTCAATGATATTGTAGTACCTGTCTCAACCACTTCCTCTGGCAGCTCGTACCATATACTCACCACCCTCTGCATGAAATGGTTGCCCCTTGGGTGTCTTTTTAATATTCTCCCCCCTCCTCCACCCTAAATCCATGCCCACTAGTTTTAGTCTCGCCTACCTTTAAGAAAACACTATTACCATTCACCTTATCTATACAACTTGTGAGTTTAAACATTTATATAAGGTTACCCCTCGTTCTCATACATTCCAAGGAATAAAGACGGCCTGGCCACCCTCTCCGTATAATTCAGGCCCTCCAGTTCAGGCAGCATTCTTGTAAATCTTTTCTCCTTTTCTCAAATATCTAGGGGATTGTATAGTTAGGGCATTTCTGATACTACAGTGCCATGTAGTGAATACCAGCCTGGATAACTGGCTTGTTAGTGGGAAGAAGCATGTTGTAAACACATGACTCTGAGTCTGGTGGGGCATCCACTGAGCCAGCATTAATGCTTTCTGGAAAAAGTCCAAAGCTAAAGAAAGGGGCTTGAGTGTTTTTGTCTGGGAGCCTATTAACCTGAGATCTCTGTCTGCAGCCGATCATGTTCCGTGGTGAAGTCCGTCTGAATGTGGAGGAGAAGAAAACGAGAGCTTTCCGTGAGGGAGAGCGTCGGGGTGAAGATCGTAGGGACACCCGTCGCAGCGACAGGGGCTCTGGACGAGGCATGATCGGCAGTGGGATGATGCGAGACCGCGATCCCCGGGGTCCCCCACCCAGAGGTGGTATGGCGCTGAAGTCGGGCCCTGGGGCTGGCAGAGGGGGCTTGTCTGGTGAAGGTCGTTTTGCTGGACCCCGTCGCTAAGGCTTCATTGTTCCTGATATCTTGCTGGTGACACCATACTCTTCGTTTATTTTGGCATTTTTGTTAATTTTGGCTTTGGAATGTGACACGGCCTGTTTTTTTCTCATTTCTTTGTGAAAACAGCCTTCTTTTTACCAGTTGATCTTTTTCCCTATTTTTGGAACAGGATTCAAGCAAAAAAAAAAAGCAAAAACCATTGTCTAAAGACTTGGAAAATAGAGCAAAAGGCTTCAATTTAATTGGAACCCATTTTAAAGGTCTGAAGATCCACCCCTTTATATGTTTAAAAAAGAAACAACCATGGGCCTTTGCAACTTGGCTGCTTTATTTTATAAATGTGTCAAGTTTATGCCCAGTTCTGTTGAGGAAAACAAATTGGTGCAATTGGAGAAGCTTGCCTTGATATTTTTCCTTTTAGAAATACTTGGCTCAAGAACTTGCGTTCATGCACTCGTCATAATGCACTAATAGGTACTCTTAGAACATCATTTGCCATGGCAACTGCAGGAGGAGACGGGTGAAAATCCAGTGCTGTCTGCTTCGACAGGGAAGGCTGACTGACCAGATGTGGGCTTTGAATCTTATACCTGCTGTGACCGCTGTTTTCCCACATCTGTTAGCCATAATGGACAATGTTTGAAACAGTTTCTGATGGAGATGGACTTTTTTTTTCTTGAACTAAAAATTGATATACAAAAGCAATTGTGAACTTGGATTAACAGCCCTGAGCGCAAGAGTTTGGTGGCTTACTCTCTTTTTTCTATCTACCCCACTGCAATACAGGGATGCCTCGCTGCTTGACACCAGTTTTCTTCCCCTCGATCTGTGCAGTTGTGAATGTGCAGCGAAAAATCATAGCTAAATGTTACTGTTTTTCGTTCTTTCAAAGTGTAAAGAGCATGATGGTGCCTTCTATTGATAACGTCATTCCAGACTTGCTGGCAACTCTTGTATGGATTGTACTAACTCAGTACAAAGCTGAACAGCTGTAATACCTTATGGAATCACTAGAATGTTGATGAAATGCAAAGATGCAAAAAGCTGCAGCATCCTTGCTCTGTGTGTGGGGGTGTGGGAAATCAGAAGTATTAAATAGAAAAGAAAATTGCACAATCTCCTGTTCACCTGTTCTTAGCTGTTTTTATACCATTCCTGTAACCACATGGTTGCTTTGCTTGTGTTTTGTGTTTTACATTGGAAAATTAGGTGTTTAAAAAAAACTAAAACCCATTACTGTTACCTTTATGAGAGATATGCAAAAGAGCCTGGTTATGGCTATACTTTACTGCATAAATGGTTATTTAAAGGTGTGTAGTCATCTGTGATCAGTTCATATAAAATATAACTTTAAGGGAAAGCTACATTATGCAAAGCTTAACAGTAATTGTTGCGGGTTCTTTTTTTTGAAATAAAACAGGTTGGCCAACATCAAGGATACTGCAGCTTTCAAGCCAAAATCCGCAGCTTCTCGTTCCCCTCGTACCACTGGTTGGTTTGGCCTAGACCCCGTTTTTGAGAGGGAGCAAAAGTGTAATGATACACACATTAGCTTGGTACGGGTGGAAGCTGTTGGTGACGAGTGGGAATATCATTAAGTCACAGCTTCTAGCAACAATGCACATTTACTGGTAGCGCAGTGGTTTTTGAAGCAGAAATTTGTTTACACGCACAGCTTGAGGCTGTCACTTGTTGACTGTTGAGCAAAACCAGCAGAGACAGTGAAGTTTACTTGTTTGTAGATGTTGATTGAAAGGATAATTGTGTCTGTTGGTTTTGTCTTTGTTTGAAAATTTCTGAGGTCTTCCTTGTTTGATGGTAGTCTTGCACTATTTCTCAAATTCTGGGATACATTAGCAGTTTTTTGTGTTTTCAATCTTGTTTAGAGTTTTTTTTCCAACTGATGTCTACATCAGATCTATTAATGTGGCCTGGAAATACTGTACTTGAAGTTTCCATCGGGCAAGGAAGAGTTAAACGTCTCCCCCACCCACAGATTTACTTGAAGCCCTCCCCTGGACACAGAACTTGGTTTCAGTATCATTTGCACAATTTCATTGCCAAGTAGTTTACCAGAATTCCACAAGTTTCTGCTGTGCTGATTGCTTCACCTCACCGGCATTTAACTTTAATTTCATTTCACACCACTTTGGAGACTGGAGACTATTTCCAGAAAGTGTTGGGTACAAGTTTACTTAACTTGAGGAAGGCAGATGAGCCATTTTTGATCTGGCTTGCTTCTCACTGTCAATAAACATTGGTTAAAAAACTGAATCTGGTAACATCAGAATGTGGTTACTCACTGGTGATCTGTTCACTGAATTTTATTGTGCGCTGTAGTCCTGGTTCCCTACTTCCTACAATACTCAATACCCCCCAAAGCGAAGTTAGTAGACTTTTCCATGACGAATGTGTATTATTGGGTGGCACTAGCTAATGATATGTTGCATTTTTGGAGCAATATCATTCCATTTTTACCAATAAGATGGGCTTTACCACCTTAGCTTTTGTGGGTATTGTAGATAATAAATGGTTTGCCATCTTCAGAAGCTGATCTGTGTTTGGCCATCTTATGCTGTTAGAGCACAGTAGTTACACGTGTTGCAGGTGGCAAGTCTTCATATTTGATTTTCTTTTTTGAATGTGTTGGACTAAACATACAATAAACTACTGATGTCTGAAGCAGTTAAATTTGTTTTCAGTTTTATAATTCCTGTGTCCTGCTTAACAATTTGTATTTATTTAGCATTTCCATCTTGGGGGTGGGGGTGCGAAGAGGTATGTTAAACCTCGCTCTGTGTGAGTGAAGACTTCTGAACAAATCAGTATTTCCCCTTTTGGGTCAAGTTAACGTACAGCAAGTTTCAAGGAAAGGAATGACAAGATCCCTACTGAGGTAAGTCCCAAACTAATGTTAAAGTGAAGTTTACATATTCCATTCTAGATTCATTCAGTCAAGTCTTTGTAGAAGTTACCAGTATAAATGTTTAATGCATATATTCTACAATAAACATGAGAGATTCTGCAGATTCTGGAAATTTAGAGCAGCACACAAAAAATGCTGGAGGAACTCAGCAGGTCAGGCAGCATCTATGGAAGTGAATAAACAGCTGATGTTTTGGGCTGAGGCTCTTCATCAGAACTGGAAATTAAGGGGGAAGATGAGGTGGGGGGAGTGGAAGGAGGACATTCTCGAAGGTGTTGGGAGAAGCTGGGAGGGTGGGGGAGGGATGAAATAAGAAGTTAGGTGACAGGTGGAAAAGGTAAAGGGCTGGAGAAGAATGAATCTGGTACGAGAGGAGAGTGGACCATGGAAGAAAGAGGAGGAGGAGAAGTGGGGGCACTGAGGGAAGTGGTAGGTAGGTGAAGACAAAGAGGTAGGAGGCCAGAGTGAGGAATTGAAGAAGAGGAGATGGAGAGGAGAACATTTTGGAAGTTGGAGAAATAGATGTTCATGCCATCAGATTGGAGGTACATCTAGATGGGATACGAGGTGTTGCTCCTCATTCCAAAATAGGAACAGACCTTTTGGCCCAACTAGTCTATGCTGATTTAAGCATCTTCCCTGCTAGTCCCAGACCCCTATCAACCCCTCCCCTCCATGTACTTACCCAAATGCCTCAATGTTACTATTGTACCCACCTTGACTACTTCTTTGGCAACTCATTTCAGGTACTCACTTATCCTCTATGTAAAGAAGTTAGCTCTGGTTTCTTGTCTTATCTGCCCTTTTTAGTTTTGGACCCCCCAACCCTGGAGAAAGGTCTATGACTATCCACCTTATCCATACCTTATGACTTTATTAACTATGAGATCACATCTCATTCTCCTACACCCCTAGGAATAAGGACCTAATCTGGGCAACCTCTTCTTGTAATTCAGGCCCTCTAGTTCAGATAGCATCCTCTCAAGTCTCTTATGCCCTCTCCAGCTCAATGATGTCTTTCCTATCATAGGGTAACTAAAACTGTACACAACACTGCAAATGCATCTTCATCAACAACTTGTACAATTGCAACACAATGTCTCTACTCCAAAACATGATGTCCTGACTGATGACCAGCATACTAAATGCCCTTTTCACCACGCTCTCTACTTGCACGGCCCCTTTCAGCAAACTGAACTTGTACATCCAGATCCCTGTGTTCCATAACACTTCTCAATGCTTTGTCGTTCATTGTATGAAGTCCCACCCTGTTTGAACGCTCAAAATGCATCACCTCATACTTAACTAAATAGAAATAATTTGCTATTCCTCAGCCCACCCCACTAACCGATCAAAATCCCTTTGCAATTCATTGTAGCCTGTTTCACAATCAATAAGACACTCTAATCTGCAATCTTGCTAGTGATGCCATGTAAATATTCACATCCTAATCATTTATGTATATAATAATTAGTAGAGGTCCCAATACTGACCCTTGGGCACCCTTGTCACAGGCCTCCACTTAGAGAATCAACCTTCAACTTCCTATCATTCAGCTAATTCTGAATGCACATCATCAGTCCCTTTGAATCCCATATGACCTAACCTTCCAGATCAGCCATCTATTGCTGACTTTGTCAAAGACTTTAAAATCTAGACACATCCACTGTGTACCTTCACTGTTCCCTTAGTTACCTTTTTGCTAAATTCTGAAAGATTTGTCAGGTGTCACCACAAAGCTAATTATTCCTGATCAATGATCAACTAAATACAAGTTGGAATTAACAATTCAAAAATAGATCAAGGATTAAACAGGTATACTGATGTAATCTTTGCAAATCAATTACTTTTGCTGAAGCAAAGAGGAAGCTGTTAGATGATCCATATATATTAAGTACATAGCCCTAACATCTGTAGATTCTGCGTTTTATGGATTGCCCACACCTATTTCCTGAATTCTGGAATTTTTCTCCATTTTTAATTAATTCCCTTTTTTCTCCATCTTTAATTAATTCCCTTTTCTCTCCATCTTTAATTCCCTTTTGATGCAACTTTTGATTAACTTGCTTAGTTTCCCAAATAATTCATGTTGTGTTTTTGGGAAGATCTTTGGGGTAGTGTTCTGTATTACCAGTTCTATAAAAGCAATCTTTTGATCTTGAATACATCAAATTCATTTAAAATATTCATTTCAATTAATGTAATTGTTTAAGAATTAGGCACATTTTCTCAGTCCTGTTTAAATTGTATAGACTACTTTCTGCATAGTTTCAGTGTTTTCTAGATTAATAATCATTGACACAGACCCTCGAGGCATCTATTTACACTTGCCTATATTCCATATCCAAACCATCCTTTTAATGTTCATCTTTCACCATTTCTACCTGTCTTTCTGATCTGCAGTTACTGAACCAACATTCATCACAAAGTTGCAGACTGAACTTTTGCATTACTGTAAAGACTTCCTTGCATTCAGGAGTGACAACAGGAGTTATACTCTAGTTTTTAAGCCAGTTGCCTTACGGGGAAACCTACAGCATCAATTTGTATCTGAGGGGAATTTTATGCTGAGAATGGCTCTCTCTTTATGGATTGTGCCATTGTGATCTGATGGGAAATGGATTCATTAAGCAAATCAGCAATTATGTTTGGCTGTTAGCATTTGTGCAAGTTTCAGACAGTGATAGGCATCTTATCTCTGTGAATGGCAGAGGCCAAATGTTTACTCTGGCTCTTTTCTTAATTTCTGACCTGAGGAGTTTGCTGCTGTAATGCATTTACTGTAGAACAAGGTGGAACTGACTCCCACCCTGCTCTGATTTGAAATGGCCTCTACATGCAAATTCCTGAAGTGGATGGGAATACCAGGCAAGATGTTTACGATGTTGCCAAAATAGTTTGCATTGACAACTCTTTGAACTGGAACTAAGAATTCAAGGAAATGGTGTTTGGTAACAACTCATTGGAACTTGGCAATGAAACTACGACGAGACTGAAATCCTTAACAGGAAACAATGAAGGGCCACATTTATGGTGGTCTTTTCTTGGGCTCTTGTTAATGACCTCCCAATGAGCAACTTTCCTGAAGTAATTGTAAGGAAAAATTCCATGGGTATTTGCTGAACATTAATTATATTTCTTTATGTAATGGGGAAGCACTCAATGGCCTTGTGGTGGAAATGATGAAAGATGGACAATGACTTGATAGTTAATCCAGCAATGAACACCCAGGGCATCATGAGTGTAAATGTGGAAAATACTCAACTCTTGCCATCTCTGCAGATCAGAGCAGAATTAACCTTTCAGTTTAATGGCTCAGTCTGGAGTGAAAGGGTCGGATGGATTGGTTGTTAGGAGCTGGCATGGATACAAGGAGCAGAATGGGCTCCTGTGTCAACAGGAAAGGTTGCCTCAGGTAAAGGGGTTGATATTTCTCTACTCAGAGCATCATATAATTTGGAATTTCAAAGTCAGCAGCAGTCTCCTTGTAGTAGAGATACTGTAGGCTTGAAGAACTGAATGCATCAGTTCTATTGCTGCAAATGGACTCCAGGGTACACATTACCTTGGTTAGATCACCTGTAGACTGCAAACATTTCTGGTCTGTGTTTTTTTAAACACTAGAGAAGGTTCAAAAGTTTTTCCAAAGATGATACCATAACTGAGGATAAAGCTGTCTGGAGCTATGGGTCCATTTCATCTGCAGAAGTGATCTGACACAGGGCTTGTAGATTCTACAGTGGTTTTGACAGTGGTTACAAACTAGATGATTCAACTTGTGTTGGAGACCAAAATTGGAAATTTTTTAAAAAATCAAGTAATTCACAAATAGCTTCCATGGAGAAAAAGGAATGTGGATGAACAGCGAAGGGGGGGTTTAAGGAGAAGTTGGATAAACACTGGGGCCGAGGAAGTGAAGAGTAGGAGGTGGGGAGGGTCAAAGGATAGTAGGTTGGGGAGAAACGCGGATAGATGGCCTGCTCCAGAGTTCTCCCTTGTACCACTTAAATGATGCTGTACTGGAACTAGATTCTGTAATTAAAAGAACTTTGTTATGCTTAGCAGTTTATTAAACCTACAGTCTAAGCTGTTACTCCTCCTCAAAAGCAACTTTAAGCACTTCCGCCACAGCTCATCTAGGGATGAAGACGTTGTTTGGTTGCCAGGCTGCAGCCCGACTGGAATTGTCATGCATAGTGACATGGTGATACGACTGAAACCTACTCAACTGCAACACATCATCACTGTGTCACAACTCTTAAAATGTAATTGGGAAGATTTGAGAGAAAGCTGAATTAAAAACAAAGAGTGAGTATTGTAAAGTGTAGAATGATGAGCAGAGACTGCTTTGCTAGGGAGACAACTCAGCTAATGGCTTTATCATACACCTCATTTCTCCATTTCCGGCATCTGTCATGCCCAAATTTTAACTGCTATCCCATTAGTGTTTTCCCCTGTGTTAGTTGCTCCTTAACACCTGCAGCTTTGATCCACATCTTGGGTATTGCTTGACAAATGCCGCTATGAAGTCCCTTTTGGATGAGTTGCTATATTAAAGATGCCTTATAAATATGGATTTTTGATGTCCGTGTGGTTAGACTGAAAGGGAGAAGTTTCAACAATTCGTCACTAAGGAAGATGTGAGAATTGTGAGAGTTTGTTTCTTGTCAACCCCAATGTTTATTCAGTAAGTAGTGTCTTGAGATCCTAGCCTGCTGGGAGATTGTAATCCATTTGATGGATTTTGAATCTTGGACTTTCAGTTTTTGGGGAAAGGACAGAGCCAGCATTCTAGGACTGATCTGGAGTCTAGACTAATTTCCAGAACCCCACGATCTGCAGACAGAAGAAAAATCAATGAAGTACTCGACTATGACGCTTTCTTATATTAAAAAAAATCACATTTTGTAATTGTGCAGTTGGGACGTACTGCTCTAGGACTTTGGATTAAGATCACATTACTTTACAACACGGGTATAGGGAGTCCATGCTTGCTCACTTATTTCCCTGTAACCTAGCCTGCCTCATTTGTTCATAAACAGTCGCTGATTCTCCTATCCCCCTCTTTTTCTGGGGGTTATTTACAGTAACAAAACAACCTGTGCGATGGGAGGAAACTGGGGACCCTGGGGAGAACATGCAACTTCACATATACGGCACCAGAGGTCAAGTTTGAACCTGGGACCCGGAAGCTGTGAGACAAAGTTACACTGCGTCCCCATTGAGGCGTCTGGGATTCAACCCAATTGAAGCATCGGCTGGGTTGTTAACAGTGGGATTTGCCTGAATGGAAATTGGTGATGAGAGTTTGGGTAACGGGGTAGTTGGGAGAGTGTTTTCGGGGTGTGCTGAGTGCCAGTGGTGTAGTGGCATCAGTAATGGATTTCGAGGAGGATGGTCCTGGGTTCGAATCGGGCTGGGTCCCAACCTGGGCAGCAAGTGTACCTGCACAGAAGAAAGGCCTGGCAATCTACTTCTGTGTCTTGCCATGAAAATCCTGTGGACAAGGGCTGCCACGAGTTGACGATGACTCGACAGCACTCAACAACTAAGTACTAAGTCAATTGTATACTTTGAGTTCCACTGTTTCTGCCACATCCGTCCCGAAATATCTCAACTTCTACCAAACTATGTTTTTTTTTCTAATTCTGTTTCCTTCTGAGTCCAAGGCTGGATCTTGATGTGTTGGATACTGACCAATGACCAGACTCATCAATGTAATGACCTTCCTTTCTGCTGGAGCTGGAAAATGATCAGGTTTTGCAAAAACATAAGCAATGACTCGTATTTATAAAAAAAAACCTTTAATATGATAGCTTCATCGGAGCCCTAATACAGAGCCATAAAGAAATAACAAGGTAATTGGCCAAATGCTGGAACAGAAGTATTTTAGGACTAAGGATGATCAGAGATTACGGCTGATGGAAATCTGGGATAGTCACCAAGATAGAATTGGTTTGGATAGGTGGATTATTCTATGCAGGCTGTGAGAGAAATAGACAGGGTGAGGACTTGTAGGCAATTTTGGTCTTTGGTTTAACATCTCACCCGAAAGGTGACAGTGCAGCTTCCCCTCAGTTTGGCAATGGGAATTAATGTGACTGAATGGGCGGCACAAATGATGGATGGACAGGCAGGAGAATGATGGATGGACAGGCAGGAGACAGAACAAATGATGGATGGACAGGCAGGAGGCAGAACAAATGATGGATGTGACAGGCAGGAGAATGAAGGGGAAGAAATCGCTCAAGGTTCTACAAATGAAATTTGTCAATGTCTATAGATTAACCCCTTGAAAAATGACTGCTATCTTCATTACATGGTAGAAAAACAGTATAAATGTGTTCATTATTTACCTACCATTAGCACTAATAGTAAATTTACAACTTGGTACATCAAAGTTTTTAAAATGTAAAATATTTACAACAGACAATTAGGCTATTCGTAAGGGTAAGTGGAAGGATAAACCAGCGCTGAAGAAGATTTTTCAGTCCCGAATCGGGAGCAACGAACAAGGTCCCGTATGGGAGGTTAGTTAGGAAAATTCAGTCGCTAGGTATACATGGAGAGGTGGTAAATTGGATTAGACATTGGCTCAATGGAAGAAGCCAAAGAGTGGTAGTAGAGAATTGCTTCTCCATGTGGAGGCCTGTGACTAGTGGTGTGCCACAGGGATCAGTGCTGGGTCCATTGTTATTTGTCATCTATATCAATGATCTGGATGATAATGTGGTAAATTGGATCAGAAAATTTGCTGATGATACAAAGATTGGAGGTGTAGTAGACAGTGAGGAAGGTTTTCAGAGCCTGCAGAGGGACTTGGACCAGCTGGAAAAATGGGCTGAAAAATGGCAGATAGAGTTTAATACAGACAAGTGTGAGGTATTGCACGTTGGAAGGACAAACCAAGGTAGAACATACTGGGTTAATGGTAAGGCATTGAGGAGTGCAGTAGAACAGAGGGATCTGGGAATACAGATACAAAATTCCCTAAAAGTGGCGTCACAGGTAGATTGGGTCGTAAAGAGAGCTTTTGGTACATTGGCCTTTATTAATCAAAGTATTGAGTATAAGAGCTGGAATGTTATGATGAGGTTGTATAAGGCATTGGTGAGGCCGAATCTGGAGTATTGTGTTCAGTTTTGGTCACCAAATTACAGGAAGGATATAAATAAGGTTGAAAGAGTGCAGAGAAGGTTTACAAGGATGTTGCTGGGACTTGAGAAACTCAGTTACAGAGAAAGGCTGAAGGACTTTATTCCCTGGAGCATAGAAGAATGGGGGGAGATTTGATAGAGGTATATAAGATTATGATGGGTATAGATAGAGCGAATGCAAGCAGGCTTTTTCCACTGAGGCAAGGGGAGAAAAAAAGAGGACATGGGTTAAGGGTGGGGGGGGGGGAAAGTTTAAAGGGAACATTGGGGGGGGGCTTCTTCACACAGAGAGTGGTGGGAGTATGGAATGAGCTGCCAGACGAGGTGGTAAATGTGGGTTCTTTTTTAACACTTAAGGATAAATTGGACAGATACATGGATGGGAGGTGTATGGAGGGATATGGTCCGTGTGCAGGTCAGTGGGACTAGGCAGAAAATAGTTCGGCACAGCCAAGAAGGGCCAAAAGGCCTGTTTCTGTGCTGTAGTTTTTTCTGTGGTTTTCTAACAATTCTTTCCTTCCTGGGGCCGGTTACGTGTGAGAAACGGGTGTCCGTTAATGATCCTGGGCTGTGTCACGGCTTAGATTATTTGTGTCTGGAAGTATGTTAGAGGCTCTCTGTTACCTGTGAGCAGTCCCATACATTAGAAATGAGCAGACAGAATTTTACAGCTCCAAAGTATTGCAGATGCTGGAATTTATTGATAGATACATTGCAAAACAGGCCGCCAGGCGATTTACCGATTTAACTCCAGCCTAATCAGGGGGCAATTTACAATGACTAATTAACCCACTAACCGGTACATCCTTGGACGGTGGGAGGAAGCCGGAGCACAAGGAGGCAACCTCGCGCACTCAGGAAGGAACGTACAAACTTGCTTACAGAGGATGCCAGAACTGAGCTCTGACGTTCCGAACTGTAAAAACATCGCGCTAACCGTAAGGCTACTGTGGAACATAAACAGGCTCTTGACGCCGAGATATCCACGCGAAGCATGATGCCAATTTAATCTACACATGATCTAACTCCATCAATTACCAACGTTTGAACGTGTAAAACAGAAGCCAAGGTCATGAAAAATCTTATCTGTGAAGATGGGAACAGTTTCAAGTCGATGGTCTTCCAGACTTGGCGTGAAGATTTCCTATAGGTTGATATCATTTACTGCTTTCAGTGATTGGTGTGTGAAATGTTGAACTGGGTGAGTGTAGGCAAGTGAAAGCTAAAGAGAGATTTATTTGAGGCGTAAACAAATGGGGAGCCTGGTGGGTCGAGCCGGAGCAGCTCGATGACAGTACAAAAGGCCACGGTTCAAGGAGCTTGGTAGATCTGTTTGAGAGACGAGGAAACCTCTTCACGCAGAATAGCTCCATGTTGAGCCAGTGGGAGAGGTACTCTCTTTTCCTACCACACAGGCTATGTTGTTTGTGGGACTATTGCAACCCCCACACACTGAACCCCCGGAGTAAAACTTACCCCTCAGGACAAGCTCCCGCTCCTACCGTGGAGCTGCGTGGTAGAGTAGTGGTTAGCGCAATGCTACTGTGAAGCCGATGGCCGGGGTTCGATTCCTGCTGCTCTTCTCGTGACCATGTGGGTTTCCACCACGGTGCCCCGGTTTCTTCCCACTTTCCAAAGACATGCGGGTTAGGGCTAGTAAACTATGTGACACCTGACGTGCATATTTGAGCTCTGTTCCTCGTTGATTCAAAGGACAGTTTTTGCTGTATATGTTTATGCACATGTGACAAAAAAAGCTCATCTTTGCCAATGGGTGATGGGGCCATGAACCCCCTGTATGCTGTGGCTGGAACCACACCCCCTCCCCCTCAGTATGAACTTGTGGGAGGGGGATCTCCGTTTCTCAGATTGCTCTTCAGCTAGCGGTGGTTAGATCTTCTGTATTGCTGGGATGGAGTGGGACAACATGTAAGGCATCACTATAGGACTTTCTTATTGAGATTAGGGTTATTGCTCCAGAGCAAACACTTAACACGCCTTTCTCGACTTCTTACCACCACTGGCGAGAATGGGCACTTCCCATTGGCTTAGACCGGCAGTTCCACAGGCTCTTTTCTTTCATCTCTCGTTTCCATTGGCCGACACTGGCAGAGCCACAGGCTCTCCCATTGGCTGAGCGAGTAACTGTCCTCGGTGCCGCATCTCGGAGCCCCAAGTCCCCTTTTGAACCAACCGCAATGTCCGGCTGACTGGGCGGGGAGAGGCGCGAGACGGTGGGGCGGTGGTTGGACTCTCCTGTAAGGAAGAAGCACCGCCCTTACTCCGAGCCTCCCACACCAGGAGCCAGCAGCGGCTATCTGTGGGACAGGAGCTAGATGTGAAGCGCCGCTGGAATCCAGGAACTCTGACCGTGGAGGTACAGTTGAGGGAGGGTTTGTTCATGACAACGAACATAGTATCGCAACGATCCCGCCGTGGGGTCAACTCCCGGGAATATGCTCTCCTCAACGCGATTTGTGGGAGGTTGTCCTATCCTTACCGATTTGAACCATCTGAGGATCTCGCCCTGATACCTGACACTGGTTCGCAGGGTTGTACAGGTATGGTGGGGTTAAATGTTTAAAGTTGACTCCGAGTGATACAAGATACTGCAGGAAGTGAGCAGGTCGGTCATTGAGACTTGATGCGGAGTCTCGGCCCGAAACCTCGACACTCTCCTTTCCCCCAACACCTGCTGCTCGGCATAAATTCCTCCAGCAGATTGCTGAGATTACTCAAATGTTTAAACTGCACCCTGATTCTGGAGCAAGAGCGATGACTAGGGAAGACACGGATCTAACGAAGCATGGACACACTATTTCCCCCTTCGCAACTCGCCGGTTCTCGGTTTGACCGCTCTGTGCATTTTGACCCGGGGTTCTCACTGATGTCTGTCTCCTCCAGCCCAACGCCACCACCCTGCCCAGGGAAAACAAATGCTCACCATTCTAAAACCATCTTGACCTACTTTTCTGTGGTTTCCAGGCTATAAGGAGGTGCAAGGCTATTTTGGAGGAAAAAAAAACACATCTCATTTTCCCACGTTTCAGTCCTGGAAACGTGATACAGTATTGAATTAGCCAACTCTCTCTCTCTCTCTGCCAGAATTGAACAGATCTGCTGTTCAGTAAATTTATTTCGCCGTGATTCTATTACTGTGGCATTCCCATATTTCAGAGCCTTTACAGCACTTTGTCAGCACGCTTCAGGTGCCCAGTTGCTGTGTTCTCAACCAGAGATCAATTTCATCTGTAGGCTTGTCTAGACCTCTCAATTCTATACTTCCGAATTAAATCTCCCTTAGGGTAATTATGTTCATTCCTCGGTTTAATATCTCATCCAAAAGTCAGTCCCTTTGATCAGCCAGTACTGCTGCAGAGTGAGAGTTTATAATGAGTTCATTACTGTCCAGGGTCCCCTGTGGCTGTGTGTTTTGTGAGAAGGGGAATGCTGAGCTGCGAGTGGGTCGCCTGAAAACAAGCTCCAGAAGTGTGTACAGTAATTGTTAATGCGGGTACTCATCTCCGTTTGAAAATTTGGTTATAAACGACTGTTCTACGTCGTTCATTCCTGTCAATGAACTAAGCCTCCAGCCTTGGTGTTTTGTGTTGGTGCCACTCCCATACACAGGAGATGAGATTTAGAGGTGCTACAAACCTCGTAGTTACACAAGGACACATCAAACTATAACTCTTTCTTCTTGCAAACTAATGACAAGTTCATTTACAACTGCGCTAGAAATTTCTAAACGACTGAAAACGTGAACAGTCTTAATCCATAATTATAATCTTCTGCTTTCAGTTATTGCGCGTGTTCAAATATTTGCATGTTTGCACATCCCTGTTCCTATAAGCTTCTCCTGCGCTCTCACTCCCCCATCCGCCTCTATAGCCCTCAGCGGCCCCGCACCCCTCAATCTCTGTAAACCCCTCCGGCCCCTACACCCCTCCCTATCTCCGTAACCCCCTCCGACCCCTACACCCCTCCCTATCTCTGTAACCCCCTCCGGCCCCTACACTTCCGTATCTCTGCACTACTTTGTATTGATCTGGTTAATGTCCCCACACTACTCCCTCACACTGGTGACTTTTCCGTTTGATCCTAACTTTGGGAATTTACCCCTGTCCTCTGTTCAGATGCTGGTTGCCTGAGCTTTCTAATGACCGCAGTCTGGAATGTTACTGGGCAGCACCCGTGAAGTAGAGCAGAGTCCATTGTGCTGAAGGTGTTCTATAATGTGAGATGAAGGTATCTTTGTGTTTCAGACGGTACACGCTAGAGCAAATATTTTGTCATAATGCGTTGATTTTATTTTTGTGACTGATATGTCCCTCTATTGCAGGGCCTTGTGTAGAGTCCCAGCATGGAAACAGGTGGGGTGGGTAACCCGGAGGAGTGGGAATAGTTATTGGATTGGCAAAGATCAACACCACCTCCTCCCTCACCATCCCCTCAATCCTCATTCCCAGTTTATGCAGCTGATTTTATGCACCCATACCGTCCTATAGGAAACAGTTCCACACCAGCCTCCACTTCCAACACGTAGTTTCTGAAACTTCTGCGACGGGATCCCACCACCAAGGTCACCTTTCTGCTTTCCGCAGGGATTGCTCCCTTGTTCATTCGTCCCTCCCCACTGATCTTCCTCCTGGCACTTATCCTTGCAAGCGGAACAAGTGCTACACCTGCCCCCACACCTCCCTTGTCACTACCATTCAGGGCCCCAAACAGTCCTTCCAGGTGAGGCGACACTTCACTTGTGAGTCTGTTGGAGTCATCTACTGTATCTGGTGTTCCTGTTGTGGCCTCCTGTATGTTGGTGAGACCCTGCACAGACTGGAGACTGCTTCACCAAGCATCTAAGCTCCATCCCCCAGAAAAAGCAGGATCTCCCAGTGACCACCCATTTTAATTCCACTTCCCATTCCCATTTCGACATGCCAATCTGTAACACTCTCTACTGTTGCGATGAAGCCACACTCAGGTTGGAGAAGCAACAGCTGATATTCCGTCTGGGTAGCCTCCAACCTGATGGCAGGAGCATGCCACCACAACCCCACCCCCCCAGCTCCCGCCTGTTCCCCATTCCCATTCCCTCCTCTCTCACCTCCTTACCAACCCATCACGTCCCTCTGGTGCTCTTCCCCTTCCCTTTCTTCCATGGCCTTCTGTCCTCTCCTATCAGAGGAGTCACCCTTCTCTAGCCCTTTATTTCTTTCACTAATCGAGCTCCCAGCTCCCCCTGTTTCAACAATCACTTACCATCTTGTACTACTTCTTCCCTTCCCCCAACCTTCTTAGTCTGACCTCTCATCTTTTTTCCGCCGGTCCTGATGAAGGGTCTCCAGCCCAAATGTTGAATGTTTACTGTTTTCCACAGATGCTGCCTGGCCTGCTGAGATCCTCCAGCATTTTGAGTGTGTTGCTGGATTTCAAGCATATGCAGATTTTATCTTGTTTGTGATTGGCTCATTCTCTGGCTAAGAGCTATCTCCTGAACTCTGAAGGGTCATTGGTATCTTCTGCAGGAGAAGGATTCTCTTTGAATTTGATCCATGTGCCACTTGTCAATTGTGGCAGAGAAAGAGGCCATTTTGCTCATTGGGTCCATGCTGATAGCCAGTAGAGTGATCCCATCAGCCCTATTCTCCCTGCAATGTTTCCTCTTTCTCCACCCGTCAACTCTCCTTTGAATATTTTCTGCTTGAGCGTTCTGGGGGGTTATTTATGGCTTCTCCTCAATAGGTGCCAGGTGTTGCATTTTGAGATGACAAATGGTAGGACTTTCACAGTGAATGGTAGGACATTATGGAACTCAGGAGTACAAGCATGCGGTTTCCTGAAAGTGCCCTTACAGGTAGACAGGTAGAAGCCTGTGTCAGGACACTGAGGGTACAAGTTGGGATATTATGTTGCAGTTGTACAGGACATTGGCGAGGCTGTATTTGGAATACTGTATTTGGTTACCCTGCTGTAAGAACTGGAAAGGGCACAGAGGAGACTTCTGAGGCTGTTGCCAGGTCTCGAGGGACTGAGTTATGGAGAGGGGTTGAGCCGGTTAGGGCTATATTCATTGGGCCTTAGGAGAATGAGAACTGATGAATAGATGAGTTTAAAAGTATCAAAGTTCAAAGTAAATTTTTTATCAAAGTACATATACTGTATGTCAGCATGTATTACATAGAGATTCATTTTCTTGCAGGCATTCACAGTCGAACAAAGAAATACAGTAGAATCAGTGAAAAACGACACATAAACAAAGACTGAAAAAGCAACGTGCCAAAGAAGACAAACTGCAAACATAATAATAAGTAAACAAATAATACTGAGAACATGAGCTGTAGAGCCCCACAAGGTGAGTCCAAAGGTTGTGGAATCTATTCATTGTTGAGGTAAGAGAAGTTAACCACGCTGGTTTAAGAGGTTGATGGTTGAGGGGTAATTACTGTACTTGAGCCTGCTAGGGCTCCTCTAACTCATTCTCAGCAAGAAGAGAGCATGGCTGGATGATGGGGGCCCTTGATGACGGATGCCGATTTCCTAAGGCAGCACCTCTTGCAAATCTGCTCAATGGTGGGAAGGAATTTGCCTGTGATAGACCGGGCTGTATCCACTGCTTTTTGAAGGGTTACTCATTCATGGGCATTGATGTTTCCATACCAGGCCATGATACAATCAGTGAAAATACTCTCCACTGTATGACTATAGAAGTTTGTCAAATGTTAGATGACGTGCTGAATCTACACAGAACGAGGAAAGTAGCTGTTGTGGCATGTTACAGTTACGTGCTGGTCCCAGAACAGATCCTCTGATATGATTACACCAACAATATTAAAGTTATTGACCCTTTTCTTTGTCCTGTAGTAAATTATCAGCTCTTTGGTTTTGCTGACCATGAAAGGCAATAGAGAGGATGAATAATCACCATCGTTTCCCCAGGGTTTAGGAATCACAAAATGGATGGTTTAAAGTGAATGGGGAGGATTTTCATAGAAACATATGAGGCAACTTTTTTACAGTGGTGCTCAGTATATAGAATGAGCTGCCAAAGAAAGAGGGTGAGGCAGTTATATTAGCGGCATTTAAAAGGAAACATGAATAGGAAAGATTTGGAGGGATATAGGCCAAACACTGGAAAAATGGGACTAGCTTTAGATAGGTGTCTCATTTGGGCCCAAAGGCTTGTTTACATGTTATATGACTCTATGTGGGAGGAAAGTCAGCTGGTCACAGGGAAGTTGTGACTCCACAGGGAGAGCACGATGGCAGGATTGAACCCACATCCCTGGAGCGCTGTAGTGGCAGCTCTGTCAGCTGTGCTATTCTTCCATCCAGACTTCCTGAAGTTGCTTTATTCTCCGCTTGCTCAGAACTCTCCTGATGTTTAATCTCACAGTTCCAATGACTTCCTCGTAAACGTTCCCGGCACCTTCTCCCATCTTCTGTACCTGTTTGTGAAATGGGACAAGAGCTGTACACAACAGTGTGGTGTGGGCCGAGCTGTGTTTGTTGCACACTCTGTTGGAGTTCAAAGTTTGATCTGCAGCAGTTTCTGATAACAGAATGATCTGCTCCTTCCTGGTGCAGGTCATCGACGGACATTAAGGAATATGGAAAAGTACGAATATTTGGGCATGCTAGGTGAAGGGAGCTATGGAATGGTCACAAAATGCAGGAATAAGGAAAATGGAAGGATTGTTGCCATCAAAAAATTCCTGGAGGGTGATGATGACAAATTCGTGAAAAAAATAGCCATGAGGGAAATACGGTTATTAAAGGTAAGTGTACTCTTTCTGTTGGAGCTCACCTGGTGTCTGGTTACAGATGGTAAGAAGCATCAACCTTTACAGAGGTGGGATGGGAGTGAGATAGAAGCAGGACCAGGCTATTTGGCCCCTCCATCCTGTTCTATTCCTCTATAAGATCCTAGCAGCCTCCTCTATATCGGTGACACTGGGGGGGACCACTTCGTCGAGCACCTTTGCCCCATTTGGTACAAAGGTGGAAATTTCCAGTGACCACCCATTTCAATTCGACTTCCTATTTCTATTCCATCATATCCCCATCCATGGCCTCATCTACTGCCCCAATGAGGCCACTCTTGGATTTGAAGAGCAACACCTGGATAGCCTTCAATCTGATGGCATGAACATTGATTTCTCAAGCTTCCAGTAATTTCTCCCTCCCCTCTCTTTCCATTCCCTATTCTCTCTCACACTTACCCATTCTCTTTTCCTCACCTCCCTCTGGTCCTCCTCACCCTTCTCTTTCTCTCATGTTCTACTATCTTCTATCAGATTCTTTCTTCTTCAGTCCTTGACTGTTTCCACCTATCACTTCCCAGCTTCTTACTTCATCCCTTCCCACCCGCCCACCTTCCCACTTACCTGATTTCACCTATCACCTGCCAGCTTGTACTCCTTCCACTCCCCCACCTTATTCTGGCTTCTTCCCCCTTCTATTCCAGTCCTGACGAAGGGCTTCGGCCCAAAATGTCAACTGCTTATTCTTCACCAGATGCTGCTTTACCTGCCGAATTCCTCCAGCACTTCATGTGTGTACCTCAAGATTTTCAGTATCTGCAGAACCTCTTGTGTTCGTGAATCTCTGCCCCATCTGCTCCTTCCTCTCTGCTTCCATATCCAGTGACTCCAATAATCTATGGATGTCAGCCCTGAGTGGCTGACAGCATCCAGAGCTCTTGGGAGGAGAATTCCAGAGATTTTTCTCATCTAGATTGTGATGATCCATCCCTTAACCTGAGCTATCACACACAAAATCTCGGAATTGCTGCCTGTGCCACGAGACAGAGGGTAGGAACAGGAAGTTATGGCAGATGAATGCGTGGCTGAAGAGTTGGTGCAGGGGGCAGGGGTTCAGATTTCTGGATCATTGGGATCTCTTCTGGGAAAGGTCTGACCTGTACAAAAAGGACGGGCTGCAACTGAACTGGAAAGGGACCAATATCCCGGTGAGCAGGTTTGCTAGAACTGTTGGGGAGGGTTTAAACTAGTTTGGCAGGGGGATGGGAATCAGAATGTGAGTGCAGAGATGAGGGTAGAAAGACAAGGGCACGATGCTATGTGTTCTGAGTTGGTGAGGAGGGACAGGCAGGGGACAAAACATAAATGTAGCCAGTTAGAGGGGTTGAAATGTGTCCATTTCAACGCTTGGAGTATTAGGAATAAAGGGGATGAACTTAGAGCATGAATCAGTACGTGGAACTACGATGTTGTGGCCGTTACTGAAACTTGGCTGGAGGAAGGGCAGGATTGGCTGATGCAGGTACCGGGGTTCAGGTGTTTTAAAAGGAATAGGATGGGAGGTAGAAAAATGGGGTGAGTAGCATTACTGGTCAGGGATAGTATCACGGCTGTAGAAATGGAGGACACTGCAGAGGGAGTGTCCACTGAGTCGGTGTGGGTGGAAGTCAGAAATAGGAAGGGATCAGTCACTGTGCTGGGAGTAGTCTATAGGTCCCCAAATAGACCTCGGGACACCGAGGAGCAGGTAAGCAGGCAGATTTTAGAATGGTGCAGGAAATACAGGGTTGTAGTTATGGGTGATTTCATCTTCCCTCATATTGACTGGCACCTCCTGACTGCAAGGGGAATAGATGGGGCTGAATTTGTCAGGTGTGTTCAAGAAGGATTCCTGACACAGTATGTGGACGGACCAACAAGAGGAGAGGCCATGCTGGATCTAGTTCTGGGTGATGAACCTGGTCGGGTGATGAACCTGGTCAGGTGGCAGACCTCTTGGTGGGGGAGCATTTTGGTGAGAGTGACCACAACTCCCTTAGCTTCAGCATAGCTATGGAAAAGGATAAAAACAGACGAAATGGGAAAGTGCTTAACTGGGGAAGGGCTAACTATGAAGGGATGAGGCAGGAACTAGCGAGAGTAAATTGGAAACAGATGTTCAAGGGTGAAAGCACAGAAGTAATGTGGAGGAAGTCTAGGGATCACTTGTGCTGGGTGCAGGATAGGTTTGTCCCACTGAGACAAGGAAAAAATAGTAGGAAAAGGGAACCGTGGCTGACAAAACACGTGAGGCAACTCGTCAAGAGGAAGAAGGAAGCATATGTTAGATATAAGAAGCAGGAAGCAGGAGGGGCTCATGAGAAATATAGGGTAGCCTGGAAGGAGCTTAAGAAAGGACTTAGGAGAGCTCGAAGGGGACGTGAGAAGGCCTTGGCATGTAGGATTAAGGAGAACCCCAAGGCATTCTATGTGTATGTGAAGAACAGAAGGATGACAAGAATAAAGGTGGGTCTGGTAAAGGATAAAGAAGGCAACATGTGCCTGGAGGCGGAGGAGGTTGGGGAGGTCCTAAATAAATATTTTGCTTCAGTATTCACAAGTGAAAAGGACCTTGATCAAGGTGAGGTCAAAATAGAACAGGCCTGTGTGCTGGACAATGTGGAGATTAAGGAAGAAGAAGTGTTGGAGGGCCGGCTGTGGCGCAATGACATCAGTGCCAGACCCGGGAGCGGAGGTTCCCGGGTTCGAAACCAGTCGGGTCTGCTCCCGCGTATGCCTTCTATCCGTGCTGGGTTGAGTGTCGAGATCACAACTCAACCTCGTAAAATAAAGGGAAAATATTGCAAGATGTCTGTGTGAGGAGTGGCATGTCTCTCCTCCCCCCTCTCCTCCCCCCTCTCCTCCCCCCTCTCCTCCCCCCTCTCCTCCCCCCTCTCCTCCCCCCTCTCCTCCCCCCTCTCCTCCCCCCCCCCCCCGCGCCTTGTAAAAAGATATCATCACGGATGCACGCACGCAGGCACACGCCAAAAAAAAAGTGTTGGATCTTCTTAAAAACATCAAGATTGAAAAGTCCCCAGGGCCGGACGTGATATACCCCATGTTGCTGTGGGAAGTGAGAGAAGAGATCGCTGGAGCAGTAGCTATGATCTTTGAATCCTCTTTGGCTGCAGGGGAGGTGCCGGAGGATTGGAGAATGGCAAATGTAGTTCCCTTGTTTAAAAAAGGAAACAGGGAGAATCCTGGGAATTATAGACCAGTGAGTCTTACGTCAGTGGTCTGCAAATTATTGGAAAGGATTCTTAAGAATAGGATCTACGAGCACTTGGAGAAGTACAGTCTACTCAAGGATAGTCAACATGGCTTTCTGAACGGAAGGTCATGCCTCAC
Source organism: Mobula birostris (assembly GCF_030028105.1). Lineage (NCBI taxonomy): Eukaryota > Metazoa > Chordata > Chondrichthyes > Myliobatiformes > Myliobatidae > Mobula > Mobula birostris. Next base: position 174,738,899 of record NC_092373.1, on the reverse strand, counting down.
GAGCCTAATTGAGTTTTTTGAAGAGGTAACAAAAGAAGTTGATGAGGGTAGGGCGGTAGCTGTGGTCTACATGGATTTTAGCAAGGCATTTGACAAGGTCCCCCATGAGAGACTCATCCAGAAAGTCATGAGGCATGGGATCAGTGGAACCTTGGCTGTTTGGATAAAAAGTTGGCTTACGGGAAGAAAGCAGAGGGTAGTAGTGGAAGGAAAGTATTCTGCCTGGAGGTCGGTGGCTAGTGGAGTGCCACAAGGATCTGTCCTGGGACCCCTGCTGTTTGTGATTTTTATAAATAACCTGGATGAAGAGGCGAAAGGATGGGTGAGTAAGTTTGCGGATGACACGAAGATTGGAGGAGTTGTGGATGGAGCTGTAAGTTGTCGAAGGTTACAAGAGGATATAGACAGGATGCAGAGTTGGGCAGAAAAGTGGCAGATGGAGTTCAATCCAGATATGGGATGCTAGACTTCATTAGTAGGGGGATTGAGTTCAAGAGTAGAGAGGTCATGTTGCAACTCGACAAATCTCTGGTGAGACCACACTTAGAGTATTGTGTTCAGTTCTGGTCACCTCATTATAGGAAGGATGTGGAAGCTATGGAGAGGGTGCAGAAGAGATTTACCAGGATGTTGCCTGGATTGGAAAACAGTCTTATGAGGCAAGGTTAGCAGAGCTGGGAATTTTCTCTTTGGAGTGTAGAAGGATGAGAGGAGACTTGATAGAGGTCTACAAGTTTATGAGAGGCATAGATAGGGTGGATAGCCAGTACCTGTTTCTCAGGGCACGAATAGCAATCACCAGAGGGCAAATGTGCAAAGTCAAGGGAGGGAAGTTTAGGGGAGACATCGGATAAGTTTTTTACACAGAGGGTTGTGGGTGCCTGGAATGACTTGCCAGGGATGGTGGTGGAGGCTAAAACTTTAGGGGTATTTAAGAGCCTCTTGGACAGGCGCATGGATGAAAAAAAAATAGAGCGTTGCGGGGTAGTGTGGGTTTAGTACATTTTTTAAGGAATATATGGGTTGGCACAACACCGAGGGCCAAAAAGCCTGTACTGTGCTGTAGTATTCTAGTGTCTAGTGTCTAAAATGCTGGAGGAATGTGGAAACATCTTCTTCCTCCATAGATGCTGCCTTACCTGCTGAGCATCTCGTGTCTCCCTGAATCTGGACTCTCTGCATCCACTCTGTCAGTTCCTCTCTGAATACTGCATCTTATCTTGTATTTGATAAATAGGTAAATTGGTTTATTCTTGTTACAAGCTGAGGTACAGTGCAAATGTTTGTTTTGCATGCCATCTATTTCATCACATCAGTACATTAAACAGTCTTGAGCTGGTTCAAGGGAACAACAATGTGATTTTTTTTATTTTACTAAACTGCAGGGTGTAACCATCTCCCCTGCTTCATGGGGGCCAAATTTGTGAACCAACCTGTGATTTACTGACTCTGAGACCAGTCAACCTTCCTTCAAATAAAGGATCAACACTTCCCAACTTACTTTCTGCATGGTATCACCAAGCCCTGTACATTAGCGTGGCTTCCTTACTTTCAACACACCTTGCAAAGACCAGCACATCAATTGTATCCTGAGTTGCTACCCGTTGACTCTCTGTCGTTAACTGAACAAAATCCCTCAGCAGAAGATTTACTGGTTTCTCAATTTTCAGAAAATACTTGTTTAGAGTTTTAAAAGTTGAGTGGGCAGTGGGATAAATTTCAATGACAGTTGATGATGTGCTTACCAGGGATATATTCCCAGATAATTTTATTTCTCTGTTTGACACATACGAGAATCCCAATGCTGGAATCTGAAACAAGAAACAAGCTGCTGGATGAGTGGGTCAGGCAGCATCTGTGCAATGAAATGGACAGTCAACTATTCAGGTGGAGATCTCCATCTAAACCTGCATCTTTTTCCTCCTGAAGAAATTAAACCTATACGTTTCCATATCATAAAAACAAATACTCAGCAGGTCAGGGCAGCACCTGTTGGGAGGCAAACTGAGAAAATGTTCAGTAAGTTGACTCATCATCTAAATTTTATTTCCTATTAGTAATATTGGCAGTACTTCCTTTGTTGTATTACTCTGACATGTCATCTTTCTCTACAATTTTGCTCTACAGTTTGGTGAACGAGGATCACTGTGAGTCGGTGATCTCAATAATTCATTTCATTCTGCTTCCTTTGTGTTTAATGGAGACCCTTCACATTAAAACATGCTTTCAGCATTACATCATCCATCATTCAATTCAATTCAAGTTTAATGGTCATTCAACCATGCATGAATACCCATGAATATAGCCAAATGAGACAGTGTTACTCTGGGGCCAGCGTGCAATACACAGCACCAACAGTCACACGCAACACAAAGCACACATCGAACATACAAAATAGCAAGCACATGTTAAATACAGCCATGCAAAAAAAAAGTCAAGACCCAGTCCGTGAACGCCGCAGAAATCTGCAGTTGACTGCAATACAGCTTGTCTTCTGCGGACCGAACACTGGGGGTGGTACTGACTCCAGCCCGGGCACCACAGCTCATCCTCAAGTCATGAACATACACAGAAGTAGGCCTGTAATTCCTCACTGACCATGTGTAACTACTGAATGCTCCATAGAGTTATACTGCAGGGAAAACAGTCCCAGCCTATCCAGTCTCGCCTTATAATTTAAAATCTTCAGTCTTGGCAACATACTTTTGACTCTTTTTTTTCTGTCTGTTCTCCAGCTTCCTAGTGTCTGCTGATCAGAACTGTCCCCTCCACGTGTGGTCTTCTGCACAGCGACCCCATGATGACAAGCTCTTGCACTCTGTGCCATGGTAGATGCAGGCAAGCGTGCCAAACACCACCTCACCACACTGCCTCGTGTGTCAACTCTCACGGAAATGTGTACCTGTAGCCCCACGTCTCTCTGTCCCACAGGCTTTAGGTGAAATAGGATAAATATTAGCTTGAATGGGGAAGGACAATGTCCACGTGGGGTTGGGTGAGGGGAAAGGAGGGCAGGAAGGTGGGAGGAGCGGAAGCAGTGGTGTACTATAGACACAGTCACTCAGCATATACAATTGAACTGCTGCTTCACTGATCCAGTTACCTGGATTCAATCCTGACCATCTGCTGTCTGTGTGGAGTTTACATGTTCTCCCGTGACTGCGTGGGGTTCCACCCACTGCTCTCGTTTCCTTGAACTTTCCAAAGATGTTTGAGTTGGTAATTAAAGTGGCCACTGTAACTTGCCCCTAGTATAGGTGACTGGCAGGAGATTTGGAGGGTAGATTATGGACCTGTGAGGGAGAACAGATTACAGGGAAATACTTGGGGACTGGAACTGGTAAGGAATGCCCGGAGAGCTGGCATGAACTTGATGGGCAAAAGGTGAGCATTGCCTGCTTCCTTTCTGTAGCAAAAGAGTTTGTGGTGAGAGTTCTGTGGGAGTTCCGGTCCAGGACTGGAGCTCGTACCCTGGACTGGTGTTACTCTGCAACAGGGTTGGAGTTCTGTCTGACTCTGTGTGAGAGATGTTAAATGGCCCCACTCCTCTGTTCTGCTGGGTGCCTGACACCAGATTTGGAGATAATTAACATCGACAGGACACTCACAGGAGGCAGAGCTGGGCTGAGAAGCGGCAGATGGAGTTCAACCTTGAAAAGTGTGAAATGAAGGGGACAGAGTACAGGGTTAAAGGTGTTCAGGGCATAGTCACCTCATTATAGAAAGGATGTGGAAGCTTTGGAGAGTGTGCAGAGGAGATTTACCAGGATGCTGCCTGGAGTTGAGGAGATGGCTCCTGTGAATAGGCTGAGCAAGCTGTGGTTTTTCTTTATAGAACAAAGGAAGATGAGAGGTGACTTGATAAAGGTGTATAAGATGATAAAGACTAAAGCAGAGAAAATATTCTAGTCTTACTATTCCAGAAGTGGGATTCAATTCCACAAAGTTACATTTATAGAAAGTTCGTAAGGAACAAAAATTTAATTTTGCTTTGATTTCTTTCTGGAATGAATTTGTTGAGCCAGGCAATGGTGAACTAGTGGTCTGTAGCTGCATATAAAGAATTATTGATGTACCTGTGCATATCCCTAGAGATAAAGTGATTATGTAAAAGCAGGTATGGAGGTATCTGGATGGAACCAACAATAAGAGATTAATTTAACTCTTAAATTGTAAGCAGTTTATGTCTAGGTGTATGTTTAAATGTCAGAACTCCTAAAGCAGAGCAGTTAGTTAAAATCATGAGCAGGTTACTGAAAGACTAATAGTTTCAGTAAAGAGGCAAGTGAGCCAGTGAAAGTCAGATTCAGTAAAAGAGGATTGCACTTGTTAATATAAATATCTGCTGGCATTTACATATTTATAACATCTTATTCCAGACAGTATCTGTACTTTAACCTTTAGCTTATTTTATGTAGTTCTTTATTCTTTATAATGGTTGAATGTTGTTGCTTTTGTTGCATGTCACACCAATACACCACAGCAAATTCCTAATACATATCAATGTATATGGTGAGCAAAGCTGATCCTTGGGAAGCAGTGCCTTTTGTTCTCTGATTGATCACCACTGAATATCAACCTGGCGGCAATGGACATGATGTGCAGGGATGACAGGGAGCTTTGTACTCTTGGGCTGTATTCTGTTGACAAGTTAGGCCAGTAGTTTATATTAGTGAGTTTTCAGTCAGTGTTCTGGTTACACAATAATACAATTCACACTATTCAAATCTCATTGCCATAAAGCTAATAAATTCATGCATAATATACTCAGTGTGGGCATTGACTGGAGAATTGGAATCACAGGATATGATGAGATTACAAGATATGGTGGTGAAGCCAGCTACTCTCACATTCAAGAAATACCTAGACAATCACTTTAATTGCTAAGGCATAGAGAAATATGAACCAAATTCTAGCAAATGGAGTTAACACAGATAAATAAAGGAGGGAGGAGAAGATGGCGACGTGACACAGCATGCGTGGCCATTCCGAATTAATATCGTATGTGTAACTAGGGGGCCGTGCACAATCCGGATTTGATGGAGACAGCTGTAAGAAGCTCGGAGGAAGACCTGCAGTAACTTCTGAAATGCCTGCTTCGCTGCCACTGCTACTGTGCGATCGAGAGTCTCCAGAGATGAAGGCCCCAAATCCTCGGCTTTGCCTATTGCCTGTAGCCGGGGCCAGGGTCAAAGCGCTTGGCAGAGATAGTGCTCAGTGTCGGAGAGCTGGTCGGAGGCTCGGAGTTTTCGGACGGACACGGAGTCGGATTGCGGTCGGATGCTTCCAGTATGCTGCGTCGGCAAGTTGGCAGCGCTGGAGGTTTACCGTCTGTGTGAGATGATGGGACTTTCGAGAGGCTTTGAGACTTTTACCGTGCCCATGGTCTGTTCTTATCAAATTGCGGTATTGCTTTGCACTGTTGTAAATATATGTTATAATTATGTGGTTTTTGTTAGTTTTTAAGTCGGTTTGTCAGGTGTTTCTGTGATATCATTCTGGAAAAACATTGTATCATTTCTTAATGCATGCATTACTAAATGACAATAAAAGAGGACTGCGTGTCCTCATAATCATAATCGAATAATTGGTGGTTGGTGTGACTGACTAAAACTGAGCCTCACGGAAGCTGTAACTGGGAAATACTGACGTCTTTATGCACGCAGCAAACCTCCAGGTGACAGAGAATCTGAGAGGAGTTCACTGTCTGGACACAATGTTTTATACGTCTTAAACAGAGAGAACAATAAATGATTGACTATTGTTTCAGTTGTTTTAATCACCTGTCTTCTGGTAGATGATGGCACGCTTGGACACAGCGGCCTCTCAGGGATGAACTAATTAGAGAAAATCTGCAGATGCTGGAAATCCTCCAGCATTTTGTGTGTTACAAAGGTGTTTTTGTCTTTTTTATGATTGCAATACAATGCCGCAATTTAAGAACATCAGGTACTGCAGCTCTACCCCATCAGTGAGCTGCTCGTTAGAGTTGGACTTTGTGCAGACCGTGTTGCTGCCTGCTACAGGAGGGCATCGGAGTTGGTGCACAAAGATGGCATGCAGTGTAATGACGGGTGATCGTCTCGGATGTTTCAATCATAAACACTATTGGACACTGATAATTTAAGTTGCCACAGGCCCGTTTCCCTTATTTGTTGAGTGACAAGCGGCAGAGGAGCTGCGTGGCTTGGTTGTCGCGAGAACTAGCCGTTAAGTTGCAGGCTTGCCTGTTGCTGGGTCCAGGAGAGGAGACACCAGAATCAGTGTTGCGTGGTATCCATGCTCAGTTGAGGGCTATTCTCTCCCATTGGTGCTGCCCTCCAGTGTTCAATCATTGGAATGACAAGCTGGATTGTGTGCACTGGTGCACTTGTCTGTAGACTGCCAGGAACTCTTTTTTTCTTCTTGCCATGCAGCATCAATTTGTGGGACATGTCACTTAGAGACTTGGGCTATACGCTTTTTGTGTGACTGTATGTATGCTTGTCATCTTGAATGTGCTGAGTATGCCTTTATGCCTTGTGCTGTGTATGTTTTTCACTTTGCCCCAGGAGAACGCTGTTTTGTTTGGCTGTATTTGTGAATGATTGAATGATAATTAAACGTAACTTGAACTTAACTTTAACATTTGAAATATAGTCAAGTAAATTTACAGAATTACATATTTATGAAGGCAACGCATCTCATCTTGGGGAATCACTTTGAAAACTCAAGACTGGTGTCTGTTCCAAAGGCCAGACGCCCAAATTATACCTGTTTTGTTACATATTGAGGGATGACTGTATGACTAACCACAAGGTTAAGTGAAACAACAGATCTGTCCTGAACCGTGCCTTAAGTGGCAGGGATGCCTGTGGACAGGAGCTGGCTTGACCAAAGTAATTTCAATGAGATAGAATCAGAACAGAGCAACTTCCAGCACTGCTTTCAATAAAGTGGATGAATAAATGTTTTACCTGAAGATGCAAAAAGTGGGGCAGCGATATCTCAGTTGGGTCGTGGGTTAGAGAAATGTGGTCAAGACCATTCGAAAGAGCAGGTTCTAAATGCCATGCCCTAATTCACAGGGTCTGTGTCACTGTGCGACTAGAGCATGGGGGTGGTACTAGATAACACTGTAGTTCAGTTGTGAATGGCAACAATGTGCGGACTGAGTGTGGAAATAACGCGATGACTTCAGACCAGATTTTTCATGATATGCCAAGTGCAGAGGTGTCACGTTGCTTTTCAGCAACACTATCATGCTTTGAGCAAAGTCTAAGAAAACAGTAGGTTATCAGGAGTTGAGGATTACATGATCATTATAATCATTTATGAGGTACTGGGGATGAAATGTTTATAATAAGTCATTAATTTCTAAAATTAGGCCTGTAATTCCTCAGCTGGCCTCCTCCTATCGAGTGCCCCCCCACCGCCCCTTTATCTTTATTACCCCCTTAGAAACTGCCACCACCCAAATTACTGCCTACTTCGGGAACCACTGGTCTAACGCCTTCTGCGACAGCACCATGGGAGTGCCTTCACCAGAGGGATTATAGCAGTTCATGAAGGCAGCTTACCTCCTGTAAGGAAAGAGTTAAATGTGACTCCTCCTTGGTATATGCTAAAATATCATGGAAGTCTGTAAGATAAATTGGTGTTAGCTTGGAGTGGCATTGTTTTGAGAAAGTGCAATTGGAACAGTACACAGCAATGTTTTTGAGAAAGTCAAGCAAGTACAAGTCTACAGTCATAACTGGGAAATGGTGAAAAATGTTACCTGGCATGGTAAGAGATGAGGGGGTGCAAATGGTACCACCATGGGATGGGAAAATACTTGTGTAACAGGTTTTGAAGGGTATAAAAAAGGGCACTTTCTTTATGCAAGTGGGAGAGTTTTGTCTCAGGTTAGGTTATGGCTGTGTTAGTGCTAAGATAGGGAAAAGTGCTTCAAGTCTGAGTTAGAGTTTGAGAGAGGGGGGAAACGGGCTGTGTGGAAGATTGTTGGATCAGTGGCCCCCTCTGACATGGCAGAGATTGGCATGTTTAGTGGATGACAAGTGTTATTTTGATTTCTGTACTGCTACTACCGTAGACACTTATTATTTTTTCTTTCTGTATTGCATTTATGCTAGTCCCAATAGAGTATTATCTTGTGGTTTAATGTGTGTGCAATGTCTCCTTAGTTTGTGAATGCATATGCAAATACCCTGAGCTGAATAAGAAAAGAACAACACAGAACAAATTTGAAAATAATTTTCCTTTCACCTCCACCTCCTCAGGGTGACTAAAGATGGGCAAGAAACGCTGACTTTTGCCATAATAATTCATTCACAAAGATGAATAAGTGAAAAGTAGAAGTGTAAAGGGGAGATTATAACCAGGAGGTTGATAACTCCAGAAGGAGGTAAGGGAAGGAGAGTGGGTTTAGTCAGTGTGGTGGACATCAGGAATGTACCTGCTGAAAAGGCAAAGCATCTTCGAAGTTCAAAGTGAGTTTATTATCAAAGTACATTTTCAGTACATCACCATATACTACCCTGAGCTTTATTTTCCTGCAGATATTCACGGCAGCACAAAGAAATACATTAGAATCAATGAAAACTGCAATAAAACAGACTGACAAACAACCAATGTGCAAAAGGCGGGAGGGGAACGTCGACTCAGACCGTGAGAGGCCTGCGTTGGGCATTTTCATGCCTTACAAGGCGCAGATTGGAAGTCTGTGTGGGACGCCACTCCTCGCACAGACACCAGAGCAATGTGTGATTAAGTGCCTTGCTCAAGGACACAAACACGCTGCCACAGCTGAGGCTCGAACTAGCGACCTTCAAATCACTAGATGAACACCTTAACCACTTGGCCACGTGCCCAACACAAAAGATGACAAACTGCAAATACAAAAAAAAACAAATAACAATTAAAAAAAATAAACAAATAAATAATAAGTGGGAAGCGCCAAGAGAAATTGTTGAGAACAAAGTGTGGGACTGTGGGAGAGAATGGGCAGAGGACTCGCTGGGAACTCCTTCAAAGAGTGGTCACTGGCTCAATGGAGTGAATGGCCTCTGCAGAATCACTTTTTGATTAAAATTGCAAATTAATATAAAAATGGAAAAAGTACTAGATATGTTTAAATTATCTTTTGTTCTGTTAACAATGATTATGTGATTATTCTCCAGTGGCTTCCCTCCGCTGGTCTTGGCACCTTGCTCACTGTGAACTACTGGTTAATGTGTTTTTGATTTGAATCCTATGTTTACGAAGTCCTTGGGTGACCAGACAAGTCTGAGCTTGCTGTGGAATGCAGCTTGCCCATTGCTTTGGCTCAGAGTCATGTTTTCAGGTTCCTGCTGAGATAAAGAAATGTACGTCTGCCTGTGTACTTGATGTGCTTGAGTGACGTGGTGGGGCGAGGGCTGCTTCCTGTGAAGATTTTTTTTACACATGCCTGATGTAGGCCAGTAGACCCGTCACTCTGTGCTGGCATTCCCACCTCACTCTGACCTCTTCCCACTTCTCTCCGTACCTCCCCAAAAGCACTGCAGATGCTGGAAACCTAAAATAAAAACAATGAATGCTGGGAGTACTAGATGGATTCAGACTGCACCTGTGCAGGGAGAAACAGGGTTAGTGTTTTGGGGTTGAAAACCTTATTAAGCATGAATGTCAACCATTCCTTCTCTCCATCTCTCTTTCTCTCTCCAGCTTCCCTTTAAACCCAACCCCACTGCACTCCTTGACCCCTCCATCTGTGGCAAGTCCCACATTCCTCTTGCTCTCTGTTCCCATCTTCACTCCACTCCTGAAACTCTGGAAGCTGTAGCAACCTCTTCCAGGTTATCCACAGGACCTTCTCCTTTCAAAGGAAGGAGCACAGGTCTTTGTGCCAGTTAGCAAAAATATTTAACCTGATTTGAATGTGTTTGAAAGGAAGGATATCCACATAGAAACAAATCAACCCAAATCTGAACACAGATTCCCCTGCTCCCTTAGGTCTCACCAGGGTCTCAGTCTCTGTGGAACTCACCAAGGTCCCAGGTCTCACTCTCTCCCAAGACTTGCTTTTATCTATAAAAACTGGCCCGCTGCCTGACTGTGTGAGGACAATTGCTAACTTTGCCAATAGCCTGTTTGATAGGTAGCTTGGGATTGCAGTAACACCTGGGACAACCATTCTTCTTGTTTTTAACAGCGGCTTCGACACGAGAACCTGGTCAGTCTGCTGGAAGTCTTCAAGAAGAAAGGTCGCTGGTTCCTGGTCTTTGAGTACATGGACCGCACGCTCCTGGATGACTTGGAGCAGTTTCCCAAAGGGCTTGACTACAGCAGAGTCAGGAGCTACCTGTTTCAAATCCTGCGGGGCTTGGCCTTCTGTCACAGCCACAACGTGAGTCCGACCTACCCTCCCAACAATGGCACCAGGACAACACCTTGTATTCTGTCTGGGTAGCCTCCAACCTGATGGCATCAACATCAATTTCTCCAGCTTCCGGTAATGCTGCCCCCGCCCCCCCCCAACTTCACCATTCTCCATCTCCTTTTCTCTCTCACCTTCTCTTCTTGCCCGCCCATCACCTCCCCCCTTTTCTTTCTTCCATGGCCTTCTGTCCTCTCCTATCAGACTCCTCCTTCTACTGCCCTGTATCTCATTCACCAATCAACTACCCAAGTCTTTACTTCACCCCTCCCCCTTCAGGTTTCACCAATCACCTTGTGTTTCCCCTCCCCCCCACCTTTAAAATCTACTCCTCAGCACTTTTTCTCCAGTCCTGCCGAAGGGTCTCAGCCTGAAATGTTGACTGTACTCCTTTCCGTAGACGCCACCTGGCCTGCTGAGTTGCTCGAGCATTTCATGTGTGTGTTGCTTGGATTTCCAGCATCTGCAGATTTTCTCTTGTTTGTGACTGGCATCAGGAAACACCTTTGAAACTACGCTGGTCACTAAGGAGAGACTGGATAGGCTGGGCTGTGTTCCTCGGACTGAAGGAAGCTGAGGGGTGCCCTGACCAACATGTATAAACTTAAGGGGGAGTAGATCGAGTGTATGGTCAGAATCTTTTCCTTATGTTTGGGGTGTCTTAAGAGAAGAGGGTACAATTTAAGGTGAGATGTTTAGAGGGGTTCTGAGGGGGAATGATTCCCCCCAGAGGGTGGTTGGAATCTAGAATGCACTACTTTGAGGGGTGGTGGAGGCAGAGACTCGCACACCATTGAAGAAGAATTGGATGAGCACTTGACTCAAAGGAATGGCTAGCTCCAGACCAAGTAATAGTAACTGGGATTAGTTAGTTAGGTACAATGGCTGTTGTTTGCACTAGTAGTTTCAAATGACAAATATCTCAGGGCAATTTGTTAATTCTTTAGCTAATTAATGCAATGCACACTTCCCCACTCAGCTAATGACCTTAAGACACAAGAGTCTGCAGATGCTGTGGGGAGGGGGGGTGGAAACGAACTGCTAGAATAACTCAGTAGCTTGAGTAACATTTGCGGAGGCAGAGAGATGATCGACGTTTTGGGTCGAGGCTCTTCGTCTGGACTGTGAGTATAGAGGAAAGTATAAGGAAGAGAGGGAGAGGGGTAACAAAGGTGAATCATAGAACAATACAGCACCAGTACAGGCCCTTCAGCCTAACAAATCCATGCAGACCACAGCACCTTCCCGGCCAGTCCAATTTTCATATCACACAAACCCTGCCTTTGCACGTACCTGTTCAGGTGCTTCTTAAATGGTACTATTGTACTATTGGACAGGTATCAGCCTTCAACCAACAGGTTCCTGAACCAGAGTGGATAACTTCACTCGCCTTAACACTGAACTGATTCCAAAACCTGTGGACTCACTTTCAAAGACTCGACAGATCAGCTTCTCAATATTATTCATCTATTTATTTATTATTTTTCATTTGTATTTGCACAGTTTGTTGCCTGTTGCACACTGGTTGGTTGTCTGTCTTTGTGTGTAGTTTTTCATTGATTCTATTGTGCTTCTTTACATCTACCATGAATGCCTGCAAGCAAACGAATTTCAGGGTGACTTACACATACTTTGATAATAAATTTACTTTGAAATTTGATCTTTGAACTACCCCAAATGTTTTCTCTGACAGCTCGTTCCATATATTCACCACCCTCTATGGAAATATTGACCCCCAAGTCCCTTTTAAATCTTTCCCTTTTCAGCGTAAATCTATGTCATCTCCCCCCCCCCCAATCTTTGGACTCCCCTACCCTGGAGTAAAGACTGTTACCATCCACCTTATCAATGCCTCTGATGATTTTAAACATTTCTAAAAGGTCATCTGTGTTCCAAGGAATAAAGATCTAGCCCGGCAAATCGCTCCTTATAATCCAGCCCCTCAAGAATTAGAATTAGAATCGGAATCCAGTTTAAGATTACTGGCCTATGTCATGAAATTTATTGTTTTGTGGCAGCAGTACAGTGCAATACATAATGATATAAAAACTATAAATTACAAATGTACAATAGGAAATATATTTAACAAAATAAATTAAATAAGCAGTGCAATAAGAGGGCAAAAGAAATTGAGTAGTGTATATGGGTTCATTGTCCATTTAGAAATCTGATGGCGAAAGAGAAGAAGCTGTTTCTGAAATATTAAATATCGCTTCAAACACCTTCACCACCTCCTTGATGGTAGCAATGAGAAGAGGGCATGTCCTGGGTGATAGGGCTCTTAATGATGGATGCTGTCTTTTAAAGGCATTGTTTTTTTGAAGGTGTCATCCATGCTGTGGAGTCTAGCGCCCATGATAGAGGTGCCCGAGTTCTCAGCTTTCTGTAGCTTCTTCTGATCCTGTGCAGTCGCAACCCTAAATCTTCTCTGCACTCTTTCTAGTTTAACCACATCTTTCCTACAACAGGGTGACCAAAACTGTACATAATACTCCGTGTGGTCTCATCAATGACTTTTATCACTGCGACACAATGTACCAACTCCTAATCTCAGTGCCCTGACTAATGAAGGCTAGCATGCTAAATGCCTTTTTCAACACTCTGTCAACCTGTGACTTGTAACCCTGGGTCCCTCTGTTCTATTACACTCCCTAGTGTCTTCGTATTGATTTTACATTCATACCATTTGCTGGTATGAGTCCTAGATGGGCTTCATCTGTCCATCATACTCCCTCTCGCTTCTTGTAAGGAATTGATCTTATCTGTCTTATTGCTTTCGATGTCATTCATTACAAAACCATGGAACTAAGCTAGGCTGCCATGTCAAGTGATTTTCATGTTTTATCTGATTTATAGACAAGATTGATGTTGTTGTACCTTTTTGCACCTTGTGGGGCGTCAGGCGGCATTTTCCGCTGTTTCCACAGCAATTTTCTGTTCTTTTTTACAAGGTTGAGTTGCTAACTTGACACTCAACCCAATACGAATAGAAGGCATGCAAAGAGCTGGTTGGTTTTGAACCCGGACAATTTGCCTCCAAGTCCGGTGCTGATGCCATTACACCACAGGCCGGCTAAAATCGCCTTGTAGACATCTGTACAACAGAACTCATTATTACTTGGGAACAGCCCGTGTCCTATTTCAGAAATTTGTTACTCTGTCACCAGGAGCTAAATTTTGGAATTGAGCTTATTAAATGTTCATCATGAATATTAAGGGTTATTTCTATCCCCAGTCATTCATGTTTCCCTGATCTTATTGCTGAATTAAATGAATTGGGGAGCCTTTGTTACTACATCTGGCCAGCTGTGAGCTGAACTCTGGTTTTGGTGCCTTCTCTGATACTCAGCAGTAGGGTTGCAGAACACTGAGACTGTGAGGATTTCAAAATGGCTCAAGTCTTGCCACCCAGACAGACCACAAGTGGAGCCAGTGCTGGTAGAATAGTTGCCTTACAGCTTCAGAGGCCCTGATAAAAAAAAAAGTGCTCCCAGGAGCCTATTGAGGACAGTGATGAAGGTGAAGGAGATGAAGGAGTCTGGATAGGCTGGGACTTTTTCCCTGGAGCTCAGGAGGTGAAGGTGTGACCTTATAGACATATATAAAATCATGCGGGTAAACGGTCACAGAGTTTTCTCCAGGGTATGGAAATCGAAAACTAGAGGGCACAGATTTAAGGTGAGAGGGAAGGTTTTCAAGGGGACCTGAGGGAGACAACTTCCACACATACGGTGGTGGAAATATGGAACAAACTGCCAGATGAGGTGGTAGAAGCGGGAGAAATGACAATGTTTTAAAGACATTTAAACAAGTAGATGGACAGGAACGGTTCAGAAGGAAATGGGCTAAATCGAGGCAAATAGGACTAGTTTGGATAGCTATCTTGGTCACTGAAGGGCAAGTTTGTATTCTATAAAACTCGCTATCTCAAATAATGACATTCCGACATCTTCAAGCTTCCTTAAGATCTTGTATTTGAATTAAGTTGCCCCTCATTCTTCTAAACTCCAAAAAGTACAGACCCAAACTGTCTAGTATCTCTTGATAGAACAATCCTCTCACCCCAGGAATTAGCCTGTTGTGCTTCCTCTACCAGTGCTACTATATCCATTTTTTGGTAAAACTGTGCACAACATTCCAACTGCGAACACCAATTATAAGAAAACCTCCCTATTCTCAAATGCTGACCTCTTTGTATAAAGTCCAATATGCTGTTTTCCACTTTAACCACCTGTTGGACCTACTGCTAACTTTTTTTTTGTGATTACTGCACCAGAACTCCTAGATCCCTCCGGACTTCATTCACCAGTAGTCTCTCTCCATTCAGGTAATTATCCACCTTTCCAAAACCCTTCCTTAAATGTGAGAGTTATCAAATTCCACTGCAGAATCACAGTTATCCTCATCCGCATGCCTTTTCACCTTTTTTATTTAGAGAAGCAGCTCCGTAATCCACATTCGCCAGCCAACTTGGAAACTTTGCATTTCATTCCCTCCTACAGATCATTAATGTAAATAGGAACCAGCTGAGGACCAGGAAACGATCCCTGTGATCCTCCACTCACTGCATCCCTCCAGCCTGAGCAGGACCCATTTATTCCTACCATATGCTTTCTACATGACAGCTAGATTTGATTCCATGCTGACACAGTGCATTAGCCATACCGGACAGAATCACACAGGATGAGTCCATGAGGGAGCCTTTGATCAGTCCCTCCTTCTCTGCCACTCTTCCTCATGGTCCCTTTTGTAACCTGGTTGCATCTGGGTGTCTGTACAGGGTGCCCAGTTAGTGTGTGTAACGTGTATATTTAACATAGTTTTATCGCCCTTCACCGGAGAGGGCCGGGGACAGAATGGAGTCGGGACTGGAGGCTGTTGCCTTGTCACTTTGTTGTAAGTTTTCTTTCAGATCATTCACCGTGACATCAAGCTGGAGAACATCCTGGTGTCTGAACGCAGCGTGCTCAAACTGTGTGACTTCGGCTTTGCCCGTACCCTGGCAGCCCCAGGGGAGGCACACACCGAGTACGTAGCGACCCGTTGGTACCGCGCACCGGAACTCCTAGTGGGAGACTCCACGTATGGCAAGTACGCATTATGATTCAGGAGCTGGGGGAGGCTATTCAAACCTCTGTCCCTTTCTACCTTTCCGGTGGGGCTGTGTGCTCAGTATGGCTGCTCTTTATAATATATAGGAGCAAAATTAGGCCATTTCACCCATCTATTCTGCTCCACCATTCAATCATGGCTGATTTTTTTTTCATCCCAATTCTCCTCCTCCTCATTATCATTAGCCCCTTTTCCAATAAATAACATTAATCTCTGCCTTCCAATCTTGATAACATCCTTCTGAATCTTTTCTACAGCCTTTTCATCTTTATGGCATCCTTCCTAAAGGCAGGTAACCAGAACAGTGCACAATACTCCATGTGAGATCTCACTTGGCCTCCACTGCCCTCTGTGGCAACAAAATCCACAGATTCATCACCCCCTGGCTGCAGAAATTTCTCTTCAGCACAGTTTTAAAGAGATGTCTCTTCATGTTGACACTGGGCCCTTGGATCCCGGACTCTCTTATTTTGCCTTTGTCGCAGCTCTGGACTCTTCCCGTCAGACTCAGATCGGGAGCTCTTGATCGACTCACAGATGAGGAGTGGTGGAAGAGAGTTTCTCCTTTCCCACCCCTCTGTGTGTGATACTGCTTCGTTCCTGATGTGCTCTGTAAATGGTGGGAAGGCATGGGGAGGGGGTGTCAGGAGGTGAGTTGTTTGTCATAGGGTCCCCAGCCTCTGGCATGTTCTTATAATCACAGTCTTCCTGTGGCCAGTCCTTGTCAATCGTGACCCCACCCCCACCCCACAGGAGGTTGACAGAAAATGGTGGACACGCACAGCGGATCTGGCAGCGTTCATGGAGAGAGAAGCAGTTAATGTTACAGGTCAGGGTCGCTTCATCAGAACCAAATGATGCAGAGAAAGGACATCAAACTCTAAACATTACATGTTTCTCTCTCCACAAGTGCTGTCTGACCTGCTGGGTATTTTCAGCACTTGCTGGTTTTAGTTCAGATCTCCAGAACCTGAATTTGTTTTTTTGATTTTTATTGACCCCAGGATGTTGATGGTGGATAAATCACCGTAGAATGTAAAGGTTATTAGTGAAAAATGAATCAATTTGAACAGCAGCTGTTGAGAAGCAAACACTCAGTTTTTTTGGTTCGTCTCCCTGAGCGAACAACTCCAACATGAAAATTGTGTCCCTTTATTCTGATCCCTGGCAGTTCTCGGCTTTCACTCTACCACTTCCTGAATTGGATCATCGCTTACTGAACGCACTGACCCTTCAACTGGAGGTTATTGAGTGGGGATGAAGGTTCATTGGAAGTCGGACTGTATTCCCTGGGGCAGAGAAGAGTGAGTGGAGATCTTATAGAAGTAACAGAATTATGAGGGGTATGGATAGGGTGAATAGCAGGCTTTTCCCCTTCAGGTTGGGTGAGACTGGGTCTAGAGGTCGCAGGTTTAGGGAGCCTGAATGGGAACTTCTTCACCCAGCGTGGTCCGAGTGTGGAATGAGGTGGCAGATGCGTTATTCACTTGTAACATATAAGAAAAGTTTGGATGGATACATGGATGAGAGGGGTTGGAAGACTAGATGGAATTAGGCAGAACACCAGGTTTGGAATGGACTAGATTGGTCTTGGGTTCTTTGCTCTATGACTCCATAAAGTATTAATACTCTGACAACAGGATATCTCCCCATTGCAGCTGTCCCACTTAATGATGCAAAAGGTCTTGTTTCTTTCAAAATAAAATTATAGGAATGTCACATTTTCCACTACCTTTCTGCAAGGTTCCTATATTTTGTACATTAGTTTGGAAGATCATTATCTGAGCTCCTCCTCTGCACCTGTGCCAGGGCCATGATGTCCTTTCGAGAGGGCGGGCTGCAGGATTGTCACGATATTGTGGTTGGCAGTGAATATCAGTGCTTCCATTGACATGAGTAGAGGAGTTGGGACATCATATTACAGGTGGACATGTCACTGGTGAGAACATACAGTACTTGGAGTATTGAGTGCGATCTTGATTGCCAGCATAGGAAGCATATGATTGGGCTGGCGATGATGCAGAAAAGATTTATGAAGATATTTCTTGAACTGGAGGGCCTGAGTTATGTATGTTTTCCTTGCAGCGAAGGATGCTAATGGGTGATGCATTGAAGTTTATAAAATCACAAGGGATCGTAGATAAATTAGTGCTTTGATAGTGTGACGAGAATACACATAGATTAAGATGTTAGCTGTCCTGTGCTGGCACCAGTGGGATCAGCAGTTGGTCTGCCACCTGTCTTCAGGAGAGAGAGATAAGGAAAACAATGAAGCAGCATTTGGAGATGTTAATGAAGGGACGGGAGAGAGTAACGGAAGGAGAGCTGTCAAGATCGGCTCCCCCTTTGAACCCTGAACTGATTGAAGTGATGGACAGGCGATACCCCAGCAGGGGGATAAAAAGGGACAGGTTCGCTAAGGCAAGACACACACGACACCCCGAGGTAACGAGACCCTGGAAGCGGTGCATCTCTCACAAGTCGTTGGGAAGTTTTGGACGGCTGGTCGCGGGACAGGCCATAGACGCACAGGGTGGAAAGGCACGATCGGCGGGAACCTGGTGTGCGTCCACCCTTGCCTGGGTGCCAAGTTCACCGCAGAGAAACGATCGTATCTGGAAACGGAGGGGTCACGGTTGGTGACCTCAGATGACATCACAAAGGGCTCGCACGAAAGCTGACTGCGAAGGTCTGTGTGTGGAAGCAGTTTGAATATTCATTCGTTTTGCTCTCTCTCTCCTTCCCCCCACTGTCTGCGAATTGAACTGAACTAAATTGAACTGAACTTTGCGTCACTTTGAAACTGGTCATTTACCCCTAGACAACGCTCGAGCTTGATTGATCCTGTTATCTTAATTCTGTGCACATGTGTGTTTATCATTGCTGAACTGTTGCATTTATTATCCTTTTGATTGGAGTACTGTGTTGCTTGTTTCTTTAATAAAACTTTCTTAGTTCTAGTAATCCAGACTCCAACTGAGTGATCCATTTCTGCTGGTTTGGCAACCCAGTTACGAGGTACGTAACAATAGGGATAGGAGGATCTAAAACTAGAGGGCACAGGTTTAAGCCGAGAGTGGAAAGATTTAAAGGGGATCTGAGGAGCAATTTTTCCACATAGAGGATGGTGGATATTTGGAATGAGATGCCAGAGGTAGTGGTAGAGGTAGGTAACCTTATATTCAAAAGAAATCGGACAGATTCATAGAAAGGTATTACGGGAAAGGTTTATTGGATATGCAGCAAACATGGGCAAGTGGGAAAGTGTAGGTGGAAAACTTGGCCAGCCTGTATCCATGCTGTCTGACTCATGACTTTGATTTAAAAACCACCTCCGTCCCAGCTCCGCGCCTTTAGTGATCGCCTGCCGAGAAAATCGACAAAACTCCACCTTGATTGTGATGAACAGTGACTGAGCCTGTGGATTTCAAACGTTCACCTGAGTGAAGCAATTTCTCCTCACCTCACTCTCACGCATCTTTACTCTGGGATTGTGACCCTGCCCCTAGTATCCTCAGCTGGAAGAAATGCTCTCCTTGTCGAACCCTGTGAGAATTTTGCCCATTTCCCTGCATGGATATAATGTTCTGATGAGCTGTGGTTGCAACAAATCCCAGAAATTGAATACCAGTAGCTTCACATCATCCCTCAGCTGTGGAGCCTGCTTCTCATGCTGGGGTATGTGAAAGGGGTCGACGTTACCACAAGGGGTCCACTGGGCAGTTGTGGCAGAAAGAAGTGTCTCATCATGCCCCACCCCACGTGTTACTACCCTTGCAAAGCCAGTACAGTACAGTTTGTGACTGGTAAGAGTTCTGTTCTGGTTTAGTATGCTTTCCCTGCTCATCAGTCCGTAATGAACTGAGGATCGCAATCGTTTAGCTATCACATAATCTGCACTTGCTGTTTAATGGTGTAATGCAAGTACATTTTGTTGTCCCCAGATCAGTGGATGTTTGGGCCGTGGGTTGCCTGGTGACAGAGATGTTGACAGGAGAGCCGCTTTTCCCTGGAGATTCTGATATCGATCAGTTATATCTCATTATCAGGTGCCTTGGTGAGTGTTATAGTTCAACTCCATTGGTTGGTGGAAAGGCCTGTCATTTAAAATAAATAAAACCACTCTTAAGGTTAGTGACAGTTAATCTTTTCTTATATATATTCTCAGAAGCCAGCATGTATTCCCCATCTCTTTCTGCCCTTGTGAAGGTAGTGGTGAATTGCCTTCTTGAACAAAGTAGTCTCTCTGGTGAAGGTGCCTACAGTTTCAACTCTGTGATTGATTTCCAGGTCAGCCTAGTGTGTCAGCAGAGGGCATTTGCAGGAGATGGTGTTCCTTGCACCTGTTGCCCGTATCCATCTTTTTGGTAGAGGTCATGGTCTTGGGAAGTACTGTCAGAGTCTCTCACCACAGGATATCCCGACCTGAGCTGCTGTGGTAGCCAAAGTAATTTTGTGGCTATTCTACTTGTGTTTCCGGTCAATGGTTACCTTTCAAATCAAAAGGGGAATTAGAATCAGGTTCAGAATCATATTTATTATCACCAAAAGTTGTTAAAGTGGAAGTAAATGTGAAAGTTGTTAATTTTCAGCAGCAATACAGTGCAAAGATATAAAATTACAAAAAAAGTACAAAGATAAATAGTTTTTAAAAAATGGTCTATCACTTATTGTTCATAGGTTCTGATGGTGTTGTTCTGATGGCGGAGGGGAAAAAGCTGTTAATCGTTGAGTGTGGGTCTTCAGACTTCTTCACCTACTCCCCAGTGGTAGTAAAGAGAAGAGACCATGCCCCAGATGGATGAGGTTCTTTAGAAACATAGAAAACCTACAGCCCAATACAGGCTCTTTGGCCCACAAAGCTATGCTGAACATGTCCTTACCTTAGAAATTACCTAGGGTTACCCATAGACCTCCATTTTCCTAAGCTCCATGTACTTATCCAGGAGTCTCTTAAAAGACCCTATCATTTCCGCCTCCACCACCGTCACCGGCCACCTATTCCATGCACTCACCACTCTCTGCATAAAAAAACTTACCCCTGATATCTCCTCTGTACTTGCTTCCAAGCACCTTAAAACTGTGCCGTCTCATGCTAGCCATTTCAGCCTTGGGAAAAGGCCTCCGATTATCCACACAATTAATGTCTCTCATCAACTTATACACCTCTGTCAGGTCACCTCTCATCCTCCATCACTCCAAGGAGAAAAGGCCGAGTTGACTCAACCTATTCTCTTAAGGAATGCTCTCCAATCCAGGCAACAACCTGGTAAATCTCCTCTGCATCCTTTCGATGGTTTCCACATCCTTCCTGTAGTGACGCAACCAGAACTGAGCACAGTACTCCAAGTGGGGTCTGACCAGGGTCCTATATACCTCTCGGCTCCTAAACTCAATCCCACGATTGATGAAGGCCAATGCACCATATGCCTTCTTAACCACAGAGTCAACCTGCACAACAGCTTTGAGCGTCCTGTGGACTTGGACCCCAAGATCCCTCTGATCCTCCACACTGCCAAGAGTCTTACCATTAATTCTGTATTCTGTCATCATATTTGACCTACCAAAATAAACCACCTCACACTTATCTGGGTTGAATTCCATCTGCCACTTTTCAGCCCAGTTTTGCATCCTATCGATGTCCTGCTGTAACCTCTGCTAGCCCTCCACACTACCGACAACCACCCCCGAGCTTTGTGTCTTCAGCAAATTTACTGACCCATCCCTCCACTTCCTCATCCAGGTCATTTATAAAAATCACGAAGAGTAGGGATCCCAGAACAAATCTCTGAGGCACACGACTGGTCACCAACCTCCATGCAGAATGTGACCCGTCTACAACCACTCTTTGCCTTCTGTACTGTACTAGGATGTGATGCAACCTGTCGGGATGTTGATGGTTTAGATGCTCCCTTGATGGAGATGATTGCTACCTGGTAATGTGCTGCGACGTCACTTATCACTCACTCATGCTCCAGTCTTACTGCATGCAGGGATAGACTGTTTCACTTGCTGAGCAGGTGAATGGGATAGAATATTATGCAAACCTCAGTGAACATCCACACGTCTGCCCTTAGAAGGAAGGTCATTGATGAATCTGAAGTGGTTTGGGCGCACGACACTATCCTGAGCAACTCCTGCAGAGATGTCCTGTATCTGGAATGATTGACTTTCAACCATCACTACCATCTCCCTTTGTGGGTTGTGTGCTTCCAAAAACCAGATCAGCAGACTGTATCCCCTTCAATTCCCAAAAGTTGTAAATCATCAGGACTGCTTTTTGCTGTTCCAACACTCCTATGAAGCTTCTTGATTTTTTTTTAGAATGTTCAAAGAGCTATGCAAGTCGTATCTGTTGTTGGCATTAACAATATGTAGCTGCCTTGGTGCTGCTGTGTCCTCAGCACACTCAAACAAGGGTAGGGCTGAAACAGTAAACGGTAGGACTTTAATGATTGTTGATGAACAGAGAGACCCGAGGTCCATTTTCACTGTTGCCTAAAATTGGCAACACAGGCCAATAGGGTGGTAAAAAATGAGAATGGAATGCTTGCCTTCACAGGTCAGGGTAGAGAATATAAGAGTTAGGATGTTGTGTTGCAACCTTAGACCACACAGTTCTGGTCACCACACTATAAGGAAGATGTGGTTGCACTTGAGTGAGTGCAGAGGAGATTCACCTGGATGTTGTCGGGACTGGAAGTCTTTAGTTATGGGGAGGGATTGGATATGTTGGGCTTGTTCTCCCTGGAGTGACCTGTTGGTATTATATCATTACAAGAGACACAGATAGGATAGATGGACAAAAACTTTATCCCTCAGTTTCCTCCCATGTCCCAAAAACGTGTAGGTTTGTGGTTAGCTGGCTGCTGTGAATTGCCCTGTGTGTGTGGGTGAGGGATAGAACCTGGGGCAAGCTGATGGGAAAGCAGGATTGGTACAAATGGCTGGCAGTTTGTCAGTGTGGGCTCTGTGGATAGAGAGGGCTGTTTCTGTACCTTATCTCTCTACAGCTTTGTAGTAGAGGTATCAGAAACGAGGGCACAGTTTCAGGTGAGTGGAAGGAGCCTCAGAGGGAATCTAGGGCTAAGTTTTTAACACGCAGAGCAGTTGATATCTGGAACTCACTGGCAGAGGAAATGGAATCAGATTCAATGTTAGAGACACTTAGACTAAAACCTAAATAAGAAAAACATAGAGAGAAATGGGCTTAATATGGGGGGCATATGGGACTGGTGTACAGTACTGTGCAAAAGTCTTAAACACATATATTTAGCCAGGGTGCCTGACTTTTGCACAGTACTGTAGTAATTTTACGTATTGCACTGTACTGTAAGAAAACAAACTTCATGGCATGTAAGTGATGATAAACCTGATACTGATATGGGTCTCTATTGTAGACTGAGAGTTGGAATGGGGCAGGGAGAGGGGAATCGAGGATGAGAAAAGGGAAAGGGAGAAGGGAGAGAGCAGGGAGTACCGGGGAGACATCCTATAATAATCAATAAACCTATTATTTGGAATCAAATGACCTTACCTGGTGTTTCAGGGGTGGGTGTGCCTGCAGTCATGCTATCCCCCCCCCCCCCCCCGGCACTCCTTCTCTACCACTTGTCCCACACCCCCCCTGCGGTGCTGCACCCTCACCATTCCCATTGCTCAGCTCCATGTTGACAAATATAGTACTGTGCAGAAGTCTTAGACAGAAGGTGGGTATGGGCAAGTGGGACTGAAGCACCCACTCCTGTTCTGTACTACTCTGTGGCTCAGTGCGGTCTGAAAATGCCTGGGAGGATGCTGAGTGTTTGTCAGGACGGACAGGTAATGAGATGGACCTGAGATGAACGTGTGTGAAAGGTAGTGCTTCCAGCACCACTATTACTGACTGATGGTTGCCTATGCTGTTCTGAGCTTGGGGAGTGGTCCTTTGAGGGTGGAGATGAGCTACACTCCACGGGTGAAACAGAGTGGGGTTATCGTTGCCTAGACTGCTCGTGCAAAGCCTGGTAGAGTGGCGGGTGGTTCTGTGAGAAGTGCCAGGAGCAGTGGGCCCTCCTGGGCTGGATTCTCAGTCCATTCCCATGGCGAAGGCACGCTGAAGACTGACTGCTGAGGGAGGTCTGCTTGTTTAGGCCAGGAACTGGCAGGACCATGCAAAAGCTGTGTAGTTGGCAGCTTCCAATGCAGCAAACACAGTGACGGTGGGGGGGGGTGGGGTGTGGAGAAACGTCAGCGAACGCCTGAGGGACTGTGTTGAAGTTGCATTAGCATAGTTATCCACATGTTGCTATGGAGCCAGTGACACGAGGTTTCAGAGCAGAATTGCTTCGGGCACCACTAGTAGATTCCGATCAAAATTACCTCTTCTGAACAACACAGACCTACGCTTCACCCTGGACCTTCACACAATCGCAAGCTTCAGGACAACCACAACATGAACACTGATTAATTTTGGACCAGAACAACTTTGGCTGAACTTTTACTTGAATGGTAATATCCCATTAATTATTTACTGGCTTTTCTATTAAACTTTCATGACTGACTGTGCTTTGTGTCTCTGTTATTCTGGAGTTAATGGCTCACTGATTCTCACTGAAGACCCTCCTTCCCTTATTCCATGGTCCACTTTCCTCTCCTATTTGATTTTCTTCTTCAGCCCTTTACCTCTTCCATCTATTTCCTCCCACCTTCTTACTTCTCCCCCACCCACCTTCCCCCCCTCACCTGGTTTCGCCTATAACCTGCCAACTTATATTCCTTCCTACCCCCCCCCCCCACCTTCTTATTCAGCTTCTGCCCCCTTCCTTTCCAATCTTGATGCAGGAACTGCCTGACTTGCCAAGTTCCTCCAGCATTTTTTTAGATTAGATTATGAGGACACGCAGTCCTCCTTCATTGTTATTTAGTAATGCATGCATTAAGAAATGATACAATATTCCTCCAGTGTGATATCACAGAAACACAAGACAGACCAAGACTGAAAAACTGACAAAAACCACATAATTATAACACATAGTTGCAACAGCGCAAAGCAATACAGTAATTTGATGAAGAACAAACCAAGGGCACGGTAAGAAGTCTCAAAGTCTTCCGAAAGTCCCATCATCTCACGCAGGTGGTAGAAGGAAGAAAAAAAAACTCTCTTCCTGCCATGAGCTTCCTGCGCCGCAAACTTGCTGATGCAGCACCCTGGAGGTACCCGACCACAGTCCGACTCAGAGTCCGTCCGAAAACTTCGAGCCTCCGACCAGCCCTCCGACACCGAGCACCATCTCTGCTGAGCACTTCAACCCCAGCCCCAGCCGCCAGCAACAGGCAAAGCCGAGCATTTGTGGCCTTCCCCTCCGGAGATTCTCAATCGCACAGTAGCAGCAGCAGTGAAGCAGGCATTTCAGAAGTTACTCCAGATGTTCGTCTGTGCTTCTCACGTCTGTCTCCATCAAATCAAGATTGTGCACGGTACCTACTTTACAAATACCGATATCATTCCGGAGCGCCCGCGCGCACTGCATCACATCGCCATCTTCTCCTCGCTCCAGCGTTTTGTGTGTACAAAATACACAGCATTTTGTGTGTATTCTTCAATGAAAGTGACTGCATTTGTGTACAAACCCACTCTATGGTGAGGAGCACTTTTTTCCTGCTAACCTTTGATAACCGGTGTTTTTCATTACATTGTGAGAGTGAATGGACCTGTACTTGCGCCATGCCTTCTAGAACATTCTGAACAACCCCCTCTCCCAGGCTAGTCCAACAGCGCCTTTCCCAAACTATCTTCACCACCAAGGACTAAGGCAGCAGTTGTGGGTGAACACCATCACCTGCAGGTTCCGCTCCCTGCTACTCCTCACACTGGTGTCAGCAGAGATTGTTTTGGAATGGTTTGTGTGTCTGGTCTTCGGGGACAAAGACAGGGAGCTCAGGGAGGTGCTCTGGAGATCAGGGTCTCCGCTCAGGGGAGTTGGAGAGAAATGTCATTAGTGACTCAATTTCAAGATGTAGCTAGAAAGGCTAGCATTTATTGACTATCCCTAATTGCCCTTGAGAAGATAATGTGAGCTGATACCATGAGCCATTGCAGTCCTTCTGGTGAAAGTGCTCTCTGAGTTGGTGGGACGGAGCTCGGGGATTTAGACCCACTGATAACGAAAGAACAACAATCTTGTTATGTATGTGCAGAGACAATGGAGTAATGTGATTGAATGTTGTTACTGAGTCCTGTTAGCCACAGGCAAGTTACTGTGTGGGACTGACTAACATAGCTCGCCGAGACAAAAACGTGCACTCGAAAGTCCGTGCTAAAGAGACCAATTGATTCACCACGTGATCAATCAGCAGCATACGCGTTTGTCACTTTCTTACAATTGATCCGATACTGGTCAAGTATATTTCCAAGACAGAAATTGTATGAAATTTGGAAGAGAACCTGCATGTGGCGGTGCTCCCTTGCATCTGCTACCCTTGTCCTTGTAGTGGTCATGGATTTGGGAGAAGACGTTGCTGGAATATTCTGAGCAAGTAACTGCAGTGCACATTGTAGAGGTACTCACTATACCCCACTGCACTGGTGACAGAGGAAGGGCGTGTTTGCATTGGTCTTGGTGAGGTGCAAAGTATGAATCGGTGAACAGGCTATGGGTAAGTAAAAGCTGCTGGATAGCACTATCATTTCGTGATCACTGACAGCTGATTGATTGTGATGTGAATAGCCACGTTTGATTTGACCTGCTTCTTGGTGAACATGACAGACCACATTGCTGGGTAGATGCCAGTGTTGTAACTGGACTGGAACAGCTTGGCTGGAGGTACAACTGGTCATCAGTATGACAGCTGAAGATCCTGCCTGGTTTTGCCTCATCGAGTGACATTAATCAGCTGGAGACAGGTGCCTGTGATAGCTGCCCAGAGCTTTCCTGCGAACCTGTGTTCGTGCTCACAGACATCGGCACATTCTGGTCCTTAACAAAGGGTAACTCTTCCTAAATCTTCATAGGTGGCACATCCCACTTGCAGTTCCAACCTTCACCTACTCCAAATAATTCCAGGAATTTTTCTGTCACAGGAAATTTAACTCCAAGACACCAGGAACTTTTCTACAAGAATCCCCTCTTTGCTGGACTACGTCTTCCCATAATCACAGAAACCAAACTTCTTGAAGAACGCTATCCTAAGATACCCCTGATGGTCATTGATTTGGTAAAGGTACGTACATGATGCTGTTAAAGTGTCAGGGACAAGGCAAGGTCAAGGGCATTCAAGGTCGGTCTTTAAAGGCACTATACATCTGCTAGTTTCACGTCACATGCCGGTGATAATAAACCTGATTCTGATTCTAGTTCTTGTTGCTAGGGGTCGATTATACTGTGTCATTGCTGCAAACTGTTTCTTATGTGTTTCCAGAAATGTTTGCACATTGATCCGAATAAAAGATCATCGTGTACTGAGTTGCTGGAGCATGAATATTTCACAAAGGACAGCTTCCCTGACAGGTGAATGTCCATTTTGTTGGATTGCAACTCCTTATAGTTGGAGGAAAACTACATGGGTGAAAACATTGTGGCTTTCCCACTCGAGTACTGGGAATTCTGGAGGTGAGGGCATGGGGTGAGAGGAATTTTTGATTAAGCCTCAAGAATCATTCATTCTAATAATGACAATCTTGTTCATTTCAGTCATTGGCTAGAGGAAGGGATGGCATCATTCTGATAGACATGTTGGGAGACCAGTGACTAGAGAGAATTGCAATGTTAGGAGATCATGTTACCCTAGATCTCTGATATCCCTGGTATCTGTTTATCACACATCTGTTCCTATTGGGATCTCTTTGCTCCGGATTCCTGTTTCCCGGGGATTTCTGTCCTCCTCTAATATTACCCTGATAATTCATAATATCCTTTCCCCCCCCCATCCTAACCCACTTGAGGCCATGTCTTTCAACGCCTGAGCCTCATTCCCTGTTGATTTCTCTCGACCTCTCTCTCTAAGGTGCTCCTTAAAATCAGCTTCTTCGACCAAGCTTTGGTCACTGGTCTCTTTCTGAGGTTCACTGTTAATTTTTATTTGATATTTACAACAATCTGTTGTGAAACTGGTGCAAATTTCACCACTTGGTTGATCTCTCTCCCTCTATCTCTCTTTCCTTGCCCTGTCTCCCACTTCCACACCTCCCTTGCCTTCCATCTCCCTCCCCTATCTCTCTGAGACCTGCTCTGCCTCCCCATCCTTTTCCCTCTTTACATCTCTCTCCTACCTCCGTAACTCCTGTCTCTTCTGCCTTCCCACTCCTCTCCCTACCCCCCCACCCCCGCCGGCGCACTCTCCCCCTCTCCCAGCACCCCCCCCACTACTACCCCCGCTCTCAACCCCCCCCCCCCCCACATCATTGCAGTTGCTGTGTTGTTATATTTCCAGTGCTCAGCAAAACTCCAATTGTTTGAATCATTGGGCACATTTCCCAGATTATTGAATATTACCCACATTAAAATCCTAACACACTTTGCTTTGCAAACATCATGAGATTGTCTAGCTTATCAGATCCACTGGTATTGACTCAAAAATACACCTTGGCGTTGAGTCAGAGCCATCCAGAGCAGAAGTGGGCCCTTCATGGAACATAGAACAGTACAGCACAGGAACAGGCCCTTCAGCCCACAGTGCTGTGCTGAACCAATTCAATGAGTTGTCAAGTAGCAACTAAACTTCTCTTCCGCCTGCTCAATGTCCCTATTGTTCTACTTTCATCACATTCATGTGCCTACCTAAACGTCTCTTAAATTCCTCATGTTTCTGCCTCTACCCAGCTTGTCCATGTTGACATCTTGCCTTTCTGCACTAAACTCAGTTGTCCACGAGGAGTGACTCCTTCTGTTTAAGTGATAGCCGAAATGTCTCAAACATCGTGACTGTATCTGATTTCAGCGCCACCTCTGACAGCAAGTTCCAGATATCAGCCACAGTTTGTGTAGAAAACCTGTCCCTCAGATCCAATTTAAAACTTCTTCCTCTCACCTTCATCATGAGTGCTCTTATTTTTGATACTCCTACCACGGAGAACTATCTGACTATCTACCCTGTCTGTTCCTCTCTTAATCTTACATTCCTGTATCAGGTCACCTCTCAGCCTCAGTTGCTCCAAGTAAAACAAGCACGGTCGATCCAATCTCTCCCATGAGTTCAAAGTAAACTTATTCTTAAAGTACATAAATGTCACGATAAACAACCCTGAGATTCATTTTTCTTGTGGGCAGTCACAGTAAAAACAAGAAACACAATACAATCAACAAAAGATGCATCCAACAGAATCAAGTCAAGTTTATTGTCATTTATTTATATACGTGTATATAATGTATTTAACCATATAATGTATATAGAAACAAGACAACGTTTCTCTGAGCTAGAGTGTAATGGACAGTGACCAATGTGCAAAAAAAAGTAACAAACTGTGTAAATACAAAAAGAAAGAACGATAAATAAATAAGCAATAAATATGAAGAGCGTGAAATGAAATGCCCTGGAAAGTGAGTTCTTAGGTTGTGGGAACATTTCATTGATGGGTAATGGAAGTTATCCCCTTTGATTCAAGACCTTGATGGTTGAGGGGGTAGTAACCGTTCCTGAAGCTGGTGTTGTAGGTCCTGAGGCTCCTGTATCTTATTCCTGATGGCAGCAGCGAGAAGAGAGCATGGCCTGGGTGGTGAGGTTCCCTGATGATGGATGCTGCTTTCCTGTGACAACACACCATGTAGATGTGCTCAATGGTGGGGAGGGACTGGGCCATTTCCACTACATTTTCCATACAAGGGCATTGGGGGGGTCCATACCAGACTCTGATACATCCAATCAATTTACTCACCACCATGCATCTATTGAAGTTTTAGATGACATGTCGAATCTTTGCAAACTCCTCAGAGGTGCTGCTGTACTTTCTTTGTAATGGCATTTACGTGCTGGATCCAGGACAGATCCTCTGAGATGTCAGCACTGAGGAATTTAAAGTTACTGACACTCCCCACCTATGATTGCCCTGACATTGAGTTGCAGCACGACTCCGCCAAATTTTCAATGTGCTGATTCATCACCACCTTTGATTTGGCCAATGACAGTGGTATCGTTGGAAAATGTAAATATACATTGGATGTGTGCTTAGCCTCACAATCATGAGTATAAAGCAAATAGAGCAGGGGGGCTAAGCACGCAGCCTTGTGGTGCACCTGTACTGAGGGAGATTGTACAGAAGATGATATTGCCAATCCAGACTGACTGGGGTCTGTGAGTAAGGAGATAGAGGATCAAATTGCACAAGGAGGTATTGAGGGGATGATAGCATTGTATGTCAAACAACTGTAGTCAATGAAGAGCATCCTGATGTATGCATTTTCACAGCCCAGATGTTCCAGGATTGAGCAAAGAGCCAATTAGCATCTGCTGTTGACCTGTTGTGACGGTGGGCAAATTGGAGTAGATCGAAGTTGCTTCTCAGGCAGAAGTTGATGTGTTTCATCACCAACCTCTCAAAGCTTTCACCACTGTGGATGTAAGTGCTACTGGACGATAGTCATTGAGGCAGATTACCCCGTCCTTCTTAGGCACCGGTATAACCGAAGCCTGCTCGAAGCAGGTGGTTGCAGAAGCGAGAGGTTGAAGATATTGGTGAACACTCCAGCCACTTGAACAGCACAGGTCTTTAGTAGTCGATCAGGTACCTTTTCTGGGCTTTCCTGTGGGATCACCCTCCCGAAGGATGCTCTCACATCGGCCTCAGAGACTGAACTCAGAGGGTAATCGTGCTGTGAGAGTTTGTGAAGGTGCTTCCATGTTTTGATGGTCAAACCCAGCATAAAAGGCATTGAGCTCATCTGGGAGCAAAGCCTTGTTGTCACTTATGTTGCTTGGTTTCACTTTGTAGGAAGTGACGGCCACAGCTGTCGAGCATCACAGTGACTATAGGATCATGAGGAGGAGCAAAATTAGGTCATTTGTCCCATCGAGTCTGCTCCACCATTTCATCATGGCTGATTCATTTCCCTATCAGTCCCAATCTCCTGTCTTCTCCCCATATCCCTTCATGCCCAGAGTAATCAAAACTCTATCAACCTTTTGCCATAAGTATACCCAATGACCTGGCTTCCACAGCAGCTTTTAACAAAGAATTCCACAGATTCACCAGACTCTGGCTAAAGAAATTCCTCCTCATCTCTGTTCTAAATGGACATCCCTTTTTTTCTGAGGCTGGGTCCTCTGGTCTTAGACTCTACCACCATAGGAAACATCCTCTCCACATCCACTCTGTCGAGGCCTTTCACCTTTCGATAGCATTCAGTGAGGTCACTCCTCATTCTTCTGAATTCCGGTGAATACAGGCCCAGAGCCATCAAATGCTTCTGATGTGATAAGCCGTTCAATCCAGGAATCATTTTTGTGAGTGTCCTTTGAGCCCTCTCCGATGTCAGCACACCCTTTCTTAGATAAGGGATCCAAAACTGCTCATTATACTCCAAGTGAGGCCTCACCAGTGCTTTATAAAGCCTGAACAGAACATCCTTGCATTTGTTATCTAAAAATGAATGCTAAGATTGCTTTCTTCATCACTGACTCAACCTGCAGATTAACCCTTGGGGAATCCTGCAAAAGGACTCCTAAGTTCCTTTGCACCTCAGACTTTTTGAATTCTCTTTCCATTTAGAAAATAGTACAGTATATATGACCGTACAGTTCCCGACGCTGTATTCCATCTGCCAATTCTTTGCCCTTTCTCCTAATCTATCTAAGCCCTTCGGTAGCCTCTCTGCTTCCTTAACACCAGCTGTCCTCCACCTATCTTTGTATCATCTGCAACTTGGCCACAAGTCACTGACTCTTTCATCTAATTCATTGACATGTACTAAAAAGAAGTGGTTCCAACACAGACCCTGTGGGACACTACTAGTACTGGCAGCAAACGAGAAAAAGTTCCCTTTATTCCCACTCTTTGGCTCCTGCCAGTCATCCACTGCTTTATCCATGCTAGCATCTTTCCTGTGCCAATCAACTAGCTGGAGTATTCAAGGACATTTGCAACCTCTCACTGCTATGGGTGGAAGTTCCCACTTGCTTCAAAAAGGCAACAATTATACCAGTGCCTAAGAAGAATTATGCGAGCTGCCTTGATGACTATCGCCCAGTAGCACTCATATCGACAGTGATGAAAGGCTTTGAGAGGTTGGTCATGACTAGACAGAACTCCTGCCTCAACAAGGACCTGGACCCATTGCAATTTGCCTATCACCACAATAGGTCAATGGCAGACACAATCTCAGTGGTTCTCCACATAGCTTTAGACCACCTGGACTACACAAACCTATGTCAGGATGCTGTTCACAACAGCAGATGCTGGAAATTCAAGCAACACACATCAAAGTTGCTGGTGAACGCAGCAGGCCAGGCAGCATCTCTAGGAAGAGGTACAGTCGACGTTTCAGGCAGAGACCCTTCGTCAGGACTAACTGAAGGAAGAGCTAGTAAGAGATTTGAAAGTCTGTTCATTGACTAGAGCTCAGCATTGAACACCATCATTCCCACAATCCTGATTGAGAAGTTGCAGAACCTGGGACTCTATACCTCCCTCTGCAATTGGATCCTCAACTTCCTAACCAGAAGACCACAATCTGTGTGGATTGGTGATAACATATCCTCCTCGGTGACAATCAACACTGGTGCACCTCAGGAGTGTGTGCTCAGCCCACTGCTCTACTCTCTCTATACACATGACTGTGTACCTAGGCACAGCTCAAATATCATCTGTAAATTTGCTGATGATACAACCATTGTTGGTAGAATCTCAGCTAGTGACGAGAGGGCATACAGGAGTGAGATATGCCAACTAGTTGAGTGGTGCCACAGCAACAACCTGGCACTCAACATCAGTAAGACGAAAGAGCTGATTGTGGAATTCAGGAAGGGTAAGACGAAAGAACACATACCAATCCTCATAGAGGGATCAGAAGTGGGGAGAGTGAGCAGTTTCAAGTTCCTGGGTGTCAAGATCTCTGAGGATCTAACCTGGTCCCAACATATCGTTGTAGTTATAAAGAAAGCAAGACAGCAGCTATACTTCATTAGGAGTTTGAAGAGATTTGGCATATCAACAAATACACTCAAAAGCTTCTATAGTTGTACCATGGAGAGCATTCTGACAGGCTGCATCACCGTCTGGTATGGAGGGGCTACTGCACAGGACCAAAAGAAGCTGCAGAGGGTTGTAAATCTAGTCAGCTCCATCCTGGGCACTAGCATACAAAGTACCCAGGACATCTTCAAGGAGCGGTGTCTGAGAAAGGCAGTGTCCATTATTAAGGACCTCCAGCACCCAGGGCATGTCCTTTTCTCACTGTTACCATCAGGTAGGAGGTACAGAAGCCTGAAGAGACACACTCAGCGATTCAGGAACAGCTTCTTCCCCTCTGCCATCCGATTCCTAAATGGACATTGAATCTTTGGGCACTACCTCACTTTTTTTTTTAATATACACTATTTCTGTTTTCGTGTTTTTTAATCTATTCAATATATGCAATTGATTTATTTATTATTATCATTTCTTATTTTATTTGTTATTTTTTCTTTCTGCTAGATTATGTATTGCGTTCAACTGCTGCTGCTAAGTTAACAAATTTCACATCACACGCTGGTGATAATAAACCTGATTCTGATTCTGTAATACTATGGGCTCTTAACATGTTAAGCAGCCTCATGTGTGGCACCTTGTCGAAGGCCTTCCGAAAATCCAAATATACAACATCCACTGACCCTCCTCTGTCTATCCTGCTTGTTATTTTTCAGGCAAGATTGTCCCTTGAGGAAACTATGCTGACTACGGCATATTTTATCATGCACCTCCAAGTACCCCGAGACTACATCCTTAACAATCGACTCCAATATCTTCCCAACCACTGAGGTCAGACTAACTGGCCTATAATTTCCTTTCTTCTACCTGTCTCCCTTGAAGAATGGAGTGACATTTGCAATTTTCCAGTCCTCTGGAACCATGCCAGAACCTATTGATTCTTGAAAGATCATTACTAATGCCTACACAATCTCTTCAGCCCCCTCTTTCAGAACCCTTGGGTGTAGGCCATCTGGGCTAGATAACTTATCGCCCTATCAGACCTTTCAGTTTCCCAAGCACTTTCTCCCTAGTAATGGCAACTTCACTACTTTTGCCCCCTGACACTCAAACTTCTGGGATACTGCTAGTGTCTTCCATGATGAAGAATGATGCAAAATACTTATTTGGTTTGTCCACCATTTCCTTGTCCCCCATTACTACCTCTCTGGCATAATTTTCAGCCGTCCAATATCTACCTTCACCCCTCATCCCTCATACTGCCTTTAGAAAACTACTTCTTTCTTGTGATGTATCTATCCTGCTCCTTCCAAATTGCTCTCAGAAACTCCAACCATTCTGCTGTGCCATTATTCCTACTAGTGTTCCCTTCCAATCAATTTTGGCCAACTCCTCTCTCATGTCTCTGTAATTCCCTTTACTCCACTGTAATATTGTAATCTGACTTTAGTTTCTCCTTCTCAAATCACAGTGTGAATTCTATCATATTATGATCACTGGTCCCCAAGGGTTCTTTTACCTTAAGTTCTCTAATCAGTTCTGGTTCAATCCACAGCACCTAGTCCAGAGTAGCTGATCCCCTAGTGCAGGGGTCCCCAACCTTTTTTGCACCGCGGACCGGTTTAATATTGACAATATTCTTGCGGACCGGCCGACCGGGGGTGGGGGGTGTTCAAGTAAGGTTAAACTCACCTCAACATGTCTTTTACAGTTAGGGTTGCCAACTTCCACACTCCCAAATAAGGGACAAAAGTAGCAGTCAAATACCGGACAGTGTTTACCCCGAGAAAGACTACCATGACCATGAAGCCCTGCGTGGGCATCTGTGTGCACATGCGCGTACGTGCTGATTTTTTTCACAAATCAGTTTTGGCTTAATCTTCCTGACTATACTGTACATACATTATTTCTACTTTATATAGGCTGTGTATTTATCATATCATTCCTGCTTTTACTATATGTTAGTGTTATTTTAGGTCTTATGTGTTATTTGGTATGATTTGGTAGGTTTTTTTTGGGTCTGGGAATGCTCAAAATTTTTCCCATATAAATTAATGGCAATTGCTTCTTTGCTTTATGCCATTTCGGCACGAAAGGTTTCATAGGAACGCCCTACCTTAGCGGGGGAAATACGGGACAAGGGCAGTCCCATATGGGACAAACCAATTTAGCCCAATATACATGATGTCCCAGCAAATAAGGGACAGTTGGCAACCCTATGTTCAAGTTCAACAGTGCGTGACAGGGAATGAGGAAAGGTGCAGCTGACTCGTATCGTTTCCTCGTGGCCCGGTAGCACATGCTTTGCGGTCCGGTACCGGTCCGCAGCCCAGTGGATGGGGACCGCTGCCTAGTGGGCTCAACCATGTTGCTGGAAAAAGCCATTTCATAGGCATTCTAAAAATTCCCCTTCTTGGGGTCCAGCATCAACCTGATTTTCCCAATCTACCTGCATATTGAAATCCCCATGATTATTGTAACACTGCCCCTTTGACATGCATTTTCTATCTCCCATTATAATTTGTAGGCACATTGTTGCTACTGTTCGGAGGTCTATATACAACTCCCACCAGGGTCTTTTTACCCTTGCAGTTTCTTAGCTCTGCTCACAATGATTCTGCACTTTCCAGTCCTATGTTATCTCTTTCTAAGGATTTGATTTCATTTTTTACCATCAGATCCACCCCACTCCCTCTGCCTAGCTGCCTGTCCTTCCAATGCAATATGTATGATTAGATGCTAAGCTCTCAGGTATAATTTTCTTTCAGCCATGATTCAGTGACGCCCACAACATCATACATGCCAATCTGTAACTGTGCTACAATTTCATCTATGCATATATTGTGTGCGTTCAAATGTAACACCTTGAGTCTTGTATCCATCATCCTTTTTGATTTTGTTCCCCTTTTACGATGCAACTCATTCTGTTGGCTGCAATTTTACTCCATCATCAGCCTCTCCTTGCGAGGAGTCTCACTACACACTGCTCCTGTTTGTAAACCAACTACCCCATCCTTAGCCCTATCACTCTGGTTCCCAACCCCCTGCTAAATTAGATGAAACCCTCCTGAACAGCTCTAGCAAACCTGCCCGAAAGGATCTTGGCCCCCTCGAGTTCGGGTGTAACCCGTCCCTCTCGTACAGGTGGTACTTCCCCTAGATCGCAATGATCTATAAATCCGAACCTCTGCCCCCACACCAATTTCTCAGCCACTCGCCATCTGTCAAATCATCCTATTCTTGCCCCCTCTGGTGCATGGGACAAGCAGCCATCCAGGGATTACTACCCTGGAGGTCCTGCTTTTCAGCTTTCTAACTCCCTAAATTCTCTCTTCAGGATCTCCTCACCTTCCCTACCTCAGTCACTAGCACCAATATGTACCAAGGCTTCTGGCTGCTCACCCTCTCCCTTTAGAGTGTAGTGGACCCAATCCGAGACATCCCCCACCCTGGCACCTGGAAGGTAATATACATCCGGGTGTCTCTGTCGTGCCCTCAGAGTCCCATCTCTGTTCCTCTAACTGTGAAATCTCCTATCACCACTGCAGTCCTCTTCCCCTCTTTTCTTTTCTGAGCCACAGCACCAGACTCCGTGCCAGAGACCGGTCACTGCGGCTCCCCCCACCCCCACCCCCAGTAGATCGTCCCCCTCAACAGTATCCAAAGTGGTATAGTTATTATTGGGGGGGGGGGAAGAGGGTGTCCACAGGGGTATTCTGCACCGGCTGCCCATTTCCCTTCCTGCTTCTGACAGTCACCCAGTTACCCGCCTCCTGCAACCCAGAGGTGCTTATCTCCCTGTGGTTCTAACCTATCACCTCCTCTGTCTCCCGTATGAGCCGAAGTCATCGAGAACACCTTTGACCACAGGGCCATCAGCCAGTGGTCAGCACGAAGTGTCCTGCAGGCACTGCAGGAGAAGGACGTGATGGACACAGTGGGGTGGTTCCCTGAGCAGACTGTCCAGTTCATCTGGCAAAATGCCTCATCGCCAGATCTCACCAACAGGCACCAAGACCTCGCCTGGCTGGCGGTGAGAGGGGCCCTCCCAGTCAGAGCCCTCCTGTACACCCGGAATGTCGTCTCCGCACCCCACTGCCCATGGGAGGACTGCAGTGAGGAGGAGTCTGTGACTCACCTCTTTGCACACTGCCAGTTCGCAAAGAGGGTGTGGAGGAGGATGGGCGGGCTAGTGTCACGTTTTATCCCCAGCAGCTGCGTAACAGAGGACTCTCTGATCTACGGGCTGTTCCTGGGGACGCACACGGAGACCAACATTCGGTGCTGCTGGCAGATCATCAACTCGGTGAAAGACGCTCTTTGGTCAGCCCGAAACTTGATGATCTACCAGCACATGGAGATGTCCGTGGGAGAATGCTGCCGACTGACACGTGCTGAGGGACGCACTGAAACTTGGTGCAGCCACCGCAAGGGCCCGGTGGGGAAGGACCACAGTATAGGTTTCTCCACCCGTGGGAGTGGGAGGGGTCGGTGGGCGGGGAGTATACCCCTCAACAATGATATGCTAAGCTGAACTACTGGAGTGCCACGTGGGTGGCTATTAATAAGGATATTTACTGAGTATAATGGAAACGTATGTAAAGGATGAAAAGTTATTGAATGGTTTATTGTATATATTTATATTTGAATAAAGTATATTTTGAAATAAAAAAAAACACCTCCTCCGAGGAGCCGCATCTCGCTGCAGATGTGGTTTTCCGGGAAGCTGGAGGCCTCCCAGAATTCCCACATCTCACACACAGACAAAACACAGTCCCTGGAGCCAGTCGCACTGCACGAACGGACAAGGAATGAAGAATAAAGAGGAAAAAGAGAAACTTACCAGATACTTTCCTCGCCCAAGCCCGATAAGCCAAAGCCACTCCAATATAAAAACCTTGGAGTAGGCTACTCCTTGTTTGCTAATCACAGAACTGAAAACGGCAAATGCTTGTTTAACATCTGCCTTTGGCGGTATGTAAACTGCCATCAGGATCATGGAGCAGAAATAAATTGAACTAAAGTTAACTGAAGTTACCATAACTTTATAACATAACTATGGGCAGTACAGTAGTGTCAAGGTTAGTGTAGCACTATTACATTGCCAGCAGTCCAGGCTTAATTCAGCTGCTCCCTGTGAGGGGTTGGCACATTAGCCTCGTCTGGGTGTTTGGTTAGCGAAACACTTTTACAGCGCCAGTGACCCAGGTTCAATTCAGCCGCTGTCTGTAAGAAGTTTGTAGGTTCTCCTTGTGACCACGTGGGTTTCCTCCAGTTTCCAGAGATTTATGGGTTAGTGGGGTAATTGGTCACATGGTGTCACTGGGTGGCACAGGCTCACTGGGTTGGTAGGGCCTGTTACCATGCAGTACTTCTAAATAAAACAAAATCATGAAAGTAACTAAAGTCCTGCAGTCCAGGCAACTTCCTGGCGAACCTCCTCTGTGCTATTTCATCCATTGGCAAAACGGCATCTGTTCATCTTCAAAGAGGTGCCTTGGGAGCTCGGATGGGGACTTTGTCCAGCATCACATCACTGGGAGAAGGCAATAGGAGCTGATGGGGAGATGATGGGAGGACGAAGGTGTGGAATGGGGAGGGGTCTGGGATTTACAGACTGTTGTGGTGACAGTTCTCAGGGTACTCTTGGAAAGTCACTTGTTCTGCTCTTGTGCCCGAGACCAGATTTACGCAGGACTTTGAGACTCACACTCTGCAGGACTGGAAAGGTAACCTTCCAATACCAAAAAAATCAATAACTGGCAAGAAGAATATGGAGGAAGTGATGGAAAGCCAGAAGAATTTTGAGGTGGATTCAAAGGTAACTCAGACCCAGCGAAGAGACTCGGTGGCCACGGGCAGTCCTACGTGGTTGCCGTACAAACCAGCTGATGTAGAGTATATAACCAAACCTTGTTGTTAATTTGTCATTTCTCATTAGTGAGGCTTATGGAATGCCCTGAGTATAAAATAGTGCAGCCCGGAGCCTGATTACTTTCAGCCGCTAATGAGCCTTGTCATAGAACGATACAACACAGATGCAGGGTCTTTAGCTCAAAATCCTCAAACTTTTCTGCACTGTTTCCACTTGCACCACATCTATCCTATAAAGGGGGGTGACCAAAACTATACACGGTACTCCAAATGCTGCCTGAACACTAGCATCTAATATTAATGTACTAATGTCTTCAGATTAATTACTAAATATTAAAATGTTACTTTTCTGCTTTTTTTTCCTGCATCTCAGCTTTATTGCCCTCTGTTTTACTTTCTGTTCATGATCTAGCATTTACTAAACACAAACTTGGCGACCATTTCAGTGATCACTTCCATTCCGTCCATGATGGCTACCTGGAGATCTCTGTGGCCATCCATTTTCATTCTCTTCCCCATTCCCGCTTCAAACTGCCTGTCTTTGGTCCCCTTCACTGCAAAGGTGAGGCTAAACACGAATAAACGTATTCTGCCTGTGCAGTCTACAACTTACAAGAACATTGATTTCTCCTGCTTCTAGTTAATTGCTCCCCATCTTGTCTCTTTTTTTCTCTCCTCCTGAATTAAGCCGTTCTTTTTACACTCACCAAGCCCCGGTTACCCTGTTTCTCTCCCCTCTTCCACCCACACATTGGGTCCTCTCGTTGGTCTCTCCGTCCTGAAGTTCCTATCTGTCATCCCTCCTCCCTCACGATTCCATGCTTCACCTGCCTGTCCAATCAGATTCCGTTATCCATCTCCCTCTGTCAGCACCACATATCACCAGCCTTTGTCATTCCACCCCCCCCCCCACAACTGCCTATCACTCCCCCTCACCTTGATCCATATATCACCTGCTACACACAAAATGCTACAGGAACTCAACAGGTCAGATAGCATCTATGCAGGGAAATAGACAGCCAATATTTTGGGCCAAATCCCTTTCTGATGACCAGCCTGAAACATTGTTCATTTCTTCCATAGATGCTGAGTTCCTCCAGCATTTTGAATGTGTCACTCAAGATTTCCAGCATCTGTAAAAGCTCTTGTGGCCATCTATGACCTGCCAGCAATTGTGCCACCCCTCCCCCCACATTTAACTGGTTCTCTCACCTTTTCCCTTATAGTCCAGAGGACAGCTCTTGACCGGAAATGTTGATGTCCATTTCCCTCTGCAGATGCTGCCTGACCCACTGAATTCCTCTGGTACAGTATTGTGTTTGTTGCTCCAGCAGTTATCCTGCCTTGTTCAGACTCATCGTTCTGGTGAACATTCTAAGCTTGGCTTGGGTCTGGCACCATTGTTAGTCCTGCAGAGGGTGGCATGTGGTGTTGGGTCACAAGATCCAGCAAGTTCTGGTGCATACAGCCAGGACATTAGTGTGTGTGTGTGTGGTGGAGTGTGAGGCAGGACACTGTTGCCTCTGGTAAATTAAGGAAGGATAACTCAAGGGTGTTTCCTTTCTGAAGCACAGGTTGAAGACGCAGAGCCAAAGAGCAGGGATGGTAAACCCGATAGTAAAGCTCTCAGAATCAAAGCATCAGAAGCTGTCTGTGAGAAAGTTGCCACACTGGAGAGAGCCCAGGATGCCCCAAGTCAAAACGCTGGTTACTGTGCGAGTCCCTGCATTCAGAACACAAAGAGATTCCTCTCTCCAGGTTTGGGCAAGGAACAGACCTCAAACAACTATAAAAAGCCATCGGCTGTTGTCATCGTCCCTCCCATTAGCCAGGGTCACCCCTCTACCCTGCAGCTAGCAGGGAGCCCCTGGACTGGAGCTTCGGGACCACCCAACCTCTGGTAAGGCTAAGTGAAAGGCCACTGTATGCTTGGAAATAGCTGCATCCACACATCTCAACTGTCCTGTTAATGTGGCAAGCATCCAGCACTGGCAACAAAGGGCTGACAAGTGTTACAGGAGGTTTTACAGGAAGGGAGGTGACAGAGTTATAGAGATGTACAACACATTTGTCCATCCCGACCTTTTTGACTCATCCTATTTGTTTATGTTAGGATCACATCCTGATATTCCTTCCCAATTCAAATGTAGCGATTCCACCACCTCATCTGGCAGAGAGTTCCGGATATCAAGCACTCTCTGTGTAAAATCCTCCAAAAGGACCACAACCTTGTCATATGGTTGCGTGCCTCAATGACTCGGAGAGCTATGTTGGCTGGAGCTGTGGAGGGGATTTTGCTCATCAGTTGGGAGGGAAACTGGCAGGACAGTGGTGTGGAGAATGCTGATGAAAATGAATGGTGTCAGATGTTATAACCAGGTTCCAGTGTGAGTGGAGAATGGAAGTTTGGCTACAATGGATAAAGAAAAGGCTGAATGTCTGGGACACAAACACGAGGAATTCTGCAGATGCTGTGTTCACCAGCAACTTTGATAAATGTCTGGGAAGCACGTTTACAAAGTTACGTAGACTAGACAATGTAGGGGATGAGTATATTAAGAGACAACAACGTATTTTGATGAAGAATGGGAAGATTTGTGAGAAACGAGACATTTGAGAGAGCCATGGATGATGAATTTATGTAGGCTTACCTGAAATTGCTGTCAATAGTGCAAGTACTACAGGGCCCAGGACAGGATGTGATCAGTTCCAGCATCTGCCCCAGACAGTCCTGAAGAAATTGCCTGAGATTGGAAAAGGACTGTGGTGTTGCCTACTGTTAGATCTGGGAATGATCTGACACTGCCAAGAAGCTACAGCCTTATACTCTCACCTCTTCACTGTGTAAAATAATGGAGAAAATGATAGTAATTAGGCTGATGTTTATTTTGGAGAAGAGACTGTTACTTTGCCCCTGCCAATGTGGGTTTTGTAAAGGAAGATCTACGTATCATGCCCTCGTACAATTGAGAAATGAAATTCGGAAAGCTTTTACTGTAAGAGAATCGGTAGTTTCAGTGTTTCTGGACATAGAAAAAGTTTATGGTATGCTATGGAGGGGAGGGGCTTTTGACTAAACTAACTGAGCTTGGTATTGGTGGGAGGCTTTACAACTGGGTTTTGGATTTTTTGTTTGGTTGGTTGATTAGAGTGAAGCAGTGTCATCAGAGTTTGCAGTGGATAATAGGACCACCCCTCCCCCTCCCCAGGGTAGTGTTTAGTCCAATATTGTTTAACCTGATGATTAATGATATTTTGATGGTGTTGGGCATTGATTTGGATTGGCTTTATATGCTGATGATGGGGCTCTGTGGAAAAGGGGTTGTAATACTGCCTATGTGGAAAGGTCTGTGTAAACAGCTTTATCAGCAATGGAAGAATGATCTTTGAACTGGGGTTTAAAATTTTCTGTTTCTAAGTCAAACTATATGGTTTATACTCAGAAACATGGGTTGGATAGCATTCATGTATGGGCGTTTGCTGTCTAGAGCTCCCGTGTTTAAATATTTGGGATTATGGCTGTGGCTAGATGCGAGGTTGACTTGGAGAACACAAATAAAGTTTTTGGAGGATAAATGTTAGCAGGTCATTAACGCTTTGCAGTGTGTGGCTGGGTATGAGTGGGGAGCTTCTAGGGGTATGCTGTTGACAATTTATCAAGCTTTAATGCACTCTTGTCTGGGCTATGGTTGT
The DNA here is from genome assembly GCF_030028105.1 of Mobula birostris. Lineage (NCBI taxonomy): Eukaryota > Metazoa > Chordata > Chondrichthyes > Myliobatiformes > Myliobatidae > Mobula > Mobula birostris. Next base: position 174,696,723 of record NC_092373.1, on the reverse strand, counting down.
ATGACTTATGGGGAGGCAGCTCATTCAGTTTTGTAAAAGTTGGATGTCCTACCGGTCATGGCACTTAGAATCTCAAGTGGAGCATTCCAAACCACACCTCGAGATGCCTTGGGGGTTGAACTAGGCGAGATGCTTCTTGTCCCGCGGAGAGGAAAATTGAGCCTTGCGTGCTGGGCTTCTGTGGTAGGGTGGGGGAACATTCAGATTTAATGGATTGCTGGGAATATACTAACAGAGTTGGTAAATGTTTTGGGCGGATAGCTAGGGAATACGTGTGGGAGTATGGTCCTGAGGATTTGTGGATCACCCAATGGTGGCCTGGCCAGGAGTTCCACCTTGGAAGTTTCTAGACATGGGAATAGATGGTCATTAATGGAGGAGATAGATAGCATCTTGTGGGTGATGAGAGGGTGTCTGATCATCTACAGCAGAAATCAGAAATGAGAAATACAGGGCTACGGGGGGGAGGGGGCGGGGGAGGAAGAAATCACTTGGGGCGAGACCTGCTCTGTTACAGGTGTTCAAAATGAAATACCACGAGTTTTCTCACAAAGTAGATGTGAGGGAGTTTCTGTGGCAGGGGGCAGGTGACCAAAGGGAACAGGTGAAGGAACCGTGGGAAAGGAGGGAGCAGATTCAACAGGCTCCTCCACAAGAGAGCTGGAGAAGAAAGTTTACCTAGCTATGGAGATGAGAGGATTGGAACAGATTAGGGAACTCTTGCAAAGGGCCAGCACAAGTCCAATGGGCTGAATGATCTCTAGCACAATCAAATTCTCTGTTCATATCCATGGATTTTCCGCTTTGAATCTGTGCTTGTGACTGGGTTGATATCACATGGGTGAACCTAGTGAAGGGATGGGATGGATGGGCTTTGCTGATTGGCCACAATGACTGTGTGCATTCTCTTTTCTCTTCTGAAGGTCCAACCTTAAGATGAAGAGGCACAAAAACCTGCAGGGGAATCTTCAGCAGCTGCCTCACACCAGACCTATCGACCTGCTCTTAAACAGCCAGGTAAGATCCTCAAAGAGTCTAGGGGAGTTGGCCAAACACCACCAACCGCATGGGCAAACCCCTGACTCCAGTAATCCATGACCTCAACCCACAACTTGCCAATTAAAGGAGGATAGAAAGATAAATTGGTAAATTAGTTTATTATTGTTACTTACACACACATACACACAAAAACACACACATACACACAAAAACACACACACACAAAAACACACACACACACACACACACACACATATATTGTTGTGATCAGATGATTCAACGCAATAGAATCAACAAAAGATGCACCCAACAGAATCAGGTCAAGTCAGTTTCTAGGGTAGGTTACATGGTCAGCACAACATTGTGGGCTGAAGGGCCTGTAATGTTCTGTAGATTTCTATGTTTATCAGAAACCATAGTTTTTAAGCAGGTTGTTATGAGGGGAGATGCCTTGAGTTATTTACCGATTCAGGCAGAATTAGAGAAGCAGGTCATGTCTCCATGTCGCTGAGCAGCATATTATGTGTGTACAAAACTGAACTCTGGTCTAACATTCTCTGTCCAGCAACTCCCATGGTCTGGCATTCTTAGAATATTATTACAGATCCACACTAGTTAGTGGATTGAAAATTAACTAAGATCTATTCTAACCTGTAGCTAATTAACCCAGCAATACAACTGGGGTATTTAACAGATTTCAGCCAGCACCTTCCTGACTTAGAAAAACTTTAGGTCACTGTAAGTTCTCAGAACTCTTACATGACTGAGGAGTGTCTGTACTTATAAAGGCTGCTCTGTCCCTGCTCAGAGGGAGATGATATGGGGCAATTTTTGTGGTCTGGCTCCAATCAAGGTCCCAAGGATGAGATCAGAGGGGCAGAGGGGTTTGGTAAGGGGAGCCCAGGACTGGAGCTAGGCAGTGAAGGGCAGAGTTGCTTGTGTTGAGGAGATGGCAATCGGGATGGTAAAGAACACAGACACCTGCAAGAATTGAAGAGCTGCAGGGGCTCGTAGAGCTAGGAGGGGGAAAATCCACAAGAAGGGTTTGTAAACAAGGGGGGCATAAAGTTGTTGAACATAGAAACAGCCCTTCATGTCTGTGCCACCTGTTGTACCCATCTATGTTAATCCTACCCACCTGTGTTAGGGCTTCTGTTTTCTATCACTTGTACTTACTCTTGTTTGTACTTGGGGCGCCATGGTAGCATAGTGGTGATCGCAGTGCTATGAAAGCACAGGGCGTCAGAGTCTGCAGTTCAATTCCAACGCGTTCTGTAAAGAGTTTGTACGTTCTCCCCGTAGCCCTGTGGGTTTCCTCTGGATGCTCTGGTTTCCTCCCACACTCCAAAGACTGGCTGGTTGGTAGGTTAATTGTTCATTGTAAATTGTCCTGTGATTAGGTTAGTGAGTTGCTGGGCGGTGTGGTTCGTTGGCCCAGAAGGGCCTGTTCCATACGCTATCTCTAAATTAATAAATAAACAGAGGACAAAAATGGCAGATGTGATTAATACATTTTTGGCATCTGTCTTCGCCACAGAAGACTTGCTAATATCCCTAATCTAACTGATAGGCTGATTTCAGATAACATGGTAGAACTTATAAAACTCGCAATGATAAGGGATAAAGTATTGGCAAATCTAACAAGAGGCCAACGGCAGGCAAATTGCCAGAACCTGATGGACTGCACATTTGGGCTTTAACAGAAGTGGTTGTGGAGATGGTGGAACCTTTGGATGAAATTTTTCATAGCTCGCTAAAGTCGGGGCGGGAGGGGAATAAACTGGAAGGTGGGAAAGCAGACAGTATGACTCCCTTGTTCAGAAGAGGAGGAAGGCACAAGGCAGGGAACTACAGGCAATTGCTAGATGTAATAGATATTGTTGACAAGGTGCTGAAGTCTCTTTTCGTTTGAGCAGTTGTCAGCTAAATATAGCTTACCAAAAACCCACTTTTTTCGACATTTACAAATTAGAGACTTTCTGCAATCTCAATTACATACATTTCCTAAAAGTCCTGATAAGAATTTATTAGATGTAATTTTTAATGTGAAACCTTTTCATAATGGATCAATATCTAATATTTATGCTATGTTGTTGGGAATGAGAAACGCTCCTTTAGACACAATTAAAAATCTCTGGGAACAAGACTTACGGACTTCAATTTCTGAGGAAGCTTGGAATGGAATTTTTAAATTGGTTAATACCTCATTGTTACGTGCCTGTCATTCCCTCCTACAATTTAAAGTGGTCCATAGGGGCCCACATGACTAATGATAAGCTCTCTCATTTTTATTCGGATATATCTCCCTATTGTGACAGATGTAACAATGGAGAAGCTTCACTAATTCACATGTTCTGGACATGCCCGAGTATTGAAAAATATTGGAAAGAAGTATTCCAAACTTTTTCTGTACTTTTCAGAATAAATTTAAAACCTAACTATATTTAAAATTTAAATTTAAAACCATTGGCTATATTTAAGAGGGAGTTACCCTTGTGGCTAAAGAGATCAGAGGGTATGGAGAGAAGGCAGGTACAGAGTTCTGAGTTGGATGATCAGCCATTATCTTACTCAATGGCGGTGCAGGCTCCAACCTACCCCTGCACCTATTTTCTATATTTCTATGTTTAACCCTTTGATTGCCTTATTCTGTATAATTGGCGGAATAGATATTATCTTGGAGACACCTGATTTGCACATTTTGGCTTTTATTCCTCTTATAGCGAGGAGGGCATTGTTGTTTAGGTGGAAAGATGTTGCTCCGCCTACTCATGCTCAATGGTTAAGTGATGTTATGTCCTGCTTAAATTTAGATAAGATTCGTTGTTCAATTTCTGAATCTAGACAAGACTTTCTAACATTGTGGGGACCATTTTTGAATTATTTTCAAAATCTTTGATTTGGTATTATGTACAGATGTTGGCTAATAATGTTTTGCTGCATGATTTACTCTCCTTTCTTTACTAAACAGCTTTTCTTGGTAGTGGGTTTAGATTTTTTTTGTATAATAAAATTATTACTTTTCAATATTATGATTCAATTTAATTTGCAGACATACATGAATATGGGGTAATGAGATAATAAGTGTGATTTAAATATATTGTAATTGATATATAATGTATACCCTCCTGTACACTGTATTCTTTTCTGTAAGAAATCAATAAAAATATTGAAAAAGAAAAAGACAAGGTGCTGGGGTCAGCAATCAAAGAGGAAATGACTACTCACAATGTTCTTATCACATGTTGTTCTCTAAGAGAAAACAAAAGGCTGATTGTTCCTAAGTTGGTAAGTTTGTTAATTATTTTCATGTGTACTGAGGTCTTTCATTGATTCTGTATGGTTATTATTCTATTATGGATTTATTGTGTATACCTGCAAGAAAACAAATCTCAGGGTTGTATGTAGTGACATACACGTACTTCGATAATAAATTTACTTTGAACTTTGAAGCTGGGTGAGCAGGAACTTCATGTCCAGACACCAGGAGGTATTGATTAGGAGGCAGACCTGACCACTTACAGCTGTGCCCGAGGGTACTGCATGGTCCATTTGGAGAACTGAGAAGCCCTCAGGTGTATGACAGTCAGGTAAAGCAAATGAATGAAATACAAAGGGTTCAAGGTATTCTAGTATATGAATGACAAGGCAATTAGCAGGCAGTCCAACAGGTAGTTAAGGTAAAAGTGATTTTGGTTTTTATTGCAAAGGAGTTGGAGTTAAAAAAAATTTATAATTCTACAGGGCGTTGGAGGTGCCACACCTGTGAACAGTTTTAGACCTCTTATCTGATTTTAAAAAAACATAGTCACTTCAGAGGCAGATCGAAATAAATTCACCACGCTACATCCTGAGATGCGAAGGTTGCTGTACTGAGAGAGACTAAATAGTTTGGGTCTATATTCCTTTTAGAAGAATGAGGGTGACTTTATTCAAACAGATCAGATCCTTGGGGGTCTTGACAGGATTGATATTGGGATGTTTTCACCCAGAGAGTCTCAAACAAGAGGACATGGTTACAACACAAGGGGCTAGTCATTTAAAACTGACGTTGGTAGAAGTTTCTTCCTCTCAGACTGTGGTGGATCTCTGGATTCCTCCGCTCCCGAAGATGGCAGAAGCTGCATCTTAGCAGTGTTTAATGGAGGTGGAGAAATATTTGAGGAATGGAGGGGTGTGAAGAAATTGCACAAAAGAGGAGTTGAGGCTGGCATAGATCATCCATGATAACATTAAATGGTGGGATAGGGTTGAGGGGCCGAGTGGCCAACTCCTGCTCCTGATTTCCTGTGTACTTGGCCATTGTCAACCTGTGACACGTCCAGGAATTGTGAACAACTTGCGAGTCATCAACTGAGAATGGATGGAGGGGGTCTGAGCACTGGGATAGTCACCCCATAAACAGGCACCGCTAACTGAAGCTCAATGTTCTGGACCTCAACACAAGGTCTACTTGTACCTGAGTAAAATAAAACCTTATTTTCCTCATTAATTTGTCATTACAATGGTGCATTATTTCTGAAGTTGCTTCATAAAGCAGCAGAGGGGTACTGCCCATTTTGTGAGAGGGGAGATCTGCTCCATCCTATCTCCCAGCTGGGCGACATCAGCCCGTTTCCCTGATGTTAACCGGATGACCTGCTATATCTCAGCCAGCCAGCAGGCGGTGCCAGCTCCACAAATATTGGGCACCAGGCTGACATTTGCACTTCCTGCAGCACAGAAGGAGCCCAGTTGTTCCATGGTCCCTGTGACAGCTCTTCGGAAGTTTCTCACAGCTCTGCACATTTTTCCTCCCTTCTTCCCACATTGCACTAACACCCCCCCCCCACACACAAATTCTACTCCTCACCTACACACAAGGGCCTCAATTTATAGAGCCCGCTTAACTCTCCGGCCCTGATCACCTTTGCCATGTGAGGAGAACCCACAGGGTTGCAGGGAGATGTGCGAACTCCACACAAAAGCACCCAAAGGTTAAAGAGGACATGGCAAACTTACTTAGCCTCCTGAGGAAGGAGAACTCTGGTGTGCTTTCATAGTCAATGTAGTTGGATCAGGACACCAGACATCCCACCCTGCAAAAACTCATTTCAGGGAGGTAGCACCATCAATTTGCGGGAGACTCCCAGAACTTCCAGGAGAGATGGGATGTCTGCAATAGAGTAGCTCCCTAGCAGCTAGCCAGCTAGTTTAAATAACGTTAGCTATGCTAATGAACAAATGACACCTGTTAAATTCACCTCAACATGTCTTTTACAGTCTTAACCCATCATGGGCAATAGAAAAGTCACTGTTGCAAACAGTGCAGCGAGCAACACTGTCATTATTTTTGACCCCTATTAGGCAGGGGTACACTTTAGGGTAGTCTGTGGTGACGTACGTTTTATATTTTCTTTTTTTGGAACACTCTGCCATGGCGCGTGCGCGCTCCCTCGCTCCCTCTCGCCCTCTTGCTCTCTCGCTCGCTCTCTCTTGCGGTCACTCGCACTCTCTCGCTCACTCTCTCTTACTTTCTCTCTCTCACACTCACTTGCTCTCAAAAAAATTGATTTCTGGGATATTGTATATAATTTGTGGACATCAGGGGGCCACTATTAATATGCGGGAGACCCCCGGAACTTCCAGGAGAGGTGGGATGTCTGGGACACGCTATTGGTGATGTTTACTCCTAGGAACCTGAGCTTAGCCATGTTGTAGATAGGACTATGAGAACTGCCTCCCTTCCTGCTGTCAATGACCAGTTTTTCTGTTGCCATTGAGAAGATTGTTGTCATGAAAGCATGTCACTAGGCCCTCTACCTCCTTGAACTCCAACTCATCATTATTTGAGATACAGCCCACTGCGGTGGTTATCATCTGTAAATCTGTACGTGGAGTTGGCAAAGAATCTGCCCACATAATTGCGAGTGGGTTGGCAGTAGAGTAGGGAGCGGAGGGGCCTTGTGGAGAGCCAGTGCTGAGAACTATCGCCATGGAGGTGTTGCCACCTATCCTTAATGGTTTGTGATTAATTGGTCAGGAAGTTGCAAAGGGAGGTATTGATCCTAGATGGAGGAGTTTGGAGGTGAGTTTGTTTGGAATTATTGTACTGAAGGCAGAGCTGCAGTCAGTAAACAATAGGCTAATGTTCAGATGCACATTCAGATGTTCAGATGTTCGCTGTTGAGATGCACTCAATGAGGTTTAGAATCTGGGGGGGGAGTTTATGGGGATTTGAGGAGAGTTAATAGTAGAATTAGACTGCTCTGAGAGGTGGAATACACTCGTGGCCAACTGGCCTCTTCCTTTGACTATGGAAAGTAGGACAGCCCCAGTTTTTCCAGGCACTACTGGGCCAGAATCCCTCAACCGTGGACAGTCTCAGTAAGTCTCTTCCTCGCCCTCACTGAGATTTGAATACATTATGCGAACACGTCTCCTCCCCTTGGTGTACTGCGTGGGGTAGTACCTCACTGCTCGTCAGTGTGTTGCTGTGGTGTGTAGTGTAAAGGACTCTTGTGTGCACAAAATGGCTGGAAATTACTGGGTAAATTCCCTCACTAATGCCTGCCTCCCTGACCCTTCTGCCTCAGCTCCAACACAAGAAGGCAAATAGTTACGCCCAGCTGGAGAGAATGGGAAACTCTGGCAGGAAGCAGCGGGAGGCTTGGAGACCTGAGAGGGAGGGAATCCACTTCCCGGATCTCAGCAGCAGGTGTCACGTTGCCGACCCCATCACCAGAGAAGGTAAAGTTGTGTTCCGTGTTGAGCCCCGTGGACTGTTGGGTGTCCAGTCAGAGGATGAGGTGCAGTTCTTCAAGGCTGTGCCGAGTCTTAGCTTATCAGCCAGAAAACATAACTGTTTCTCTCCACAGACGCAGCCTGACCGGCTGAGTGTTTCCAGCATTTTCAGCTTTTATTTTGGGATTAGTTAAATATTTCATTTCTGTTTTTCACCAGGTTACTTTGACATGGATTTGTTAATAATTTAATTCATTTCAAACAAAAAATAATTTCATAACCTTTTATAAGTTACCCATAACCAAAAGCTTGATGAAATGCACATTACAAAGTTCCATCAGGCCACATATACAGAGAGGCCTAGTGAGGTCATCATCGTCATTATGGGACGTATCATATGACATGGGCAATCATGGTCTCCAAAATAAAGCAGTGTTCCTCGCTCCTGAACTCGACAGCCAATCGGGTACAGGAGGCAAAGACTGGCTGGGGGGAGAGGGAGGTCATTCAGCCCCTGACCCTACTCTGTCACAATTCAATAATGGTTGGTCAATATCTTGTCTTCATCTACTTAACTTGGATCCAGATCTCCCCCAGTGTGACATTCCCCATACTGAGGCACTCCCTCATCATCACCCCTCCCACAGTGAGAAGCTCCCTCAGTGCCACCCCTCCCATAGTATGGCACTCCCTCACTTTCATCTGTCCCACAGTGTCATCTGATAGTTGAACATGTGTCTGCTCAGTGAATGTAACTGATGTGTCATCTTTTACAGCCAGATGTTCCAGAGTGAGGAGGGACCCCTGGAAACATCCCGAGTCCAAAATTCCTTCCCTGGAGGCTGTGGAATTAATTCACCTGCCCACCCGTCCAACATAAGCTCACAGGTGGTCGGTGCTGGGTACAAGACACAGACACAAACACACGCATAGGCATGCATACGGGCGCATCCAGACTAACACGCCAGCAATACCATACTCCCAGATTCACAGCCACCTCTGTACCCACACGCACAGACACCACAACCCCCTGAACAGAATCCCCTCTGACATCCTCTCATCTGCTCATTCCCTCCTACAGAAAGCTCAAGCCAATTTCCACATGTACACGCCCAGCAAGACAGCGGTTCACTGTGAGGCACTAATACACACTTAAACTTGTACACAATTATACTCGCAGGTACTGAATCGGGAATGGAGTCCTACGTTAACTAAAATCCTAAAGTTGGGCATTTGGACTGACCCCCATGGGGGAATCTGACTCAGTGAAGAGGGATTGGTGGGCAGCAATTTAACCAGTGATTTCTTTTTACTGTCTGTAGGATGCCAGGGCGTATTTTTAGGTTTAATGGGGAGGAAGGAGAGTATTTGCTTGAGTACATATTGTGGCCTCGCTAGGGTCTGATACATTGTAGGGACAGCGATACGGGGAATGCAGTGAATGGGGGCACTGAGGTAGATTGTAGGGACAGCGATATGGGGAATGCAGTGAATGAGGGTGCTGAGGTAGATTGTAGGGACAGTGATGTGGGGAATGCAGTGAATGGGGTGCTGAGGTAGATTGTAGGGACAGCGATATGGGGAATGCAGTGAATGAGGGTGCTGAGGTAGATTGTAGGGACAGTGATGTGGGGAATGCAGTGAATGGGGTGCTGAGGTAGATTGTAGGGACAGCGATATGGGGAATGCAGTGAATGAGGGTGCTGAGGTAGATGGTAGGGACAGTGATGTGGGGAATGCAGTGAATGGGGTGCTGAGGTAGATTGTAGGGACAGTGATGTGGGGAACGCAGTGAATGGGGTGCTGAGGTAGATTTTAGGGACAGCGACATGGGGAACGCAGTGAATGGGGGAGCTGAGGTAGATTGTACGGACAGCGACGTGGGGAATGCAGTGAATGGGGTGCTGAGGTAGATGGTAGGGACAGTGATGTGGAGAATGCAGTGAATGGGGTGCTGAGGTAGATTGTAGGGACAGTGACGTGGGGAACGCAGTGAATGGGGTGCTGAGGTAGATTGTACAGACAGTGACGTGGGGAATGCAGTGAATGAGGGTGCTGAGGTAGATTGTACGGACAGTGACGTGGGGAATGCAGTGAATGAGGGTGCTGAGGTAGATTGTAGGGACAGCGATGTGGGGAATGCAGTGAATGGGGGTGCTGAGGTAGATTGTAGGGACAGTGACATGGGGAATGCAGTGAATAGGGGTGCTGAGGTAGATTGTAGGGACAGCGATGTGGAGAATGCAGTGAATGGGGGTGCTGAGGTAGATTGTAGGGAAAGCGATATGGGGAATGCAGTGAATGAGGGTGCTGAGGTAGATTGTAGGGACAGTGATGTGGGGAATGCAGTGAATGGGGTGCTGAGGTAGATTGTAGGGACAGCGATATGGGGAATGCAGTGAATGAGGGTGCTGAGGTAGATGGTAGGGACAGTGATGTGGGGAATGCAGTGAATGGGGTGCTGAGGTAGATTGTAGGGACAGTGATGTGGGGAACGCAGTGAATGGGGTGCTGAGGTAGATTTTAGGGACAGCGACATGGGGAACGCAGTGAATGGGGGAGCTGAGGTAGATTGTACGGACAGCGACGTGGGGAATGCAGTGAATGAGGGTGCTGAGGTAGATTGTACGGACAGCGACGTGGGGAATGCAGTGAATGGGGTGCTGAGGTAGATGGTAGGGACAGTGATGTGGAGAATGCAGTGAATGGGGTGCTGAGGTAGATTGTAGGGACAGTGACGTGGGGAATGCAGTGAATGAGGGTGCTGAGGTAGATTGTAGGGACAGCGACATGGGGAACGCAGTGAATGGGGGAGCTGAGGTAGATTGTACAGACAGCGACGTGGGGAATGCAGTGAATGGGGTGCTGAGGTAGATGGTAGGGACAGTGATGTGGAGAATGCAGTGAATGGGGTGCTGAGGTAGATTGTAGGGACAGTGACGTGGGGAACGCAGTGAATGGGGTGCTGAGGTAGATTGTACAGACAGTGACGTGGGGAATGCAGTGAATGAGGGTGCTGAGGTAGATTGTACGGACAGTGACGTGGGGAATGCAGTGAATGAGGGTGCTGAGGTAGATTGTAGGGACAGCGATGTGGGGAATGCAGTGAATGGGGGTGCTGAGGTAGATTGTAGGGACAGTGACATGGGGAATGCAGTGAATAGGGGTGCTGAGGTAGATTGTAGGGACAGCGATGTGGAGAATGCAGTGAATGGGGGTGCTGAGGTAGATTGTAGGGAAAGCGATATGGGGAATGCAGTGAATGAGGGTGCTGAGGTAGATTGTAGGGACAGCGATGTGGGGAATGCAGTGAATGGGGTCACTGAGGTCGGCTGTGACTCTTAGTCCAAACACTCGGGACCACCACACTGGCAGGTTCTGTCCCTGTGAACCTGGACCAATGGCACTGGGACTGGCCACAGCTCCCCACCGCCTAACTGTGGCTCAGTGGGTTGCGCTTCCTTGCTTGGTCAGGGGGTCAGAGGTTCTAGTCCCACTGCAGAAAATAGAGCTGCAATCCCAGGGTGGTAATGACATCACTGTGACATCAGTAACACCCCTGCATGGCTCTGAGGGTGCAGGGCATGGCTGGAGGTTCTCCCATCCACATGGAACAGTCCTGTGAATGATCCCTACACTGTTCCAAACAAATGCTGGGAGTTGGCTGCATGAATTAGGTGTGGCTGTTTGACTGTCCAATTTACTCTTTAATATGATCTCAGCTGATTGTAGTCTCAGCTGTACATTCCCAGCCACCCTCAGTAGCCTAATGTAGAAGAAAGCACAGTACAGGACAGGAACATGATGTTTTAAGTTAGTCGTGCTATTGATTAAATGTGTAGCTAAGCTTGTCCTTTCTGCCTACACAAGTCCATAATTCCTCCGTTCTCTCCACATTCACATTTTTTTATCAACCTAATTACTTCCATTAGGGAGAGTATAGCTACAAATACTGGCAACCTCTAATGCCAACCTTGTAACAAGACGGCAACCGTGCCAGAATTTACAAGTATTTCTGATTCAGGTTGTAACAAAGAGTCTACTTGCTGTCTCGATCCTGTCCCTACCACACTTTTTAAGGACGCATTTAATAATGTTTTCAGTTCTGTTCGGAAAATTACTAACAAGTCCCTTGAAACTGGAGATTTTCCAGATGACTTCAAAAGTGTGACCCCTACTTAAAAAGCCAAACCCTTATAACGAGGTACTAGCTAAACTACAGGCCGACATCAAATCTTCCCTGGGCAAGAATCTTCAGAAATTCATAACCAATTCAACAACTTTCTGAAAAAGCTTTGCTCAGGTTTTAGAGCAAACCACAGAATGAAGACAACCCTTGCAAAATCGTTGGCAATCTTAGGCCCAGCACTGATGCCAACAGAGTCCCAGTTCCAATTCCTCTAGATCTAGGGAGCTGCCTTCGACATAATTGATCACATTCTCACAGATCACCTTGAGAGCTGGCTTGACCTCTCGGGTAATGCCCTTAATTGGTTTTGTTTATGCATCTCAGAGAGAAAATTTTTGTCTGTTTTGGAGGCCAATTTTCTAAGAGATACGATGTACCTTTTGGTGTTCCTCAGGGAAACTCTCTTGGTCCCCCATTCGTCTCCTTACACATGCTCTGCTTAGGAGACATCATTCAAGAGCGTAAACTTCATTTCCACAATTATGCAGATGATACACAATTGTATGTCTCGGTTGAGCCTAATGATGATAACACTCTATCTTCTCTGACTTCTGGTATGACAGCAACAAACAAGTAGATGAGCAATAATTTCCTAAAACTAAATGAAGATAAAACTGAAATACTTTTGGTTGGACTCAAAGCCAAAGGAGATAAACTAGGGAACTTGGCTTCCCTTGTAAAATCAGAAGTAACAAGCCTCGGTGTTATCCTGGATTCAGATTTGAGTTTTAAATCACACACAAAGAAAAGTAAACAGAGGGGCATTTCTACGCTTTAGAAATATTGCAAAGGTCTGTCCATTTCTGTCACATATGATGCTGAAAAACTAACTCGGATCTTTATATTGATTTGACTAGATGACTGCAATCCTCTTTTTTACTGGCCTTCTGAAGCAAACTCTTGACAAACTTCAACTCATTCAGAACTCCACAACTAGACTTTTAATTAAAACCAGGATGAGAGAGCATATCACTCCCATCCTAGCTACTCTGCATTGTCTTCCTGTATCTTTTAGAATTGATTTTGAAGTCCTCTTGTTTTTAAAGCTCTCAATGGTCTGGGACTAGAGTACATTACAGAATCGCTTTTGTTTTATAATCCTGATCGAGGTCTCAGGTCTTCTTCCACTGCTCTCTCTAAACAATCTCTTCAAAAGATAGTTGGCAGGTCAATTTTTTTGACTACGCTCCTAATCTCTGAATTTGAATACCTAAAATTATAAAGGATGCAGACTCAGTTGATACTTTTAAACACCAGCTCAAAACCTATTTATTGAAACTTGCTTTTAACTAACATCTTCTTGTCTTTTATTTTCATGTTTGCACTTTATCCCATTGTAAAACACCTTTAACTACATTGTCTGTATGAAAAGAGCTCTATAAATAAATTATTGCTATTATTGCATTCATGTGCCTACATAAGAATTTCTTAAACACTTCTAATGTATTTGCATCCACTGCCACCTGTGTCTCCACATTCCAGGCACCCACCAGTCTGTGTAAAAATCTTGTTTCATCTCCTATGAACATTTCCCCCTCCCCTCTCACCTTAAGTTCATGCCCTCTATAATTAGACATTTGGCCTTGGGGAAAAGATATCTATCTATGCCTCTCATTATTTTATAAACCTCTTCAGGTCTTCCCTTCAGCTTCTGAGGCTCCAGAGAAACTAACACATATTTGTCCAATCTCTCCTCAAAGCACGTGCCCTCTAATCTGGGCAGAATCCTGCTAGATTTCTGCCGAGCCTTCTCAAAAGCCCCCAGGTCCTTCCTATAAGAATTAAATGCAGTGCTCCAGATCCAGCCTGACCAGAGGTTAATCTAGATGGTAGCAAGAATCTTTCAAAGATATTCCAGCACTCTGCTCCTCTGCCCTTTGGATAGCGGTGTTCCAGGTTCCAAAAGACTAACTGCCCCTGAACCAAAAAGTTTCAGTCGCTTTCATCTTAAATGTGTGACCCGTTAATTTTCTTCTCATCTGCCTATCACCTCCCCTGGTGCCTCTCCTCCTTCCCTTTCTCCCATGGACCAGTCTCCCCTCCAATCAGCTTCCTCCTTCTTCAGCTCTTGACCCTCCCCACCCACCTGGCTGCACCAATCACCTTCTAGCTAGTCCTCCTTCCCCTCCCCCACCTTTATATTCTGGCATCTTCCCCCTTCCTGCTCAGTCCTGAAGAAAGGTCTTGGCCCGAAATGTCGACTGTTTATTCATTTAGACTAGAAAGACCATAAGACAAAGGAGCAGAAGTTGGCCATTCGGCTCATCGGGTCTGCTCCGCCATTTTATTATGAGCTGATCCATTCTCCCATTTAGTCCCGCTCCCCTGCCTTCTCACCATAACCCTTGATGCCCTGGCTACTCAGATACCTATCAATCTCTGCCTTAAATACACCCAATGACTTGGCCTCCACTGCTGCCCGTGGCAACGAATTCCATAGATTCACCACCCTCTGGCTAAAAAAATTTCTTCGCATCTCTGTTCTGAATGGGCGCCCTTCAATCCTTAAGTCATGCCCTCTTGTACTAGACTCCCCCACCATGGGAAACAATTTTGCCACATTCACTCTGTCCATGCCTTTCAACTTCGAAATGTTTCTATGAGGTCCCCCCTCATTCTTCTAAACTCCAAGGAATACAGTCCAAGAGCGGACAAATGTTCCTCATATGTTAACCCTCTCATTCCCGGAATCATTCTACTGAAGCTTCTCTGAACCCTCTCCAACGTCAGCACATCCTTTCTTAAACAAGGAGCCAAAAACTGCCCACAGTACTCCAAGTGAGGTCTTACCAGTGCCTTATAGAGTCTCAACATCACATCCCTGCTCCTATACTCTATTCCTCTAGAAATGAATGCCAACATTGCATTCGCCGCCTTCACCACCGGCTCAACCTGGAGGTTAACCTTAAGGGTATCCTGCATGAGGACTCCCAAGTCCCGTTGTATGTCAGATCTTTGAATTCTCTCCCCATTTAAATAATAGTCTGCCCATTTATTTCTTCTGCCAAAGTGCATAGCCATACACTTTCTGACATTGTATTTCATTTGCCACTTCTTTGCCCATTCTCCCTATCTATTCAAATCTCTCTACAGACTCTCTGTTTCCTCAGCACTACCGGACCCTCCACCTATCTTCGTATCGTCAGCAAACTTAGCCACAAAGCCATCTATTCCATAATCCAAATCGTTGATGTACAACGTAAAAAGAAGTGGCCCCAACACGGACCCCTGTGGAACACCACTGGTAACCGGCAGCCAACCAGAATAGGATCCCTTTATTCCCACTCTCTGTTTCCTGCCAATCAGCCAATGCTCTATCCACGTATGTAACTTTCCAGTAATTCCATGGGCTCTTATCTTGTTAAGCAGCCTCATGTGTGGCACCTTGTCAAAGGCCTTCTGAAAATCCAAATATACAACATCCACTATATCTCCCTTGTCTAGCCTACTTGTATTTCCTCAAAATATTGCAACAGGTTGGTCAGGCAGGATTTTCTTTAAGGAATCCATGCTGAGTTCTGCCTATCTTGTCATATGCCCCCAGGTACTCCATAATCTCATTCTTGACAATCAACTCCAACAACTTCCCAACCACTAATGTCAAGCTAACCGGTCTATAACTTCCTTTTTGCTTCTTTGCCCCCTTCTTAAATAGCGGAGGGACATTTGCAATCTTCCAGTCCTCCAGAACCATGCCAGAATCTATCGACTTTTGAAAGATCATCGTTAATGCCTCCGCAATCTCCACAGCTACTTCCTTCAGAACACGAGTGCATTCCATCTGGTCCAGGAGATTTATCTACCTTTAGACTATTCAGCTTCCTGAGTACTTTCTCTGTCGTAATTGTGACTGCGCACACTTCCCTTCTCTGACACCCTTGAGTGTCAGGTATACTGCTGATGTCTTCCTCAGTGAAGACTGATGCAAAATACTCGTTCAGTTCCTCCGCCATCTCCTTATCTCCCATTACAATTTCTCCAGCATCATTTTCTATTGATCCTATATCTACTCTCACCAGTCTTTTACTCTTTATATACTTGAAAAAGCTTTTAGTATCCTCTTTGATATTATTTGCTAGCTTCTTTTCATAGTTTATCTTTCCCTCTTAATGATCTTCTTAGTTTCCTTTTGTAAGCTTTTAAAAACTTCCCAGTCCTCTGTCTTCCCACTAATTTTTGCTTCCTTGCATGCCCTCTCCTTTGTTTTAACTTTGGCTTTGACTTCTCTTGTCAACCACGGTTGCATCCTTTTTCTATTCGAAAATTTCTTCTTTTTTGGAATATACCTGTCTTGCACCTTCCTCACTTCTCGTATAAACTCCAGCCACTGCTGCTCTACCGTCTTTCCCGCTAGTGTCCCCTTCCAGTCAACTTTGGCCAGTTCCTCTCTCATGCCACTGTAATTTCCTTTACTCCACTGAAATACCGACACATCAGATTTCGGCTTCTCTTTTTCAAATTTCACAGTGAACTCAATCATGTTATGATCACTGCCTCCTAAGGGTTCCTTCACCTCAATCTCTCCAATCACCTCCGGTTCATTACACAATACCCAATCCAGTACAGCCGATCCCCTAGTGGGCTCAACAACAAGCTGTTCTAAAAAGCCATCTCGCAGACATTCTACAAATTCTCTCTCTTGAGATCCAGTGCCGACCTGATTTTCCCAATCCACTTGCATGTTAAAATACCCCACAATTATCATAACACTGCCCTTCTGAAAAGCCTTTTCTATTTCCTGTTGTAATTTGTAGTCCACATCACTGCAGCTGTTGGGAGTCCTGTATATAACTGCCATCAGGGTCCTTTTACACCCCCCCCCGCAATTTCTTAGCTCAACCCATAAAGATTCTACACCTTCCAATCCTATGTCACCTCTTTCTAATGATTTAATATCATTTCTTACCAATAAAGCCACGCCTCCCCCTCTACCTACCTTCCTATCCTTCCGATACACCGTGTAACCGTGTATCCTTGGACGTTCAGCTCCCAGAGACGTGCATCCTTTAGCCAGGTCTCAGTGATGGCCACAATATCATACCTGCCAATCTGTAGCTGTACAACAAGATCACCCACCTTATTCCTTATGCTGCGTACATTTAAGTATAACACCTTAAGACCAGTATTTGATATTTTCTGCTTTGATTGCACTGCAACTCATCCCAATGGCTGCCTGACCTGCTGAGTTCCTCCAGCATCTTGTGTGTGTTTCCCTGTTAACTTTGTCTCTTGTTCTTAGATTCTCCCATCAGAGGAAACATGCTTTCCACACCTACCGTGACAAGCCAGCTTTAGTATTTTACGTTTCATTTAGGACCCCTTACACTCCAAGTACTAGTCTAGTAAACTTTGTCTGAGCTGCTTCCGGCAGATGGAGATTCTCCTTAAGGAGCCAAATACTGGACTTCTCTAGATGTTCTCTAGATGTGGTCCTACCAATATCCTGTGTAACCAAAATATCACTTTTCCGTTTTGGTTTTCTTTCCCTCAAATAGTGAAGAATGACAGGAGCTTTCCCAAATACATGGTGCAAGGACGTAGTGACCCAGTGCAAACCACCTTTCTGGCCAATAACAATCCATCAGCCAACAAGGTTAAAGACAACACTGGTGATCGCACCAGTGTCACAGGTGAGATCTGGTTTGTGCAATCTGGCTGTACACAGGTCATCTGCCCTGTCTACCAAACTATAACAGTGTCACAGGTGAGATCTGATTTGTGCACAGGTCAGCTGCCCTGTCTACCACACAGTGTCAGCCCCTCAAGTATGGTGAGACTTCAGGATGAGGGCTGAGAGATTCAGGAGCGGGAAGAGGAGGAACTTTTCCACTAGGAGCTGGAGGATTTGGAATTCTCTCTCTTCAGGGGATGTTGGTTCAATAGGAATGTTCAAGGCTCGACTTGAGGCGTTGTTGCGGTTCAGTGCTTGTGGGAATTGGGAAGGGAGGTGTTGGTGAAAAACACACCTTGGCATTGAAAGACCAAACGGGCTAATGATTCCTCAATGGAGCAGAGGAAGTTGAGGTGCGATTTGACAGAAGTATGCAAGATTACAAGACGATCGGGTATGTAGCTAGTCAGAATCTTTTCCCATGTCACATCTCACAATAAGGCGGAGCTTAGGAGGGATACTGGCGCCTAACAGCGACTCTTTTGCTTGCATCTTCGGAAACAGCTCTATTTCCACCTTTAATACCTTTATTTTTCCCTTTCAGGGTTCTTTTGAAGACCCTGACCTGGAGTTACACGCAGGCTTCGATTCTTTGCGGGAATGGGACCCATTCTCGGGGTTCCACAACTGGCCGTTATTCGACACGCCAAGAATTTGGCCTGAGTGTCTCAATCATGTTCAGAAGTCTAAGATCTCGGGGGTCTGGAGACGGGTGGATCGAGGGTCGGTGTCACAGCAGGAGACTCGTGTGTCGTCGGGGAGGCCAGGAAATCTTTCACTGTGGGCCCGAAGACCCGAGGTGTTTGCGATCTTTGGACACAGAGCTTGAGAAAAGTGACAAAATGGACTTTTAAAATTGTAAACCAGCGGGTGGTTGTTATGTCTCCCGCTCGCTGTGAAAATGAGGGACACTTTCTCTCCCTTGCCAGGGACAGAGCGAACCTGTGGTTTGTCGAATGTCAGATGAAATGTGAAGCCTTTGGGGTAACATTGGTCTGTGTCTTTGCTATCGCTTAGCACACGCTCGTGCTCAGTAGCAGGTGCGCTTTTTGTTTTGTCGGGGGGGAGGGGGGATTGTTGTTTGCTGCCGCTTACGCGCAGGAGGGGGGAACTGGGGGCGGACTTTGGGGTTCTCACGTTTAACTGTCGTTCATTCTTTGGGGCACTTCTCTGTTTTCGTGGATGTTTGTGAAGAAAAAGCATTTCAGGATGTATATTGTATACATTTCTCTGACAATAAATTCAACCATTGAACCTTTGAGTAAGTGGGAAGAGTTTTAAGGTGAGAGCCAAGAGTTTTAATGGGATTCTGAAGAGTGTTGTTCTTTTCATAGAAAATGATTGATGTCTAGAACGCACTGCCAGAGAATGTAGTGGGACCGAATGCAATCATTATGTTTAAGAGGCATTTAGACAAACACTTAAATAAGCAAGGTAGAGAAGGATACAGTCCTAATATGGGCAAATGAGATTAGTGCAAATGAGATGAGCGAAAAGGTCAGCATTGACATGTTGGTCTGAAGGGCCTGTTTATGTGCTGACTCCACGATGCTAGGACTAGGAGCTTTGGGACAAGCTGAGGTCTCACAAAACTCTGTCGAAATCCATGTCTATTTTTGATGCTCTGAACAGCCACCTGGGGACAGAAGGGTTGGTGACACTCCCCACCTACGCCCAGTCATTCCAGTTCAGAGTCTGGATTGAGAAATGGAAACCCAGACAGAGAGAGTGGCCACAGGCTGAGGTTTGTTTATCTTCTGTTTTGCTGACACTGAGCTCCTCCTTACAGGGATTGGAGAGTCTGGAGTTTGGTTATGAGGTCAGTCTTGTGGCTGGAGTGAGGTAGTGTCTGGGGGCAGAGAGGGACGGCTGGGCCACAGACAGACAGATGCATTATCATCCCTTCTCTTGCAGACCTCCTCTAACTCCCCAGTTGAGGGTAATTTCCCTGGCAAGCGACCACTTCCCTAGGAGACAGCTACCTATGGTTTGTAAACTGCAGTTCCTTCAAAAACCTGGACAGGTTCAGAAGTGTCCTCGGCCTCAGGGCCAAAACCAGAGCAGTGAGGCCCAGCTGCCTGGACTCTCCTTTCCCCTTTCCACCACTCGGAGCCCATGTACAGGGGAGGAAGAAGACCCTTGCCTTCATGCTGCTCTTGGCCATACCTAGGCACTGCACGGAGCTTCAAGCCAGCGCTGGACTCTCCGTGATGCACAGCAAGATCCCACACCTAGCAATGTGACAATGAGCACGCAACCTGTTTCAGGGCTCACTTCAGGGACCCGGAGAAACTCCCCTTCTCCCTCTGGGAATAGTCCTTCAATAGTTCTATCTCCCCGATTGGTTCTGGTTTAGCATCTCCTCTGTCAGGGTGACCCCCCCACCTAACCCAGAGTCCTGAATCAGAATCCAACCGGGGTATTGTCCTCAGCTCTGTGAAGTGGGTCGACCAAATCTTCACTGCACCTTGTTGGCAAAATGTACATGAAACGTCTCAAGCTGATCCAGGGTTAATGGTCGGAGGCAGAACCCCCATCACTCAGCTACGGATTAAAGCCCAAAGCCCAAACCTGAGCATGTGGTGGTCAAGCTGCAGAGGGGCAGGAAGAGGCCATTCAGCACACAGAGCCTGACGCTCCATTAGATGTGGCTGAAGTTTGTTTGTTATTGCCACATGTACCAAGATGCAGTGAGGAGCTTCTCTTCCATACTGTTTATACAGATCACTTTATTACACACTGAGGTAGAATGAGGTAAAGAAGTAAGAGTACAGAAAAAAATGTAATGGATACAGGGGTTTTATCCCTCCCTCCTACGTTACCTCACCCAATAAAGCTCCAGCAGTTTCTCTATTCATCCACTGGACTCCCATCCAACACGGTTCTGGCACCTCTCCCACCTTCAATTTCTCCTGTCCTCCTCCCGCCCTCCCCACCAGCCCCAACCCTCACCCAACCTAATTGCCCTATGCTCCCTCTACCCTCCTCACCCATCTCACTGACCCTGACCACCATTCTCCAACACAACCCATTTCCTCAAGAATCAACAACCTCCCTTGAAAATCTCCGACATTTCCCACAGATCCATTGGAGCAGAAACCCTGGACTCGCGTTTCCCTAGGAGCAAGAGGGAGCTTCTCAAAGTTCAAAATAAATTCATTATGAAATTACGTGTATGCCACCATATATCACCCTGAGATTCATTTTTTTGCAGGTATTCAAAGTAAGTACAAGGAACCATAATAGAATCAATGAAAGACTGCACCCAACAGGAAGGACAACCAGAGTGTAAAAGACAGCAAACTGTGAAAATGCAAAAAAAGAAAAAAAATTATAATTAACAAATAAGCAATAAATATTGAGAATATGAGATGAAGAGTCCTTGAAAGTGAGTCCATAGACTGTGGGAACAGTTCAGTGATGGGGTGAGTGAAGTTATCATCTCTGGTTCAAGAGTGTGATGGTGGAGGGTAATAACTGTTCCTGAACCTGGAGGTGTGGGTCCTGAGGCTCCTGTACCTCCTTCCTGATGGTAGCAGCAAGAAGAGAGAATGGTCTGGATAATGGGGGACATTGATGATAGATGCTGCTTTCTTGTGACAACGCTCCCTGTAAGTGGGCTCAATGGTGGGAGGGCTTTACCTATGATGGACTGGGCCTTATCTGCTACTTTTTGTAGGATCTTCCGATCAAGGGCATTGATGCCTCCATACCAGGCTCGATGCAAGCAGTCAGTGTACTACTGTGCACCTATAGAAACTTGTCAAAGTTTTAGATGTCATTCAGAATCTCAGCAAACTTTTGAGAAAGTAGAGGTTCTGCCGTGCTTTCTTTGTAATGGAGCTCACGTGTCGGACCCAGGACAGATCCTCTGAAATGATGATTGTTGAGGAATTTAAAGTTGCTGACATTCTCTGTCTCTGATCCCCTGATGAGGACTGGCTCATGGACATCCAGTTTCCTCCTCCTGTAGTCAGCTCTTTGGTTTTGCAGACTTGGAGTGAGAGGTTATTGTGTGGCACCATTCTCCTGCCTATATGCTGATTTGTCACCACCTTTGATCTACTCGACGACAATAGCGTCATCAGCAAACTTCCATATGGCATTGGAGTTGTGCTTAGTCTCCCAACCATAAGTAGAAACCAGGTAGAGCAAAGGGCTGAGTACACTGCCTTGTGGTGCACCTGTACTGATGGAGATCGTGGAGGAGATGTTGCCAGTGTGAACTGACTGGGGTCTGCAAGTGAGGAAATCAAGGATCCAGTTACACAAGGAGATACTAAGGTCTAGGGATTGGAGCTTATTGATCAGTTTTGAGGGAATGATAGTATTGCATGCCGAACTGTAGTCAATGAAGAGCATCCTGATGTATACATCTTCACTGTCCCC
Source organism: Mobula birostris (assembly GCF_030028105.1). Lineage (NCBI taxonomy): Eukaryota > Metazoa > Chordata > Chondrichthyes > Myliobatiformes > Myliobatidae > Mobula > Mobula birostris. The sequence goes on along the minus strand of NC_092373.1, from coordinate 174,674,752 downwards.
ATGTTCCAGGTTTGAGAGAAGAGCCAATGAAATGACATCTGCTGTAGATGTGTGACGATAGGCAAAATGGAGTGGATCCAAGTAGCATCTCAGGCAGGAGTTGATATGTTTCATCACCAACGTGTCAAAGCACTTCAACACTGTGGGCATAAGTGCTACTTGTTGATGATGGCTGTGGCAGGTTACCACATTCTTCTTGGGCACTGGCATAACTGAAGCCTGTTTGAAGCAGTTGGATACCTCAGGCTGCTGAAGTGAGAGATTAACGATCTCAGTGAACGCTCCAGTCAGTTGATCAGCACAGGTCTTCAGTACTTGGCGAGGTATCACTTCTGGGCCAGATGCTTTCCATGGGTTCGCCTTCCTGAAGAATGCTTTCACATCAGCCTCAGAGACTGAAATCACAGGTTCATCGGGTCTGTCAGAGTTTGCGACAGTTCCTCCATGTTTTAACAGTCAAAGCAAGCATAGAAGGAACTGTGTTCATCTGGGAGTGAAACCTTTTTGCCACATGTCACTTAATTTCATTTTGTAGGAAGTGATAGCATTTAAGCCCTGCCACAGTTGTCGAGCATCCTCCTGTGATACCAGTTTGGTCCAGAATTACCACTTTGCATGTAAGACAGCTTTCCAGAGGTTATACCGGGACCTCTTGCATTTTACTTGGTCACCAGACCTGAATGCCACGGATCTGACCCTCAGCAGATTGTGGTCCTCTTGGTTTATCCAAAACTTCTGATTGGGGAAGACTCACAATGATTTTGTGGAGATGCATTTTTCCACAACTGATTTCATAAAGTCCTGACGTTAACCAAGTGGTCAGGCTCTGGACTCACTGCCTCGGAGGAAATACATTGCCCTTCACCCCACCAACTCATCTTCACCTCCTCAATCAGCTCTCTGTTTACCTAACCCAGAATACTCTGTGAAATCTGGTCTTTAAACTTAAACCTTTCATTAATCTGCTGTTTCTGGTAGATGTTTCTAGTCAGACCCTTTGGCTCAACTGCTCCATGCTGGTCACAATGCTCCATCAAAGCTAGTCCGATTGGCCAGTGTTTGTCCATAACCTTTTAAACCTTTCCAATCCATGCACCTATTCAAATGTCCTTTATATGTTGTTGTTATTGTATCTGGCTTAACCACTTCTTCTGACTGCTCTTTCCACATGGGTACAGTCTCTCAAGCTCCTATTAAATCTTAGATTTCTAATCTTCAACCTTCTTGATTCCACAATTCTGGGGGAGAAAGGACAAGTGCATTCACCCTGTCTATGCCTCTCTGATTTTATACACCTCTGTAGATCACCTCTCAGTCTGCTATGCTCTAAGGAATGAAATCCTGGCCAGTACGACTTCTTTCTGTCCAACTTCTCTCTCTAAGCTCATCCTCAATTTTTGACAACATCCTTGTAAACCTTTTCTGCAATTTTCTCCATTTAATGACATCTTTCCTATAGCAGAGCAACCAAAATTGAACATAGTCTCCTGTACAACTACATCATAACTCCTCAAAGTATGTATCCAATGGTATCACAAATGGCAATTGTAGAGCATTAACTGCAGTAAATATAGCACATTCATGAGAAATGAAGGCGTATCTCGATTGCTCTGAATTGTTTTTTTGCATATTTACTTGGACTTCAGGGTGTGTTCGAGTTGAGAGCTTGGGCAGGAAGATCGGCATGTATCATATGCAGCAAAACCAAACTCATGGAGGAATTCATTGGGTCAGGCAGTGTCTGTGGTGGCAGAGGGAGTGGTCAACATTTAGGGTCTAGACCCTGAATTGGTGTCGGGAGGCGGTAGTCAGTTTAAAGAGGTGAAGGGAACATGAGGCAGGTGATAGGTGGAGGGGGATGATGAACAGATGGAGTCGTGGGGGAAAGGTTGGAAGAGTGGGCCAGGGGACAGGGCCCAGATGGATAAGTGTGTGGGTGGAGAGGAGATGTAAATGGGAAAGATGAACAAGCAGAGCGAGACCCGAGTGGACAGGTGGGAATGGGGGTGAAACACGGGGAATGGGTTACTGAGACTGGAAAATTCAATGTAGTGTCAGTTGTTTTGTTCAGGTGCAGGGCCTATGCCTGAAATCCCTCTTATAGAGCTGTAGCTGTTCAGCACTTTGACCTGTCGTGTTCACGCTGGCCACAGTATCCATCTACTCCAATCCAACTTACCCATATTAGGACTGCAGCTTTCCATGCTTTGTCAATTCAAGTACTTGTCCAGATGTTGAGAGTCTCTCTGCCTCCACCACTTCTTCAGGCAGGGCACCCAACTTCAGCCATCCACTGTGTGAAAACATGCTTTCCTCCCCCCAGATCCCCTTGACATCTCATACCTCTCACCTTAAACCTGTGCCATCTTGACTTGGACTCAACACTGTTGGAAAAATATCCCTACTATCTACCATATCCAACCCCCTCATAATTTTGCATACCTCCTCAGCCTCCTACACCCTGGGGAAAACAAACCCAGCACATCCAATCTCTCCTTGTTACTAAAAGACATAAGACATGGGAGCAGAATTTGGCCATTCAGAGCGTCAAGTCTGCTCCGTCATTCAATCAATGCTGAATCCGGGCTACAGTCTGGTGAATCTCCACCGCACCCTCTCCAGCACAGTCACACACTTCCCACAGTGTGGTGACCAGGACTGAACACAACCAATCTGTGGCCAAGCTAGTTTCACCCTCTTGGGTGCTGTGCTGTCTGTTCACTGGGTGAGAGGTCCTTTACGGCCTGAGGAATCTCTGTTCACTGCAAAATTGGACTCTGCATTGTCAGAGGAGGTTAATATTCCTGCACAGACCTTCTGATTGTTTACTATGACAGCCTCTGTCTCCCCATTCCCTGTGACTCACCACTGCCATGGGATACCCCTCCCTCTTGACAGGGAATGCTTAAGGTTTGCATGAACCCTTCATAACCAAAAAGAATTTGAGAGACGTCTCCACAACCTGACACTCCCAGGCCGTGGAAGGCACATTACGGAGTCCCTGTGGTGCTTGAGGATGTGACCTCTCAGCTCTAGGAGACCAGCATCAAGCACTCCACTAATAATCCTCATCTCTGTCAAAGCACATCTGTACTACAGGCTCTGAAAACAGAAGACTGCAGATGCTGGAGTGCGGAGCAAACAGCAAGTGCTGCAAGAACTCAGTGGACCGAGAACCATCTGTGGAGGTGAAGGGTGTAAACTGAGGTTTTGTGTTGAGAGCCTTCATCAGGCTATCCCAACCACTCCTGTTCAGCTCATCCTCTTTGTATTAGTCAATCTCCTTCAGTATCAACTTGTGATCGAACAAACTATTGTTTGGATTGGACTTTATCTTGATACCCGGTGTTGGATGTGAAGTAAATAGCCTAAGCTGTCTGCTGTTTAAGCAGAAGACTATCTTCCAGAACATTCTCTCTGGTTTCCCACTGATGCATAAGGCCAATTTCATTACCGATTTGAAAATGTCAATGTGGAAAAATTTCCTTGCAACCTAATGGGTGAAATCAACCTCAACCTAGGATGGATTGTCACCTGTTCTGGGCAAAGTCTAGAAGAGTTGCAGGAGTGGGTGGGAGCGTATTCACTGCAAACATTCCCCAAGGCTGAGGGCCTTCAGCTCTGGAGAGATCGGAGAGGTGGGCTTTTTTCTCCAAGCAGGAAAGGTTAAGGGGAGATTGAATGAATGTGTTCAAAATCACCAAGGGTTTTGGTGGAGATAATGGGGTGAGGTTGTTCCCAGAAGGGTAGGTGACCAGAGGACACAGAGTGAATGGGAACAGCTGAAAAATCTGAGCGGAGAGGAGGAGAATATCATTGCCCAATGAGTTACTGCAATCTGGAAAAAAGACACAGCAGGGAATGAGGTGGGACAATCAGACGTTCAGTCAAAGTGGACCCAAACACAGACCAATTCACTAAAGTGCACCAACCCCTGAATACAGACATGTCCTGCCCTCAGTTAATCCACTCTTCCAGTCCCCAAACCACAGCACAGAAACAGGCCCTTTGGCCCAAACTGTTCATGCTGACCATCAGCCATCATCTTGTGCGGGGGATGGGGCTTTGATGTTTCTGTCATTCATTCTATGGGGTTCTTGTTCTGTGGATGTCTGTGAAGAGTAAGAATTTCAGGTTGTATGCTGGATACCTTCTCTGATATTAACGTAAACCTTTGAACCACCTATTTACACAACTCCCATTTTTTGATTTTTCCGATATTATCAACTTCTTGCAGGATCTGCTTCTCACCTACACACTTTGGCCAGTTCACCTACCAATCTGCATGTGTCTGGGACAGGGGAGAACCTGAGGTCCTACTGCTCACCCACACACTCTGGGTATTTTACCTACCAATATGCATGTCTTTGGGATATGGGAGGACCTGAGGGAATCCCAGGCTGTTACAAGGGGAAGATGAAACCTCCACATAGATAGCAGTGGAGGTTCGGATTGAACCGCGACTGCTTGGAGCTAGTATGCATCAGCTCTACCTGCTGTGTGCTGTGTACTTCCCTGAACGTAGTTTCTCCGACACTGCTGGCGGACCTTCAGCTACAGTCCCCAGGCTTGGAGCTCCCCCAAAAATCTCAATCTGCCTTGAGATGCTCCTTAAAATCTGTCCCATGGAATCTTCTAGTGGCAGAAACGTGACAGCAGTGAAGGCGGACAATCCCACCACCACCCTTCCTGTTTTCTCACTGAGCTGGTGGGGGGTTGTTGGTGACTCAGCGGGTAAATTCAGGAACAATCCAGAGATCCGAGATCATATCACACTATGGAAATGTGGAATTTAAAAATCAATAGACAATCTTGCAGTGAAGACAACTTGTACAGTAAAACTCCAATAATGCAGCAGGTTTAGGACACTGTGGAACCGTGCCGGCAGATTTTCCATGCTATTGATGTTATTAATAATGCAACACTATTTTCATTCACCATGAGTGAATAAATTTTCCAGTGAACTCTACAGGTATTGGGACGGGGATGTGTGAACAGGGCCTCTGGTGAGTGTCGGGTGGTTGTGGGAACCAGGTCCTCTGTGAGTTTCAGGAGAGCACAGGACTGGGAATCGTCAGCAAGGGAGAGTATGAACAAGGGACCAAATGACAATGTGCAGTACAAGTGGGAGAGTGAGTGAGAATGGGACAACTGAGACCTTGCTGTGGAGTGTGACCGACCGAGGCTCGTTCCTCTCAATCTCCCTGACAAAGCTGTCCCTCAGCTGCCTGTGACTCAGAGCCTGTCATAATGGAGACAGCTGCATAACTAGTCAGAACATAGAGAGGTAGCGCGTGGTCCTAATGTGGATCAATTAGGCACTGGGGCAGAAAGGTCAAGGAGATGGATATTGGGATGGGCATATAATGGGTGGTCAAAACTAAGAGATCTCTAACATTCTCTGAGGCTGAGTTTAGACTGGAGAGAGAAGGAAATTCATCAGGATGTTACCTGGATTGGTGGGCTTTCGTTAGGGGGAGGGAGATTGGATAGACTGGGTTTATTCTCCCTGGGAAAAGGAGACTGAGGGGTAACTTGACAGAGGAATATAAAATGGAAGGTTGTAAATAGGATATGGTCAAAATTTCTTCAGCTATCCTCTTGACCCAAAACCTTGACAATTCATTTTCCCCCTCACAGACACTGCTCGACCCACCGAGTCCCTCCAGCAGATTGTGTGTTGCTCCAGATTCCAGCATCTGCGGTCTCTTGTGTCTCCTAGTCAGAAGCTTTTCTCTTGGTAGGGCTATTAAAATCCAAAGGACATTGATTTAAAGTGAGAGGTAGATTTAAATGGAATCTGAGTGGCAAGTTTTTTTTTACACAGAGTGGTTGAGACCTGGAGCTCATTGTCAAAGGAAATGGTGGAATCAGATACAATCACTATGTTTAAGAGATATTTAAAGAGAATTTATACTGAATGAGCAAGGTGTTGAAGGACAGGGACCTAAAGCATGGGATTAGTATAGAAATATGAAAATATCAGCATGGACGTGGTGGACTGAATGGCCTGCTGGTGTGCTGGACACCTCTTTGAGTCTTTGGGATGTGGGAGGGAAATGGAGTAACTGAGGACCTGCACAAGTTCCACACAGTCAATAATGGAGGTCAGGATTATGTCAAGGACTAGTTCCCCTGGTCTGAAAGTATGATATCAGGGCAGGGTGCTGCTGTAGGAGGGAGAGGAATGGGGTGAGGTGTGTGAGGAATTGGAAGGCCACAGAACTGTGAGATGCAGACTGGGAAAGGGAGGGGAGGCTGTGGTCTTGGGTGTGGAAATATGTGGATTATTCCTTCTGCTCCATTAGGCTGGTTGACTGACCCTGAGTGTAGACTTCCTACCCTGAGGCTCAGGCTAAAGCGTTCAGATATCTAAAGGAGCCCATCGCTCAAACATTCACTGTCCCTCAGTCCTCTCCCTCCTCAGATCTCGGTTCCCTCATTCTCCCTCTCTCTCAGTCCTCTCCCTCACCAACTCTCCACCTCGCTCATTCCACACCTCTCTTCTCGCTCCAAATCCTTGCCCTGCTTCATTCCCCACCTCCCTCAGTCCTTTCCATCCCTCATTCCCCACCTCCCCCCAGTATTCTCCCTCCTCCCTCCCCAGTGTTCTCCCTCCCTTCGCCCTCACCCTCCCATATTCTCTTTTTTTTTTCCAAAAATACTTTATTCAGAAATATTACAAAATAAAAATAATTACATACAGGAAAAGAAAACCATTCGTTGACTGTGTGTCCTTATTCAATACAGTTATTAACAATAAAAATTTTGCGTTGACTCTGTTCATTTACAAATGAAAGATGTTTACAGTAAATCATGCGTTTACTCTCAACCCTTGGTCAAGAGTTAAGACTTAATAACAATCAAAATTTTCAACAATAAAGGCAGGCAATGGCTCTAATACTTTCCCAAATTAACAATTCCACCCACTCCTTGGGCACCATGTTGATTATCTGTCCACACAGCTGATGAGGGTAGGTCTCCTCCCCACCCAACCTCTCCCCCTCCTACGGGTGATGAACGTTAAACTGTGGTCCTTCCCCACCGGGCCTTCGCGGTGGCTGCACCAAGTTTGAGTGCATCCCTCAGAACGTACTCCTGCAGACGAGAGTGTGCCAGTCGGCAGCATTCAGTCACGGACATCTCCGTCAGCTGGCAGACCATCAAGTTTCGGGCCGACCAAAGAGCGTCTTTCACCGAATTGATGATCTGCCAGCAGCACCGGATGTTGGTCTCCGTGTGCGTCCCCGGGAACAGCCCGTAGATCACGGAGTCCTCGGTAACGCAGCTGCTGGGCATGAATCTTAGTACTGTCCCTTCCATTCTCTTCCACACCTTCTTTGCGAACCCACAGTGTGCAAAGAGGTGAGCCACCGACTCCACCCCATTACAGTCCTCCTGTGGGCAGTGGGGTGTGGAGGAACCGTTCCGGGCGTACAGGAAGGATCTGACTGGGAGGGCCCCTCTCACCGCCAGCCAGGCGAGGTCTTTGTGCCTGTTGGCGAGATCTGGCGATGAGGCATTTTGCCAGATGAACTGGACGGTCTGCTCAGGGAACCACGCCACTGTGTCCATCACGTCCTTCTCCTGCAGTGCCTGCAGGACACTTCGTGCCGACCATATTCTCCACCTCTCTCACTCTACTCCTTCCCTCAGACCTCCTCGTCCCTCACCTCTCTCCTTTTCTGGGACAGTGCATCTCACCTCAAAATTGTGATGTGGAGACTCCATGACTTTGGGAAAATGGCCCCACTCCTGCCACACTTTTTTAAAATAAAAAATAAACCTTATTCCAAATAAAAATTATTTACAAGAATAAACTGTACGATGCCTTTTCATTCTTATATTCATGGCCAATGCTTTTAGTACTGTTGTTAAAACTAACAAGGCCAGCCCTGGCCCTTTACTCCAGGTTGGAGAGAGAATTTGTACTTAGCACTTGGCATTTGGCAGTGAAACCACAAGGCACATGTGTTTGTTCTGTGCACAGTGATCACGTCCAGATGATTAATGCCCTGCACAGCACATTGCTCGTGAGCTGAGCAACACATCAATCTTGTGGTCTCCCTGCTACCTTCAGCTGATGATTGATGCATGCATTAAACATCATTACAGTAATTACCTGCACCAGAAAACCCATTGCCTCACTCTTCCTGCGCCAAATGCAGATTTGGGATGTGGTTGAGTAATCAGACGGCATCAGGCAGTGTCATCTCTTTCATGAAAGCACAAGAGTTGATGCTGGAATCTAGACCAAAAAGCAAACTGCTGGAGGAACTCAGCAGGTCAGGCAGTGTCTGTAGAGGGAGAAAAACTAGCTGAGCTCTTCCTGCAGATTACATTTTACTCCTTGATCTTTTTGTTAGCTCTCTGAAGCAAGAGGGCGAAGGGGTTGGGAGAGAAAGTGCCATTTGGCTTCAGTGGCCCAGTGTCCTATAGAGCGTGTGACCTGAGGGTGATGGTGCTGAGAAGTTAACCACACCGCCTGTTGGAATGTGTGTGATCTGAACAAAATGTCATCAAAAGATACTCTGACAACTGTCAGACAGAGGAAAAACAGGCAAAGCAATACATATAGTCATAAAGTCACAGAGTCATACAGAGTGGAAGGAGACCAGAATGTGCCTTACCTGCTTCTCAATTCACCAGATGTACTCTGACAAAGTTAGAAGCAGAAGGTTTGTGTCCTAATCAACACCTTGTGGAGCTCGGACGTGACATTCCTGGCGAGCTCCTGATCACCCAACCTGGAATGTGTTATGGTGAAGTGCCGTCCATGCTGAACAGCCTAGATGAGTATGTCATCCCCATTGTGGACTTTATCAGCAAGTGTGTTAATACTGTGTATTGAAGAGGACATCCAGGCATTCCCAAAATGGAACCCATGGATAAACTGGGAGATCCACTCCTTACTGAAGTTTAGGACTGTGGCATTCAATTCAGATGATCTTTACCTTTACAAGAAACCAAGGTAACCTCCATTAAGCTATCAGGGATGCCAAAAGACAATACCGGTCCAAAATCAGGTCCCAGACCAGCTGGCGGTTTGATTTCATTCTTTTTCCATTCTCCATTCTGCCCTCTTAGCCCTTCCCCTCCCCTCCCCTCCCCTCCCTTCCCCTCCCCTGTTCTCAAGAGATGAATCTCAAGGTTGTATACTGTGCACATACTTTGGTAATAAATGTACTTTGAACTTTTTGAACTTCGAAGCTCTGGGACAATGTTGAACTAGTGTAATTCACCTACAACTGAAACGAGTGTACAGCTGATGGCATCTCACTGGCCCTACCCTCATCTCTAGAGCATCTGGAATACACCAGGCTGGCTACAGCCTCAGCCATCATAATTCCAAGCAAACTCATCATCAAGCTCCATGACTTTGGAATCAACGGCTCCCTCAGCAATTGGACCACAATCACTAAGGACAGGCAGTAATACCTTTGCCATGGTCATCCTTAACACTGGTGCTGAACAAGGTTGCACCCTTGTTGGGCACCACTGAGATACAGCACAGGGTAGACCCTTCTGGCCCTTTGAGCCATGCCGCCCATCAACTCCGGACTTAACACAAGCCTAATCACGGGACAATTTACAATGACCAATTAACCTACCCGCTGGTAGGTGTTTGGACTGTGGGGGGAAACCCACTCCTTAGAGGCAGTGGCGGGAAATGAACCTGGATCGCCTGTACTGTTAAGCATTGTGCTCCTATGCCGCGTGGCTGTGTGGCAGATTCTGCTCTAATCCCATCTACAAGCTTTCAGAGGACACCACTATATTGGGCCATATCTCAAATAACAATGAGTTGGAGTACAGGAAGGAGATAGAGTCCAGTAATATGGTGTCATGAAAACAACCTCTCTCTCAGTGTCATCAAAACGGAAGAGCTGATCGTTGACTTCAGAAAGGACAGCAGTGTACATGTGTCTGGTTACACCAAGGATGCTGAGGTCAAGAGGGTTGAGTGCTTCATTTTCCTAGGAATGACAATCACCAACAGCCAGGCCCTGGTCCAACCATATTGACGCCACAGCCAGTGAATCTCACCACCACCTCTACTTCCTCAGGAGGCTAAAGAGATTTGACACTTCCCTTCTGACCCTCATCAATTTTTGTTGGTGCGCCACAGAAAGCATCCTATCCGGATGTATCACGTCTTGGCATGGCAACTGCTCTGTACATAACTGCAAGGGGGTTATGGACACAGCCAAGCACATTATGGAAACCAGCCTCCCTTCCATGGATTCTTGTCCATGCTTCTCATTGCCTCAGTGAAGTAGGCAGCATAATCAAAGATCCCCATCTACTTCAGACAGTACCTCTCTCCCCTCTCCCATTGTGCAGAAAATACCGAAGCCTGAAAGAAGATACCACCAGACTCAAGGATAGCTTCCACCCCATCATTATAAGATTATTGAATGGTTTCCTAGTACGATAAATTGGATTCAAAATCTACCTTGTTATTACCTTGCACCTTGTCTACTGCACTGCACTCTCCCAGATTGTAACACTTTATTCTGCATACTGTTACTGTTTTACCTTGTACTACCTCAATGGACTGTTGTAGTGAATTGATCTGTAGAAATGCCATACAGGACAAGTTTTTCACTACACCTCAGTACATATGACAGTAATGAATAAATTTACCCTGGAGAGGTGTTGAGGTGTATCCCTGGTGCCCAATATCTAACCACAACACACCGTTCTCCAGGTGCGGAGCAATAGGAGCCCATGTGCTTTTGATTATTGTTCCAGCCTCTCACCCATGGCCAACAATACTCACCAAAGGTGTGTAAGGAAAGGCCTTGGAAAGGTGAGGCCAAAGATACATTACTGAGCTGGAGACACAGGAGAGACTGCAGATGTTGGAATCTGGAGCAACACACAAAGCACCAGAGGAACTCAACGGGTCACACAGCATCTGTGGAGGGCAATGGACAGTCAACATTTCTGGTCAAGACATTTCACCTAGACAGATAGTTTATCAGAATCTATAGATACTGCCTGACCCACTGAGTTTCACCAGCACTTGTGTGTAACCTCCTGAGCTGTTTTAGAAAGATACATCATAAAAAAAGGCCTTTCGGCCAACCAAATTCTAAGAAGCAAAGGAATGAAACTCGATTGTAACATGTAATAACTTTCCAGCAAGTAGATTACCATGAAGTTACATATAAATTAGCGTGACCAAAGTCATAGAATTGTACAGGCCAAACATGTTGACTTCCTGATCCAGTCCCATTTGCCTGCATTTGGCCCATGTCCCTCTAAACCTCTTATATCCATATATATGTCCAAATGTCTTTTAAATGTTGTAATTGTGTCCATTTTTACCCCTTCCTCAGGCAGCTCATTCCATATACCCACCACCCCCTGTGTGAAAAACCTCTCACCTTAAACGTGTGTCCTCTACATGTAGGCTTCCGTAACCTGGAAAACCAGACTGTCTACTCTGTCTACACCCCTCAGGATTTTAGAGACCCCCATAAGATCACCCCTCAGGATTTTAGAGACCTCTGTAAGATCACCCCTCAGGATTTTAGAGACCTCTGTAAGTTCACCCCTCAGTCTTCTTTGCTTCAAGGAAAGCAGTCTGCAACCAGCAGAGCCAGTGGAGAGTGCCTCTGAGGGTGGTCCTGGGGAAAGTGTAGTGGTCACTAATGTGACTATCCGTTCTTCAGATAAGACAGGGGAACCTTCCCTCTTTCCTGCTCGGGCAGTTAAGAACTTGCTTTAATATTTCATTCAGAAAGACTGCACTTCTGACTCCAGTACAGATATAATGGGTCTCAGTCACTCAGATCTCGATGTGGCTCTAGAATTTTTAATCAAGGGACCTTTTGCTTTACAGTTATTAAGTGACCTGGATCTAAAGCTGTCAACCTTCCCCAAAGTACTATGGTAACCCGTTTAAAATCGTAGACACATTGAATGACGTCCCCTTTTGCATCTTATTAAGGCACTCCAGCATCCTGTAATCAGCATATAAGCACAAGTAAGCACAACATGTGCATATAATGCTAAGTGGTGGGTGGGTGTCTCATTATTGATCACCTTTAGTAAGAGCCGCACTTTAACTATAGAACTGCTCCAGTCCGTGGGGGCGATATTTCTGAAGGTAAATGGCTGTCGGTGATAGCACAATCGTTCCTCTAGTTTCTGAGGGTGGGTTACAAACATGGCTTGTTAGCGAGGGGTAAGTGCTTGCATTGCAGTTAACTGCACCACTGGGGGGGGTGGGGGGGGTCACAAAACATGAACATGCAGGGAGGTTTCTCAATATCCAGCCAGCAGTTGTCAGCAAAACACAAATGCTGGATTTCCTGAGCACTATGTGCACAAATTCATTCAGCAGCTAGCAACCCCGACATAGGGGAACGTCAGAGCTTTGCTTCCAAATCAGCTCAATGCCTTCTGTGCTCGCTTTGACCACCACACACCCCCATGTCTCCCCATGGTCTTGTTATTTATTGCTACTTATTTACATTATATCTGCATTTGCATAATCTGTTGTTCATTGATCTTGTTTACAGTTTCTGTTCTATAGATTTGCTGAGTATGCCCGCAGGAAAAATAATCTCAGGGTTGTATGTGGTGACATGTACTCTGATAATCAATTTTACTTTGAACTTTGAAATTTAGTCTCTGTTCTAAAGGGGCGTCCTTCTATTCTGAGGCTGTGCCCCTGGTGCTAAACTCCCCCACTCTAGGAAACATCCTCTCCATGTCCACTCTATTTAAGCGTTTCAATATTCAATAGGTTTCAATGAGATCCCCCTGCCTTATTCTTCTAAATTCCATCGAGTGCAGGCCCAGCACCATCAAACGTTCCTCATACAATAACCCTTTCATTCCTGGGGTTATTCTCAGAAGTCTTGTAATAACCTTACTATGGGGAAGCGGGCCAGCAGGAGAGCAGTCCCACAGAGCCCGGTGATGATGAATAGGAGCCTTTAATAGTTCAAGATAAGGGAGTGAGGGTGGGATAACTTAAGGCACAGTCTCCACACTATAATCACAGGCAACCCCCTTCATAATTCTAACTGCATGGCCCGTAACAGAGAATATCATCAGACCAGGAGCACAGTGGTGGAAATGCCAGGGGAGATGGTCTAACGGTAGATTTCCACTGGATGAATCTGAGGAAATACTGTAACAGTGGGACAGTGAAGAGTGACCAGGGTAACTGGAGGGAGCAGACAGATGGGCTGAATGGTCTCGTGTATTGCATCATGACTAAGGACATGGGCAAATGGGACTAGTTAGATGGATAAAAAGGTGATCGTGGACACGATAGACCAGACGGCCTGTTTCTGAACTGTACAGCTCGATGACTCTATACATAATTTCAGAAAAGGCATTTCACTAGCACTGACACATAATCAGACAAGTCAGAAACAAAGAATGTTTGCAAGCCTGTTGTGGTGCATCGAGCAATAATTATATAACAATTATCTGTATCAACAGACTAGACTCAGAGTTAAAGCAAAATGTATTTTCAAGCACAATAGATGCCACATTTCAGAGACAACAGGTAACAATCCCTCACAACATTCTTGTGGTGTCGGGAATTTTGCCCCTGGCTGAAAATTCCCTTTCCAATTTCACAGCACTAAAAGACACACAAGACTGCGGAGGCTGGAATCCAGAGCAAAACACACGCTAATGGAAAGGGCAACACACACAAAGTGCTGGAGGAACTCGGCGGATCAGGCAGCATCTATGGAAAAGAGTACAGTGGACACTTCAAGCCAAGGCCCTTCATCAGGACTGGAAAAAAGGATCAGAAAGTCCAGTCTTGAAGGGTCTAGGTCCGAAATGCCGACTGTTTTCCATAACCTGCTGAGTTCCTCCAACAAGAGGAATTCTGCAGATGCTGGAAATTCAAGCAATTCAAGTTCCTCCAACAGTTTATTTTTCTCCCTCACAGTACAAGAATGCTGTCTAGCAGAACCTGGTAAAAACAGAAATCTTGTTCCCCATCCTCTTTTTTTCAGCAGGATACATATTCACCCTGAGAAAATTCTGCTCATTCAATCCCATCGAGTGCAACTGTGGAGTGAAGGTTCCTCTTGCTGAGCTGCCATGATGTAGGCTGTGGGTGTAAGCACACACTTTCCACAATACGTACCCCAGCTGCATGAGGTAGGAAACCCCTTAAACTGTCCCTACATGTCACTCCATTTTAAGATGCTGCCAAGCTGTGGTCTCCATCGAGATTGTGGCTCAGACTTGGCTGTTGTTTAAGTTTTGGGGACAGAGAGGAGAGGTAAGGTTCGATTTAACATTTAGAGACAGGAATGTGGGGAGTAAGATGGCAGGTGGGTGTTTGTGGACAGGAATGTGGGGAGTAGGAGGTCAGGTGGGTGTTTGTGGACAGGAATGTGGGGAGTACGAGGTCAGGTTGGTGTCTGTGGACAGGAATGTGGGGAGTACGAGGTCAGGTTGGTGTCTGTGGACAGGGATGTGGGGAGTACGAGGTCAGGTTGGTGTCTGTGGACAGGGATGTGGGGAGTACGAGGTCAGGTTGGTGTTTGTGGACAGGAATGTGGGGAGTACGAGGTCAGGTTGGTGTCTGTGGACAGGAATGTGGGGAGTACGAGGCCAGGCCTCCACTCTGCTCCATGCTCCATCTGTGAAGGCCAGGAAAGTGGGTCGGTGACAACAGACATCTGCAGTCTAGGCCTCTGCTCTGCACTGTAAACTTCAACAATGTGGACATGGAACAAAGAAGATCCAGAGTCCAGAATCCACTCTGAGCTTGAGGGGCCAGAGATCTGGACACTGGGACAGAGGACATCCATGGGCTGTTCCAGGTCAGTGGTTGTCTGTATGAGTAGACCACGAGTGCTGGTCAGTCAGATCACTTGGTGTTTGATTCTGGAATTCAGGGTCCCGCCATTGACTAGTCCGGGAGTTGGTGCCGAGGATCGAGGCCTGGTGCTCGATCAGAGGTCTGGAAGTTGTTGTCCAAAGGCTGTAAACTGGAGGCCTGGAGGCCTGTACTGGAGTTGGAGGACATGGAGTGTGGGAGAGGGGAAAGGGATTTGCATTGATGTTGTCTTGTCGTGTTCTGTGTTGTTCTCCCGAGCATTGTGGGGATGCTATGTTGGCGCCGGAACCTGTGACAAGACTTGCAGGCAGCCCCAAACACATTAACACAAACGACACATTTCACTGTATACTTCGATGTCCATATGATAAATACATTTGATTCTGATTCTTCCTCTTATACACTCACTGAAGTTGTTTTACATAACACAACTGCTCTGCCCAAGACTGCACGAAATTGCAGAGTTGTGGATCTAGCCCAGTCCATCATAAAAGTACAGCCTCCCCTCCACTGATTCCTGCTACACTTCCCACAGCTTCAGAAATAGAGCCGACATAATCAAAGATCCGTCCCTCCGCAATCATTCTCTCTCCTCCTCCCAAGTCGGGCAGAAGATACAGAAGCATGAATATACGTATCACAGGCTCAAGGATATGTTCCATCCCACTACCCAATCTATCTCGTTGTGGTCTTGCACCTTATTAGTCTCTGTAGCTGCGCTGCACTTTCTCTGTGACAGTAATGCGAAATTCTGCATTCTGTATTCCCTTTTGCTACCTTGTTGTAGTCACATGATCTTTTTGGATCAAATTGAATTGAATTGAATTGACTTTATTGCTTACATCCCTCAAATACATGAGGAGTAAAAATCTTTACTTTGCGTCTCCGTTCAAATCGTGCACAAACTAAAGTTTTTCACTCGATCTCAGTCCGTGTGACAATAATAAACCAACGGAAAAGGGAGATGAACTTTATCTGTCACCTGTTCTTTGGAACGTTGAAATGTGTCAACAACCCACACAGTCAAGGGTTGTGCTGAGGGCGGCCTGCAAGTGTTGCCACACTTCTGGCACCATCGTAGCAAGGCCACAACTCACTACCCCAAGCCGTACAGTAAGTCTTTGTAAAGTAGGAGGAAACCAGAGCACCCGGAGGAAACGCACCTGGTCATGGGATTACGTACAAACCCCGTACAGACAGCGACAGGAATTGAACCTGGGTCACTGGTGCTGTAAGCGATTGTGCTGACCAGTAAGCTCACACGCTGCCTTGATTCCAGTAACAATTCTGAAACACGCACAGGCAGCAAGTTTCAGACTTATCACATGCACATCGAAACATATAGTGAAATGTGTCAATTACATTAACAACCTTCACAGCCAAGGACATGTCGGGGGCAGTCTGCAACTGCAAGTGTTCTGCTGCCAGTATAGTGTGCTCACGATGGTCAGCAGAGCAACACAGACCATACCAAGCAACAAAGCAACAACAGCAAGACAAGCCCTATTCCTCCCTCCCTCTCACCCACCCACACGCACATATGCAGCCTCTAAACTCAGGACAGGCTGCCTCCTCCAGCCTCCAGAGGACTCAAAGATTCACAGACATTGGACCGCAACTTCGCCAGCGGACTTGCAGATATTTGCAGAGGAAAGCTCTGGCCATCTGAACTTCCAACCTTTAGGCCTTTGATCCAGATCTCTGACTGACCTTCAGGCTTCAATCTGGATTTCCCATCGATCTTTGGGCTTCGATCGGGCTTTCAATTGACCTTCAGTATCGATCCAGGACTCTCAGATGATGACAGGTGGGGACCCTGGATAGGAGTCAGAGCTCCAGGCCTTGAACTCCATTCTCATTGGTGATGGGATCCTCCACGTCCTCGCTGATCTGCAGCCTGACATCCAATCACACCTCAGCACTGGCCTTCGAACACAGAAGCTCAGCCTGTCCTCTAATTCCGACACATCCCAGAACCTAAACCTTAAGCTGACCCCCTAACTTCCCTCTCTGTCCCCAAAACCATCCCTACGAAAAGCAAGAATTAGTTAGGGACTCTGCGAAACTGCTTCTTTCTATCGCCACCCCCCCCCCCCCCCGTAAGCTCACTGAAGTTGTGCAAGGAAACTCAGTGTGAGTATGTTCTTCACAGCTTCCTTCAGCCTCAATTGAAGGATTGGTACAGCAGGGATTGTTTTTGGCCGGACGTGTGAAAGGCTGGCTCATAGTTAGGCTGAGTCTGACACAAACGCTCATCTGAAACAACTCCCTGCATTTATATAGCACCCTTAACAAGGTTAACCATCCCAAGGTGCTTCTTTGAGACATTCCCGACCAGTTAGGGCTGTGGGGTATTTGACCAATGAGCAAGCAGAAGAGCGACAAGCATCCGGGAGAGCAGCTCAGTGAGTCAAGCAGCACCTGTGGGGCAGTGGGGATGGACGAGGGGGCGATGGTGGGGGGAAAGGAATTGCTGGTAATTCGGGTTGAAACCCTGCTTTAGAACTGCTCAGCCTGCTGAATTTCTCCAACAGATTGCATCCATCATTAAGGAACCCGATCACCCAGGACATGCCCTCTTCTCAAGGAGGTACAGACACACACTCGACATTTTAGGAACAGCTTCTTCCCCTCCCCCATCAGGTTTCTGATTTGCTTCTGGTGTCGGCTCAGAAGCATTCTGAGTTTTTAAATATGTTGCACTGTATTGCTGCCACAAAACAACGAATTTCATGACATATGTCAGTGATTCTATATCAGAAGCTAAAGCTGGGCGGGTTTTCCAGACTGCTTGTTAACACGGCAGTGTGAGTGGTTCTGCAGACAGGTGATATTTTGCCTCCTGTTGCAGCTTGGATAGTGCAGGTCTGGGCCCACGAAGAGTGTGGTTAAAGCTGTCTCGGTCGCACTTTCCCCAGGGTGAGTCCTGGTGAAGTCGCAAGTTCAGTGTTAGTCTGAAGCCACTCCTTGCAGCCACTCCACACCTTTAATTTAGCAAACCATCCTTAAGTGCTCAGGCAAATCAGCAAAAAAAATAGGGTGGAAACGTTAGGAGACAAAACGAAATGTTTACGTGCCAGAGGAGCGTTTGGGTAGGTCTTTAAGAAGGGGAGCAGAAGGAATTGCAGTGTGTTGAGCCAGGAGGAAGTAGACCCCAATGGGGAGAAAATCAAGTTAGAACCTGGAGATTGATCACCAGGTTCAACTGTTCTCAATCACGGTGAGGTGGTAAGAGCAATGTCTGGACAGGGATCTTCAGTCTCAGGGTAGACTGGGAGGACTTCCATCTGCCCCTGGCTCTCTATTGAGGGGAAAGATCTGAATCTGAGAGTGTGAGGGGCAAACTGCTGGAGGAGGTGATAGAGGCTGGTATAGTCACAGCGCTGAAAATGACACTTGGACAGGTACATGGATAGGAAAAGTTCAGCATGATAAGGGGCAAATGCTGGAAAATAGGATCAGAGGAGATAAGCATCTTGGTTGGCATAGACTAGATAGGCTGAAGGGCCAGTTTCTATGACTCTGTAGCACTTGTACCTCCTGTGGTCTATATCTTCACTGCAATCTGTCTCCCCAGTCAGAAACAGAACCTCCTGTGGTCTATATCCTCACTGCAATCTGTCTCCCCGGTCAGAAACGGAACCTCCCGTGGCCGGTATCCTCACTGCAATCTGTCTCCCCGGTCAGAAACGGAACCTCCCGTGGTCTGTATCCTCACTGCAATCTGTCTCCCCGGTCAGAAACGGAACCTCCCGTGGTCTGTATCCTCACTGCAATCTGTCTCCCCGGTCAGAAACGGAACCTCCCGTGGTCTGTATCCTCACTGCAATCTGTCTCCCCGGTCAGAAACGGAACCTCCCGTGGTCTGTATCCTCACTGCAATCTGTCTCCCCGGTCAGAAACGGAACCTCCCGTGGTCTGTATCCTCACTGCAATCTGTCTCCCCGGTCAGAAACGGAACCTCCCGTGGCCTGTATCCTCACTGCAATCTGTCTCCCCGGTCAGAAACGGAACCTCCCGTGGCCTGTATCCTCACTGCAATCTGTCTCCCCGGTCAGAAACGGAACCTCCCGTGGCCTGTATCCTCACTGCAATCTGTCTCCCCGGTCAGAAACAGAACCTCCCGTGGCCTGTATCCTCACTGCAATCTGTCTCCCCGGTCAGAAACGGAATCAGAATCGGTTTATTATCACTAACAGATATGATGAAATTTGTTGTTTTGTGGCAGTGGTACAGTGCAAGACATTAAAAAAATATTACTATAAAAATTAATAAATAAATAGTTACAAAGGGGAAGAGTGAGAGAGCCTTCATGGGTTAATGAACTGTTCAGAAATCCGATGGTGGAGGGAGAAGAAGCTGTTCCTAAAACGTTGAGTGTTGGTCTTCATGCTCCTGACTTCCTCCCTGATGCTAGTAATGAGAAGAGGCCATGTTCTGGGTGGTGAGGGTCCTTAATGTTGGATGCTGATGTTGGGCACTGCCTTTTGAAGATGTCCTTGACGGTGGGGAGGCTTCTGCCCATGATGGAGCTGGCTGAGTTTACAGTCCCTATCAGATGGTGATGTATCCAGTCTGAATACCTCACAGAATCAGGTTTAATATCACTGGCATCTGTCATGAAATTTGTTGTTTTGTGCCAACAGTAATACATAATAATAAAACAACCTATAAATTACATCAAGTATAAATATATAGGCATCTGTTAGTCTCGTCAGACCATGGATTTGCGCCTTGGAGGGTTTCCAGGGCACAGGCCTGGACAAGGTTGTATGGAAGACCGGCAGTTGCCCATGCTCCAAGTCTCCCCTCTCCACGTCACCAATGTTGTCCAAGGGAAGGGCATTAGGGCCAACACAGCTTGGCACCGGTGTCATCGCAGAGCAATGTGTGGTTAAGTGCCTTGTTCAAGGATACAACATACTGCCTCAGCTGAGGCTTGAACTAGCGACCTTTAGATCACTAGACCGACGCCTTAACCACTTGGCCACGCGCCAACACATACTGCATATACTACATATAAATATATACTGCATATATAAAATTAAATTCAATAAGTAGAGCAAAAAGAGAGGGAAAATACCAAGGTAGTGTTCGTGGTTTCATTGCCCATTCAGAAATTCGATGGTGGAAGGGAAGAAGTTGAGTGTGTGTCTTCAATCTCCTGTACCTCCTCCTTGATGGTAGCAATGAGAAAAGGGCATGTACTGGGTGCTGGGGGTCCTTAATGATGGACACTCCAACTGCTTTTAAGGCTTGCTTTCTTTTTCAATGTTCACCATGTCCCAAGGCTCCTAAGTCTCTCTCAAGGTTCTCAAATCTCTCTTGAGGTTCCCCTGGTCTTTCTCAAATTCCCCAGGTTTCTGTGCGAAGTTTTCAGGTCTCCCTGGGCATCAGATGCCAGCCACAGGGAGGGTGGTACTGTAACAAGCTCTTCGGTCCTAGGTGGGGAGCTAGAGACCATAGGGCTCTGAGGTTTTCAGAGCACCTAAACTGGTTAATTGATGTTTACTAAGAGTCATTAATCGTTTAGATTTCCTTGTGTTTTTCTTCGGCGACTCGCTCTTTGTAATGCAGTCTCCTGGTGTGTTCTGTATAACTTGTTCAATTTATTTTGATAGACAGCAGCCTGAGATAGAAATATTGCTAATGCCCAGGTGATCCAAAGAGTGGAGAGGCAGTGAGATGGTATCCATTGCAGACCTATTGTGGTGGTAGGCAAATTGCAGTGGGTCCAGGTCCAGGAATTGATTCTAGCCATGACCAGCCTCTCAAAGCACTTCATCACAGCAGATGTGAGTGCCACTGGGTGATAGTCATTGAGGCAGCTCACTCTGCTCTTCTTGGCTTAGAGTCTTTGTTAACACACCAAATGTCCTCAGACTCCTATGGAAGTATAACCTGTAGCAAGCCTCCTTTGTGAAGGCATCACTATGCTGATCATAGGATACATCCTCTGAGATGTTGAGATGAAATGAGATGTTGAAAGTTAAAGGTTACAGTCTTGATAGAATATTCAACATTAACATTATAAGGTTAGCTTTATTAGTCACATATACATTGAAACAAACAGTGAAATGCATCATTTTGTGTCAACTTAAATCAGTGAGGATTGTGCTGGGCAGCCCACAAGTGTCTCCATGGTTCCGGCGCCAACGTAACATGGCCACCATTCACTAACCCTAACCCGTATGTTTTTTGGAATGTGGGAGGAAACCAGAGCACCCAGAGGAGACCCATGTGGCCCTTCAGACAGCAGCTGGAAATGAACCCTAAGCCCACAGCTGGCGATAACTGTGACATCATGGGCACCACTCGGTTCTTACACCACCAGCTCCATGGACACAGCAGGTCGAGAGGTTAGTCTCAGAAAACCCTAGCTTCACTGGCACCCAAGTCAAACAGAGTTGATGGTCCTAACCACATGGGACTTGATAATATTTATTACACATCTGCTTAAATGTCCTTCTCCAAACCCGGGCGTCACTGGCCCATCCCCAACTGCCTTGGAGAAAGTGGTGATGAGCTATCTTCTTGAACAACTGCTGACACTCGGTAAGTGTTGTTGGGGAGAAAGTTCCAGGACATGGGCCCAATGATGGTGAAGGGCGAGTGATATATTTCCAACTGAGGGTGAGGGAGGGAACCTGCTGCGTGTGACACTCTCCGACTCAGGGGGAGAGGGGGGAGCCTGCAGCGTGTGACACTCTCTGACTCAGGGGGAGGGGCGGGACCTGCAGTATGCGACACTCTCCAACTTGTGAACTTGTTAGAGTAGGCCACCGATGAAAATTATTCTGAGCGGCCATTCGTATGCGTGTGGATTTGAGGAAGACATTTGAAAGGAATTCCATGTTAGGTTGTTCAGTGAAAATAGTGAGACTATTTACTATTTTCAGAGTAGTTTTTACCATTTCTGTACTACTGTTGGTTTCTGGGTTACTGTCATGGAGCTGGACAGCACAGAAGCCGGCCCTTTGGCCTAACTTGTCCTTGCTGACATTATTGCCCATCTTATTTGCCTGCAGTTTGTTTGTTGTGATCTGTTTAATACTTAATGTAGGTAATGTCTCTCTAAATGCCTCTTGAATGTGTTGATTGTATCTGATTCCACAACCTCCTCTGGCAGCAAGTTTCTAAAGAGTGTGTTAAAAAACTTCTCTGTAATAAACAGATCCTCTTTAAATCTCCTCCTTCACCTTAAACCTATGCCTCTCTTGATCTCATGGGAAGAAGATATTGACTATTTACCCTATTTATGCTTCTAAGTTTATATACTTGCCCCAGGTCTCCTTCGCTCCAGGGAAAACACCCAGCTCGTCCAGTCTCTCCCCATAACAGAAGGCCCCCAATCCTGCTGAATCTCCTCTGTCTGCACTCCCACGCAATAACATCTTCAGGAAATTTTCGAGAGCCATTTTAGGTTTGGCCAGCCGTGGCACATTCAAGTAGCAATTCATAAGGCTCTCACGGTCAAACTGAGCTCTGTCATCTGATAAATGGACAGAAATCTGCATAAAGCTTTGGTTAGGAACAGAGTACTGTGTGCATTTCTGGTTGCCCCCATTACAGGAAAGATGAGGAGGCTTTGGAGATTGTGCAGAAGCAGTTCACCAGTATTCTGTCTGGATTGAAGGGAATTAGCTGCATGGAGAATTTGGACAACCTTGCATTGTTTTCTCTGGAACATCAGAGACTGGGTGGGGGGGGGGGTGCACCTGATATACATTTATAAAATTATGAGAGGTCTTCCCAGGGTGGAAATGTGAAGCATGAAAAAACATAGCTTTACACTGAGAGGAGGAATGTTTAAATGATTTGTACCAGGCAAGCTTTTGACACAGAGAGTGACAGGCGCCTGGAACAGGCTGCCAGAACTGCTAATGGAAGCAGATGCAATAGAGGCATTTATGAGGCACGTGAATAGGCAGGGAACAGAGGGATATGAATCATGTGCAGGTGAGTAAGTTTAACTTGTTGGGCACGGACATCATAGGCTGCAGGGTGTGTTCCTGTCCTGTACGGTTTGTGATTTGTGCTCTACGTCCCTCACTGGGGACAGCTTATTTATGTGATATAAGGCAGGACCTGGCAGGAGTAGAGAATTTAGAGGAGAGGTCCTACAACCAGAATGTGTGGAGAGGGATTTAAAAGAGGGAATTAGGGAAGTGAAGAGGGGACTGGTAATGGCACTGGTAATGCAAGCCACATATGGAGAGAGACGATACGGCAGAGGCCTTAATAATTGATATTCACTAAGGAAAAGGACGGTGTCATTGGAGAATTCAGAGAGGTTCTCTCACGTGATGCTATGTCTTAGTTTGGAGAAAGTTAGAAGTCGAACCTTTGAACCTATGTTTGATTTTGAGAAAAGATGGGGTTCATTTGCTCGTTATTATCGTTTGAGTTAATTGATAGATTTCCTCCACGATCTAATTGTAAATTTTTGGTACTTTTTGTTTCTTGCTGGCGGTTTGATGTTTACCTTTAGAAGCTTTTTGTATGACGCATGACTCCGGGGCTGAACACCTAATGGAGTTTTTTTTCCCACTTTTTCTTGCTTAGTAGGGTTTTTTTATCACCAAAATTTTTTCAATCTTTAAAATAATGTTTTTTTTCTTGAGACATTGTAAGTGTTGCTTACTTCGATGTAATCGTGTTAATTTTGGATAATAATAAAAAGATTTGAAAAGAAAGAGGGGAGAATAGCAGAGTTCTAGAACATATCATTAAGAATGAAGAGGTGTTAGATGTTTTAGAAGGTTTAAAGGTGGTTAGTTCCACAGAGCCTCATGAGATTATCCCAGGCTGGTTTGGGAGGTGAGGGAGAAGATTGCTGGAGTTTCTCTGTCCATGGGTGTGGTGGCTGATGACTGGAGGACAATAAATGTGGTCTCTTTCTTTAAGAGGGCAGCAGGAATAGGCCTGGTAATTACAGACTGGTCTCCAGTGACAGGGAAATTAATGGAACTGGTTCTGAGGGCCAGGATTAATCTACCCTGTGAGAGGAAGGAATTGACCAGGGATAGTCAGCACAGTATTGTCAAGGGGAGATCCTGCCTGAACCATCTGAAAATAAACTTTTTGAGGAGTAACTCAGTGTGTCAATGGGGATAGCACAGATGATGTTATCTACCTGGACTTCAGTACAAACTATGGTAGGGTCCCACATAGGAGACTGGTCCAAAATATTAAATGGACATGTTGGCAAATTGGGATCTCACACTGGCAGGGTAATAGTTACGGGTTGCTTTGGTGACTGGAAGCCTGTGACCAATGTTTCATCACAGGGATCAGTACTGAGAATCCCACTGTTTCTTGATATATATTAACAAATGGGGTTTTAATCTGGGAGGAGTGATCAGTAAATTTGCAGATGACATGAATATTGCTGCTGTTCTTGATGGTGAGGAGGGCAGCTACCAGCTAAAGCAAGATATTGATTGGTTGGTAACATGGGCAGAGAATTGGTAGATGGAATTTAATCCTGAAACAACTGAGTTGTTACATTTGGGATGATTAATTAGAGTAGGATATATACAAAATGAATGTTAGGACCCAAAGAGTTCTGAGGGACTTTGATGTCCAAGTCCAAGGTTCCGCGAAGACAGCAGAACAGGTGGAAAAGGTGGTGAAGAAGACAAATGGGATTCTTGCCTTCATTAGCTGGGATTATGAATAAACTTTCAAAAACATTGATAGTCCATACCTGGAGTATCGTGTGCAGTTCTGGTTGCTACATTATAGGAGATTTGATTGCACTAGAGATGGTGCAGAGGAGATTTATCAGTATGTTGCCTGGGTTGGAGCATTTCAATTATGAGGAGAGACTAAAAGGGACTTGGTTTTGTTCTCCTTGGAGCCGAGGAGGCTTGTAGAGATGTATGGCGGATAATGAGAAGCATTTCACTGCAGCAGAGGTCTTAAGATTGGATGGCCTTAGTTTAAGGAGAGAGACCTGAGATAGATTTTTTTTCACCCTGAAGAGGTTGGGATCTGGAATGAGCTGCTTGAGAAAGTGGTCAAGGTAGGGAACCTCGCTCCATTGTTGAAGTATCTAGATGAGTGTTACAGTCACAAAGATATAGAAGGCTGGCCACCATGTGCTGGTAATTAGGACTCATCGAGTACTTGTTGCTCAGCATAGACATGATGGGCTGAAGGGCCTGTTTCTACACTCAATGTCTTTATGTTTTCTCTAGATTCAACAAATGTTTACAATATGAACGAGGAATATCAGGAGAAATTGTCCTGTGAGCAGATTACCAGTTCCTTCCTGTGTGCATTCCAATACCTGGTCACCATTTAGCACAACACATCAAATCCTACATGAAAATACAAGAGACTACAGATGCTCAAATCTGGGTCACGTATGGAGAGAACTGGACATTCTGAACCTGAAATTTTGGCTGTTCATTTCCCTCCGCAGATGCTGCCCATTGAGTTCTGCCGGCTGCTTTGTTGAAACCATACACTTGTAGGGAGAGGTAGATGTCACATGGCTCTTTGGCACCACTTACTGGTTCCATGGGGTACTGCACTATGACATTCCAGCTCTCGTTTCCTAACCTGTGGACATGATGTGCAGTTGGGATGGTTTAAGCACAAACAAGGGGACTGATTCTCCAAGAGTATGGAAAGGGCAGCAAAATTATAGTCTGAGCAAGGAACACAGAGGCTGTGAGCTCAAACTCCACACCATGGTCCTTTGTGGAATGTCATGGAACTGATAATTCAAAGATTCAAAGTACATTTATTATCAAAGAATGTATAAATTATACCTTGGGATTTGTTTGCTTACAAGTAGCCACAAAGCAAGAAACATGAAAGAGCTAAATTAAAGAATAAATAAATAAATAAAAGACCAATCCTGATGTGCAAGAGAAAGGAAAAAAAAAACACAAATCATGCAAACGAAGCGAACAACAACATTCCGAACCAAATTGAATCCTCAGATTTAAAACCTAGAGCAGCCCAGAGTAGGCCCAAAGCCTCACTTATCAGTTCATCATATTCACGGGCACAAAGTGCAGCAGCTGGGGCAGTCTTCATAGCCTCAGCGCCATGGAGAGAGAAGTGAGCAAAGTCAGCTCGCGCCTCCGATCCTGACACCCTGTCTTTTCAGTCTGTCTGGGACAGCCTTTAAATTGACCAAACAATGGGACAGTGAGGGGCTTTGGCACCTTGGAGAGAGGAGTGAACATTGCAGAGAGCAAACAAAATCAGCCTCACCTCTGATCTGGGCCTGTGTTTAAAAAGTGGATCATACCTCGCACTAAAGGTTGCCAACTTTCTCACTCTCGAATAGGGGACAAAAGTAGCAGTCAAATATGGGACACTTATGTTTACCCCGAGAAAGACTACCATGACCATGAAGCCTTGCATGGGCACCTGTGTGCACATGCGTGAAGTGCGCATACGTGATGTGCGCATTCTTGTGTGTGCTGATTTTTTTCTACAAATCGGTTTTGGCTTAATCTTCCCGATTCTGATACACTGTACATACATTATTTCTACTTTATATAGGCTGTGTATTTATCATATCATTCCTGCTTTTACTATATGTTAGTGTTATTTTAGGTTTTATGTGTTATTGGTATGATTTGGTAGGTTATTTTTTGGGTCTGGGAACGCTCAAAAATTTTTCCCATATAAATTAATGATAATTGCTTCTGCACTTTACGCCATTTCGGCTTATGAAAGGTTTCATAGGAACGCTCTACCTTAACGGGGGAAATACGGGACAAGGGTGGTCCCGAATGGGACAAACTAATTTAGCCCAATATACAGGATGTCCCGGCAAATACGGGACAGTTGGCAACCCTACACTAGAATCCGGCTACTGTGAAGGGGTTGGGGCCTAGACCATGCCACCCAGTGTCTCGCTCCAGATCCAGGTTTTGCCGCCCAGCCCAAAGCCGCTCTCAAGCTCTTCAAGTCAACTTGGCCTCCAGAGCGATCCAACTTTGCACTCAGGCCAGTCGTACGGGCAATGAATCTCCTCTGCCACAACTTCTCCTCTTGGTATCCAGAACAATCCAACCTTGCACCCAAGCCAGTTGTACAGGCATCGGGACACCACTGTCCTGGTTTCTCCTCTCTGCATGGCTCACTCCATCTGCATCAATTCTGAAACACACCATCCTGGCTCATTCCTGGAACTCGTCTCACCATCGTTCGTCCCCTCACTGTTTGTGGCAATAATTTAACACTATTTACCTCAGAAAAATTGTTTCTGGTGAGGTTTTTAGTTGATTTCTTGCCTTTTTAACCACCAGTGAGCTGTTGCACATGTTCAGTAGTGCCATTTTAACTGGAGGTTAAGATGGCGATAATTCAGGAGACAATAATCAGGAAAGCAAAATGGATTTTCATTAAAAATGAAAAACCATACCAGAACTAACCTAAAGGAAGGGGTTTTCATTTTTATTACTGGTTTTCTCATCTTCAAAATATCACTTCACAGCCTGGATTTAAAACTGAGGAATTTCTTCAGCTAGATGGTGGTGAATCTGTGGAATTTGTTTCCCCCGAAAGCTGTGGAGGCCAAGTCATTGGGTGTATTTAAAGCAGAGATTGATATGTTCTTGATTGGTAAAGGGGTTAAGGGTTACAGGCAGGGGGAAGAATGAGGTTAAAAAATCAGCCAAGCATCACCAAACTTGATGGGCTGAATGGCCCAATTCTGTTCCTACGTCTTGTTCCGGAAATGTTGTTACTGCTTCAGAACTATCTTCTTCAAGGGCTGGTGAAGCAATCACTGAACGTGTTAAGGCAGAGGTAGGAAGAATCTTGATAAGCAGTGATTGAAAGGGTGTGGTTAACATCAAATCGGCTGTGATCTTACTGAATCTTGAAACAAGTTCTATGACAAAAATCAGCAGCCTCCCTTCCACTGACTGTCTACACTTCCTGCTACCTTGGGAAAACAGCCAACATACTCAAGGGCCCCTCCAACCCTAATCATACACTCTTCTCCCCCCTCTCATGAGGCAGAAGGTACAAAAGCCTGAAGGCACGTACCACCCAGCTCAAGAGCAGCTTCCATAAGAGTGTTGAATGCTCCGTAGTATGACCTCTCAATCAATCCCGTGGTGACATTGTCTTCCCATAGTACTACCTTGATGTACTGATCCTTTGGAGTGATCTGTATGGAAGGCGCACAAAATAAAGTGGTAAAGGTGACAACAGTAAACCGATTACCCATACCTAAGTCCAAGGGGCTGACTAGCCCCAGCAGTAGTTCATACATCAGTGCAGTGTCCCATGTATGAACATCGGCTATGTGACATGTGACCTGTGCCCTGAGAACAGGTAGAGAGCTCATCATTGTGGTGATGTCCCTTGTTGTGTACTCACCTGTTGAACATGAACACAGGGGCTACACCTGGTTTATTTTCATGGACTCCATCTTATGGCTTTCAGTTGCTTTCATCATTTATGAAAGGCGCTTGCAACTTCTGGAACACTGATCTTTGGTAACTCGTCCATGATTCCCTATTTCCTTCTCTGTTCTTTCCCAGTACAAGATTATCCAGTGCAAAGGAATGTGTCCGTGTGATTAGACAGTAGATCCCCACACATGGCAAGGGATTGGTTCAGTAAACAGGAACCATTTGTCACAATAGCATTTTGTGCCTACTTCCAATGTTGTTGGATAAAACCAACAGAGAGCTAACAGTTACCAAGCTCCACAATTCAATGATTGTACGAAGATAGTTCAGGATGATATAACTTATATTTTGATGCCTCTGTGAGTAACAGACACAGGAAAGGGCAAGTACACCAGTCACTCCTGAATTGGCATGGGGTGGGTGGGGGTGGGAGGGTTACAATTTTTCAGAGCATCTTTTAGCTGAGGAATAGGATGAACGTAGATAGAGAGTTCTTCATCAACATTCAACATTCCCAGTTGCTGGCGAGTGTTTGACATTAAAGGCCAGTGTGAGTCACTGGTGTTTTGATATAACTTTTGAAATGAGGTCACAGCAGTGATGAGGTCACAACAGTGAAGTAGTGGTGATGAAGTCAATTTGATGAGGTCACTGTGATGAGGTTATGAAGAGGGTTCAAAATGCCCAAGAGAACCTTTCAAAGACGCATCGCTGTGACCTCACCACTGCAACTGCACTACCATGACCTCTCTGCCAAGAACGTGATGAACCCATGGCAATGACAACATGGCAGGGGCCATGGTGGTGAACTTGTGTCAGTGAAGTCATTGTGATAAGGTCACAGTGGGTGAAGTCAAGGCAACGAGTCTGACAGGCTTTCTTGAACATTAAAGGTGCTGGAGAGATCCAGGATTAATGAGCAAACACCTTTCATTGTTTTGCTCTGGGATTTTCAGCTTCTTCACCAGTGTCATGGAGTCAAGGTGTTCTGAAGACCATTCACAGACTACCATCTGATCAGATTAAAGACCTTCATTTGAGCAGGACCCTAATAATGAGACTGCTGGCATGGTTGGTTACATTGTATTGGGCTTGTCAGTGTGTTCCAGTTTTCAGAGCCCACACACTGAATGTGGAGATAGAGAACAGCTGGAGGCCAGATACCAACCTATCTCACTCCACCCTGAGTCCAGAGTCAACGTGACCCTCGGGGCAAGGAGCGAGGTGCACTTTGCACCTGACCCCCTCAGTCTATCAGTGTAATGCCCTGGTTAAGATTTCCACTGCTATGCTGTAGGTATTTCATTGAAGCAGCTTTCTGTGAAAACAGAATGTTTTGCTTTTGGCTAAAGATAAGGGGCCATGTTGTTCAACTTCGGAATGTTGTGTCAGCCAATCAGGAAGGTTGGATCAGGAGAAGGTTCTAGACAGGGCAGGGCAGAGAGAGATTTGGGACGTCAGTGGTCAGGTTCATGGTCTTTTGCCAGGAGATGTGGAGAGGAGAAGATTGAGAAAGTAGGATTTGATCTGACGGGAAGACGCTATTGCAGAAGAGCTTCACCAGATGGAGTGCAAGATAGGAAGTTCTACCAGTGCAACACTAACAACACACTGGAGGAACTCAGCAGGTCGGGCAGCATCCGTGGAAACGATCAGTCAACGTTTCGGGCCGGAACCCTTCATCAGGACTGAAGAGGGAAGGGGCAGAGTCCCTATAAAGAAGGTGGGGGGAGGGTGGGAAGGAGACGGCTGGTAGGTTCCAGGTGAAAAACCAGTAAGGGGAAAGATAAAGGGGTGGGGGAGGGGAAGCGGGGGGAGATAGGCAGGAAAAGTGAAGAAGGAATAGGGGGAAACACAATGGGTAGTAGAAGGAGGGAGGTGATAGGCAGCTGGGGGAGGGGGCAGAGTGAAACTGGGATGGGGGACGGGAGGGGGAGGGAATTACCGGAAGTTGGAGAATTCTATGTTCATACAAGGGGCTGGAGACTACTTAGACGGTATATGAGGTGTTGCTCCTCCAACCTGAGTTTAGCCTCATCATGGCAGTAGAGGAGGCCATGTATGGACATATCTGAATGGGAATGGGAAGCAGAGTTGAAGTGGGTGGCTAGCGGGAGATCCTGTTTGTTGTGGCAGAGGTGCTCAATGAAGCGGTCCCCCAATCTGCGTTGGGTTTCACTGATGTAGAGGAGGCCGCACCGGGAGCACCGGATGCAATAGATGACCCCAACAGACTCACAAGTGAAGTGTTACCTCACCTGGAAGTACTGTTTGGGGCCCTGAATGGTGGCAAGAGAGGAGGTGTAGGGACAGGTGTAGCACTTACGCTTACAGGGATAAGTGCCGGGTGGGAGATCCGTGGGGAGAGACACGTGGACCAGGGAGTCGCGGAGGGACCGATCGCTGCGGAAAGCGGAGGGGGTGGAGAGGGAAAAATGTGCTTAGTGGTGGGATCCTGTTGAAGGTGGCAGAAGTTGCGGAGGATAATGTGTTGGATCCAGAGGCTGGTGAGGTGGTAGGTGAGGACAAGAGGAACTCTGTCCCTGTTGTGGTGACGGGAGGATGGGGTGAGGGTTGAAGTGCGGGAAATGGAGGAGATGCGGGTGAGGGCATCATTGATGATGGCAGTTCTACCAGTGATTGGTGATGAGAATTGAGCTCCATGAGTAGCAGTTACCCAGCTATTGGAAGAGATAGGCTCCAATGGTCATGTGCACATTGAAATTGGTCTAACTGTAATGGCCCTTCTTATTTTTTATCCTTTTTTTTCTCTTAATAACTGTTTGATAAAACTTAAATTGGTAAACATACTTGCTTTATAATTTTATGCTGGTGTATGATTTCTCATTTCTTGGTGACTGGTAATTCTGTATGGGCAGATTTACACAGCATTCACTCAAATTGAAATTCCTTTCATCGGAACATATCAGTTTTCCTATTTGGTGGAACCCCAAATCATATCAACCCTAGATACTTATTGCTTATGAAGAGTGGTCTTCCCACTGCTGAGTCATGTTGCTGATAGCAGAGTTCGCAAATGGGCTGAGTTCGGATATGAGCCCTGGTGAGAGGCCCAAGTCAGAACGAGTGGGCCTGGAGAAGCCTTATTCATTTCATAAGGTCATAGAACACTACAGCACAGAAACAGGCCCTTCATCCCATCTAATCTGTACTGAACTACTATTCTGCCAGGTCCCACTAACCTGCACCTGGAGCATAGCCCTCCATGTCCCTCCCTTCTTATCTTAATTCTCTTCAGTGTTGAAATCGAACCCACATCCATCACTTCCACTGGCAACTTGTTCCACACTTCCACCACCCTCTGAGTGAAATCCCTCTCATATTCTCCTTAACATCTCCCGAGTACAGAGGCCTCCGATAGCCAATCCACTGTTCACGAGGTTCCGTTGCTCCCGCTACACCTCAGTTGGCGACACTGGCATGGAATGGTTCACCCACCGAGCCGCAGGGCCTTATCCTGAAGATGCAAATCTTCCGGGCTGCATCCTGGGGATATTGAAAAACCGCCAGTTGGTAAGCTCCAGAAGTGGGAACCACAGTTTGAGTGCAGCTGTAGATCACGGACTCAGACAGAACCTTTCTCCCAGTTTCTGGCTTCTGCCATGAACCCACTGTTGAACTGAATTTACTAACTCATCCCGAATACCAAATGACTGAACCTTCTATAGGAGTGTTTTAAGAGGAAACTAAATAAGAAAATAAAGGTCCAATGCTAGTTCCTTGGAGCAGTAGTATGTGTGAAGTATTGATACTGACACAGACTCATTAGATCAAACATTTTGATTCTGTGCTGTAAAACCAATGGTGCTTCAATATGTTCAGTCAAAAAAGAGAAACAGCAGGGTACAATTCCAGAAAATTTTATTGATATTACATTGAAATTATAGTTATGGTATTCATAAAAGTAACTAGGAACAATCAGAAGGAATCATCAGACACCTTCTACTCATGAAATGACATTGTAGATGAAGAAAAGAACAGAGAGAGCAGGTGATCAGATGGTGCATTAGCCTCACAAACAGAACTGGTCAGGCAGCCAACCTGAGCACCTTGGATCCAGCCCGACTACTCAGCCACATTGCGGATTCCAGCACACAATGGATAGTACAAGAGGTATCACACATGTGCCATCTTATTCTTTGACTGAGCTCTCCAGTTAGTCAGAGTCCCTTGCTCTTTGTTCCTCAGCCCAACAAAACATTTCCCATTTAAAGATTTATCCAAGCACCTTTTGAAAACTATTGTTTGAATTTGCTAACACTGACCTCTTGGGCAGTACATTCTAGATTATAGTTGTAACTTCTAAATATGGAAATCAATATTTTTGATTTGAAAAGGAAACAAAATAAAACATTACAAATGAATGGGATCTCCTCATGCCCACCACTGGTCATATTTGAGCCATCTATTTTAATCTGTGACCACCTCATAATATATATATATAATCTATTTTACATTGAAGAAGTATTGCAGAAAAACAATCTGACCTGTCCATTGTCCTTAACATTGAGATAACATGTTGATGCAGAAGTTGGTATTTGCAAGAACCAAGAACCACTTATAAGCTGAAGAATGTAATTGGCTTGGTGCTGCCAATATGAGTTTGGGAAACTTGCTAATATGCCCGAGCTCCTGTCCCAGATAACTGAAGTGGCTGTGTTCTGTGCCTGGAGCATGTGTGACAAATTGTTGCAGGGAGAACTAACCAGCTTAGCATAATGTTTTGAAGATGGTGGCGCGACGACAGTGCACGCGGCCTCTCCAGTGATGAATAGCTGTTATCTGTCAAATAGGGGACCGTGCACAATTCTGATTTGATGGAGACAGACATGAGTGCACAGTGGAACATCTGGAAAACTTCTGAAATGTCTGCTTTGCTACCGCTGCTACTGTGTGGTAACCAGAATTTCTGGAGCTGAAGGCCTCGAAATCTTCGGCTTTGCGTGTTTCAGCAGCCGGGGAGAGGTCGAAGGCACTCGGCAGAGAATGGCGCTGGGGAGGCTGTATCGGAGAGGCTGTTCGGAAGCTCAGAGTTTTCGGATGGATGGACTCAGGGTCGGCTGTGGTTGGCTGCTTCCAAAGTATCAGCAAATTGACAGTGCCTGGAGGTTTATGGCAGGGAGTTTCTCCCTCTTGTCGCCTGCTATCGGGGACTCGGGAGTCGATCGACTCAGGACTTTGAGAATTTTTTTTTACTGTGCCTCTGGACTGTTCTTCATCAAATTATGGAATTGCTTTGCACTGCTGTAACTATATGTTATAATTATATGGTTCTGTCAGTGTTAGTCTTTGGTCTGTCTTGTTTTCTGTGATATCACGCCATAGGATCATTGTATCATTTCTTAATGCATGTATGCATTTCTAAATGACAATAAAAGAGGACTGAGTGTTCTCATAATCTAATTCAAGAAATGGCCGATGTCAACAGTATGACTTCCGCCTGCTTGAGATTGAATGAGATCTAATTGAGCACTAGTTCAGGAGAATTCAGCAAAAATGATCAGTGTTGCTGATAAAAAAAATACTAGTAATAGGAAGACAGCTGGCCTGAATCTTGCCCTCAAAAACACTGAACTGCCAACTGCCAACTCCCTTTGTAACTGCAAAGTTGTTTGGGATTCCCAGTTTCGTACACAGCTAGCTAGTCTCAGATGTCGGGGCCAGTGTGATCCCACACTGGAGACTGAACGCAGTGTTTTCCAGCAACTGCACTGGGGAACTCCCAAATAAACTTAGGATGGAGAAGGAAGGATATGGGAGAAAAGGTACGTTTTAAGATATTATTAAATACACAAATATCTTGTTTTCTTGTTTAATTGTTTTCCATATTAATGTTTTCACATATTATAATAATTTAAACTTTTAACAGCAATACACAATTGAGTGTGAACATTGGAGGCAGATAGACTTGGGTTTAACTGGTCTGAGAAGAATTTTATGGGTGGGGTTTTCTAGTTCTATTCAGAAGTCAGTGCACTGTACAAGACCTTGTGATCAGAATGTGATGACTTTGCTGGGGGAGCTTATTTCAGGGAATGAACTCGTGCGTTCAGCAGGCGGTGCCTGGTGAGTGTTGAAGGCAAGGTATGTTTAGAAGTTGTGGCTAATGATATCAGTGCCTTGATTTAGAAGAGCTTTTCCATTTATGCCAGCTGAGATACCAGAGGAGATCCCTGTAACTTGAGAGAATTTGCAAGAAAAATTGCATATTGCAGGATTATAGAAGCAGAATTTTGCTTTCATCCAAAGTGCAGACAACATTTTGACACATCTGAATCTTTGATTCTCTTAAGTCATCCAGGGTTGTCATTTTCCTATTTAATTACATGAAGATAATAACATAAAATGTACAAATCTGTAAGAGGCAAACCCCAGATGCCTATCAATAGGGAGATGGTCAAAAGGAAGGTAGGATTATTTCATGGTTTTTTAGTTCTTTGGCGTATAAGGCTGTACCTGAAAACTGGATGTAGTCTCCGAGAATATAGTTTTTTAATGGCTGAAATATACGCTGCATCAGAAGACGTATCCCTTTTCCTATAATGCCTTTTCAGTAACTCTATAGCAGGATTGGGGCTGCCCTCTTGTGCATTACCATGTGCATTAATCATATTATTATTCATTCCAAAGCTATTCCTTCCTTGATCATATCCATTGGAATTTGATCCTTGACCATAACCCTCTTGGCTATACCCATTGGAGCTTAAACCTTGACCATTACCACTTTGGCTGTACCCATTGGAGCTTGATCCTTGACCATTACCACTTTGGCCATACCCATTGGAGTTTGATCCTTGACCATTACCACTTTGGCCATACCCATTGGAGTTTGATCCTTGACCATTACCACTTTGGCCATACCCTTTGGAGTTTGATCCTTGAATATTCCCAAACTGGTCATACCCATTGACATCTGACCCTTGACCATACCCCCCTTGGCCATACCCATTGAAGTTAGACCCTTGACCATATCCTGCTTGGTTATCCTCTTTGCCATTTAACCCTTGACTATATCCTCCTTGGCCATACCCATTACCATTTGACCCTTGACCTTTCCCCCCTTGATAATACCCATTCCCATTTGACCCCTGTCCATATCCATTACTATTTGACCCTTGACCATTTCCCCCTTGGCCAAATCCAATACCATTTGACCCTTGACCATATCCTCCTTGGTCATATCCATTACCATTTGAACCTTGACTGTACCCCGATTGGTCATATCCCTTACCATTTGACCCTTGTCCATAGCCTTCTTGGTCATATCCATTATTGTTATGCCATTGACCATATCCCCTTTGGCTGTATCCATTACCATTTGATCCTTTACCATATCCCCCTTGGATATATCCATTGAAGTCTGACCCTTGACCATTCCCGCCCTGGCCATATCCATTGCTATTTGACCCTTGACCGTACCCCCCTTGGCCATATCCATTGCCATTTGACCCTTGACCGTACCCCCCTTGGCCATATCCATTGCCATTTGACCCTTGACCGTACCCCCCTTGGCCATATCCATTGCCATTTGATCCTTTACCATATCCCCCTTGCACATAACCATTGAAGTCTGCCCCTTGACCATTCCCAACTTGGCCATATCCATTTCCATTTGATCCTTGACCATTTTCATATTGATTAAATCCATTGTTGTTTGACCCTTGTCCATTAGCCCCTTGAGCATTACCCCCTTGACTATCACTTCCTTGGCCATTTGCATTATTGTTTGACTCTTGACCATTACCCCCTTGGCCATTTGCAATACTGTTTGATCCTTGGCCATTTCCATTTTGAACATTCTTATCCTCCTCATCATTTTCTTCACTTTCCTCACCATTTTCATCTTCATCTTCATCATAACTATTAGCATTTCCACCTTGCCCATTCCCATTGCCATTTAACCCTTGACCATTTCCACCTTGTCCATTCCCATTGCTATTTAACCCTTGACTATTTCCACTTTGTCCGTTCCCATTGGCATTTAACCCTTGACCATTTCCACCTTGTCCATTCCCATTGGCATTTAACCCTTGATCATTTCCACCTTGTCTATTCATATTGCTATTTAACCCTTGACCATTTCCACCTTGTCCATTCCCTTGACCATTCCCATTTTCTCCACTGCTTTTTGACCCTAACCTATTGTCAAACACTTTGCCAAATAGCCATTCCCAACCACTGGACAGTGGTGTAGAACTGTAATGCATTGATGTGCCTTTGCCATTAGGAAATCCTTGGTACATCCCACGGTTTTGCCTGTTGTAGGGACAGCGACGGGACCTTGATCGAATTAAATTGTGCAGGTTGTTTCCCTTTTGGAGCTCTGCTAAACAAATGAATGCCAAATCTGTTAGTGATGCAGTGCTTCAGTTTTTACAATTAGCATCAAGGTGTTGACTGGGTCTTTGACAACAAAGGAAAGAGGGAGAATAACGATAGCATGGAGGATGTTATATACAAGACCTTTCAAAAAACATTTGATGAAGTCACTTGTAGGAGACTTGCTGAGAATATGGCATTGGAGAAGGAATCTCCAGGAATGGTAATGGCATGTTGGCCTTCATAACAAGGGGAGTTGAGTATAGGAGCAAAGAGGTCCTTCTGCAATTGTACAGGGCCTTGGTGAGACCACACCTGGAGTATTGTGTACAGTTTTAGTCTCCAAATTTGAGGAAGGACATTCTTGCTATTGAGGGAGTGCAGCGGAGGTTCACGAGGTTAATTCCCGGGATGGTGGGACTGTCATATGTTGAAAGATTGGAGCCACTGGGGTTGTATACACTGGAATTTAGAAGGTTGAGAGGGGATCTGATTGAAACGTATAAGATTATTAAGGGATTGGACAAGCTAGAGGCAGGAAGCATGTTCCCAATGTTGGGGGAGTTCAGAACCAGAGGCCACAATTTGAGAATAAGGGGTAGGCCATTTAGAACGGAGTAGAGGAAAAACTTTTTCACACAGAGGGTTGTGGTTCTGTGGAATGTTCTGCCTCAGAAGGCTGTGGAGGCCAATTCTCTGGATGCTTTCAATAAAGAGTTAGATAGAGCTTTTAATGATAGTGGAGTGAAGGGATATGGAGAGAAGGCAGGAACAGATTGTGGATGATCAGCCATGATCACAGTGAATGGGGGTGCTGGCTCAAAGGGCCGAATGGCCTACTTCTGCACCTATTGTCTATTGGTAAGAAAACTGAAAAAGTTTGTAATATGGCCAATATAGGTGCCACACAAACTGGAAAAGAATGATGGGAAAATGGCCAGTACTGGAAGTAGTTTAAAGGCCATGTTAGAAGGGCCAAGCAGTAAGTAGATTAGGGCAGTGTTCTGATTGCAACACATAGCTAGCTGGAGCAGAGATAGACAAAAGAAAGTTGGAAAGTAGGCCAGCCTCGGGAGAGCTGGTAAACAGAGTCATGACAGAAAGACAAGACCATAAATTAGAGCACCCAGCCAAGGAGAGAATGGGGAAGTGGCTATCTGGCAGATAGAAGTAATTCTAGCAGAGGTACATAATCATGAGGGGCATACTTGGGGTGAATGCACTCTGTTTTCTCCCCAATATAGAGAATCAAGAACTCGACGGCATAGGTTTAAGATGAGAGGGGAGAGATTTAATAGGAACTTGAGAGGCAACTTTTTAACCAGAGGGTGGCACCTGTGTGAAGTAAGCTGTCAGGAGAAGTTGCTGAGGTAGGTACAATAACAACTTTTAAAAGCCAGTTGGACAAGTACATGCATTGGAAGAGTTTAGAAGGTTATGGACTGAACCCTGGCAAATGGGACTAGCTTGGATGGAGGATCTTGGTTGGTACGGACTAGTTGGGATGAAGAACCTGTTTCCATGCTGCATGACTGTATGAACTCAATTAAAAGTGATCAAATGCTACAAAGAAAACTGGGTTACTGATGAACTAAAGTGAAATTTAAACAGTTTGTATGCAACTTATTCAGATGGAAGTACTATAAATTGCTGAAATTCTTTCTAGGTCAGTTGAGCACCTTTGAGTTCTCACTCAAGATGGTCCCCACTGTACGCTGTAACAGGGCATGTTTGAGAATCTCACCACTGCTGTACCAAACTTTCTCTGTGTGCAGTCCTGACCTGAACCACAATTAGGGAAGACTGTTCTCCACATGAAAACCTGGTTTGGCGAACGGTCCAAGCACCAAATCCCCCCAGCAATAATGGGGCTGTGCTATCTCACAGTATTCTACTTGAGCATAAAATCAAAACCTGATGTATTTGTGGCAAACCCCACCTAAAGGCAGCGCACGGGCTCTGCAATCTCAACAAGGGTTAGAGAAAGGAACAGCAGTGATGGAAGCTTTTCTGATTACACCAAGGACCCCAGGGGGAGGACTTAGAGCATGAATGACGTAGATCTGCATGTAGGAAAAACAACATCAAAACTTGTGGATGATAAATAATGAACAGTTAAGATCTCAGGAAGAAGAAATGTATGAGTAGCAGGTGCACTGTCATGCTAGTTAGAGTGAAGTGATTCACCTGGAAATGAACAATATGGATAGTACAATCTAAATAGTTTCATGCGGAGCCGGGATTTACCATATCCGTTGGAGCATTATTACAAATCTTTGATCTGCTATGATAAGTTGCTAAGGCACTTTTGGAAGTGTTGGGGCCCGTGGCTTTGTAAACCATGATGTTAAAAAAAAAGAGAGAAATGGTGTTAAACATTTGCCAATCGTTTTCCAGGCCCCAGTAAGACATCATGCTCTCTGCCTCCGCAGTTTAGGAAGGACGACAAAGCACAAGAGAACCTGCAGGGGAGATTTAAAACGATGAGACCAGGATTGAGGAAGTTAGGTGGAGGGTTTACAGAAGATGGGGCTGTTCGTCAAAGCACAATAGTTTGAGGGAGGACTTGATGTAGATGTTCAAAGCTGAGAAGGGATTTTGACAGAGTAAACAGAGAACATGTATCTTCTGTCATGGTAGTTAATATGAGAGGTTGTAGAGCTAAATTAATTGAACAAGTAACTTGAGGAAAATGAGGGGAATGTTTTTCACACTGACGGTCGCCAGGATCCATAAAACACCACCTAAAGTATTTGTGGAGTCAGATTACATAGAAATATTTAAACAAAAGTGGGTACATACTTGAAGAGCACTAACTTAAGTAACTGACTTTATAGTAAATTCCAAATGTAGGTTTTGACAATCTCAAAATTAAACTCATGAACTGTTAAAAATTACCCTAAATAAGATACTGTCAAATAAATAATAAATCTCAATTGACAATTGATATTTGTTGACAATGCTGAGTTTGAACTTTCCCTTAAGTGACAAGATAATCATTGGCATTAAATGGAACTACATTTTACACTACAGATTACATGGTTTCAAAAATTGGCAAATTAATGGTCTGAACTGAAGTTCATCTGAGAATTCCTCAGCACAAGAATATAGACAACACTTTCGGTTAAAATTTACGTACTTTGGTCCATTGATGTGTTTGTTGATACCTGCTGGCAGTCTGGATGATCAGGATTAGTGAGGCAGTCCTTGACCTCAGTTTTGATTGAAATCTCATGACTGACAGCTGAGAAAAAAAGAAACACTTTTAGCTAGCAAGAGTAATTTTGATTTCAGTTGCACACTGAACCAAAAATATCACTGTTCACAAACATCAGGACTCAGAGCCAATAAAGGAAATATGCCTGATGCAGGATTTCAACTTGAAACATCAATAATTCCTTTCTTCCCACTGACTTCCTTCTGTAGATAGTTTATTGTAAAAAAAAATAGGTCTGATGTTCAGTTTGAAGCAAGTTTTAAGGAGATTCTGAAAGGAATTGACCAGGTACAGAGGCGGAGGACTTTAGGGAGGGAATTCCAGAGCTGGGGACTTGGTCAGTTAATGATGGTGGTGACAAAGCAGGAGCATCTTAAAGGGAACTACCACGTCCCCGAATGAGCAACAACAGATCTTGACCTCACAGTGTCAGTAGATCAATGTCCTTCATTGAGTACCTCACAGAGGCTTAGTCAAAGAGCAAGAAACAGGCCTTTCAGCCCATCCTACCTGTGCTGACCAAGTACTCATCTGTACTAATTCCATTCACCAGCACTTGATCTCTAACTTTCTTTGCCTCAGCAATTCAAGTGCTCATTCAAATACTTTTTAAATGTTGTGACAGTCCCTGCCTTCACCAACCTGTCAGGCAGTGTGTGGCAGGTTCTAACCACCCTCTAATCTTTGTATCCTCACCTTAAATCTATGTCCTCTGCTCTATTATGGGAAT
The DNA here is from genome assembly GCF_030028105.1 of Mobula birostris. NCBI lineage: Eukaryota > Metazoa > Chordata > Chondrichthyes > Myliobatiformes > Myliobatidae > Mobula > Mobula birostris. The sequence continues at coordinate 174,634,238 of NC_092373.1, read as the reverse complement.
AAATTTCACACGATCCACCCTATCCAAGCCCCCGTACTTTTGTATCCATCTGTCATTGCCCGTCAGCTTCCTGAGCTCCAAACTAGCCTATCCAATTCCTGCTCAAAACAGGAAAATAATTTCCATCCCTGGCAACGTCCTAGTGAATCTCTGCTGCGTCAAAATTCTTCCTTTAGTAGGGTGACCAGATCTACACATAGTATTTTAGCTGTGGCAGCGCCAAAGTTTTAAAAAGTTATGCAAGGACTTACATGCTTTTATATCCTATCCCTGACTAACGAAGGGCAGCATCATATGCTGTCTTCACCAGCTTATCAACCTGTGCTCTCATCTGCTGTTTGTAAGGAGTTAGTATGTTCTCTCCACGACAACATGGGTTTCCTCCAGGTGCTCTGGTTCCTCCCACATTCCACAGCCATATGGGCTAGGGTTAGTTAAGTTATGGGGCATGTTATGTTGGTGCTGAAAGTGTGGCGACATTTGCAGGCTGCCCAGCACAACAGTCGCTGATTTGATTGGATGCAAACGATGCATTTCATTATAGGTTCCAATGTGCATGTGACAAATAAAGCTAATCTTCACTGCCATTTTAGCGACTGATGGATTTGTACACTAAAATCCCCCATTACTCAATACTACCTCTTGTGTGTGTCCTAACATCATTACAGCTTCAAAACCATTTGAGCTTATACCTGTCAGGATTAAATTCCATCTGCCCTTGCTCTTCTCAGTTTACTAACTGCTCAATATTGTCTGAAACCCAAGTCTACCCCTCATTATCAGCAACACTACTAGTTTTCATGTCATCGGCAAACTTGCTAATCATGCCACCTGTATTCATACCCAAAGAGTTGATGCATACTGTATGATCAACAGGAAGTAAAGGTCCCAGCACCAATCCCTATGGTACATCACTGGTTCACAAAAGCAGCATTCCACCCTCTCTCCTAATACCAGGACAACTTTGGATCCAATTTGCTGTAGATCCCATGGGCTCTAACTTTTGCACCAGGCTTTCATGTGGAAACTTGTCAAGGGTCTTGTCCATGTAGACTTTATCACCATACTGTCCTAATATACATATTTGTTTAAAAAAAACAAATTGAGTCAGACAGTGTCTCCCGTTAACAAAGCCACACTGACTATTTCTGATCAATCCCTGCCTATCTACATGTAGATTAATCCTGTTTCTCAGAACTTTTTCCAGTATTTTTAGACCATTAACAATAGAAATGCAGAAGTTTTATGCACAAAGCTATGAGGGGGGGTATGGTAGTGTAGTGGTTAGCACAACACTTTACAGTAGCAACAATCAATTCCCACTGCAGTCTGTAAGGAGTTTGTATGTTCTGCATGTTACTGTGTGGGTTTCCTCTGAGTGCTCTAGTTTCCTCCTACAGTCCAAACGTGTACTGGTTGGTAGGTTAATTGGTCATTGTAAATTGTTCCATGATTAGGCTAGGGTTAAATCAGGGGTTGCTGGACGGCATGGCTCAAAGGGCCAGAGGGGCCTGTTCCATGCAGTATTTTAATAAGGGGTGGCATGGTAGTGTAGTGGTTAGCACAATGCTATACAGTACAGGGATTTGATTCAGTACAGTACAGGGTTCAATTCCCACCGCTGCCTGTAAGGAGTTTGTCTATTCTCCCCGTGACTACGTGGGTTTCCTTTGGCACTCCAATTTCCTATCACGGTCCAAAGGTGTATGGGTTGGTAGGTTAATTGGTCATTGTAAATTGTCCCATGATTGGGCTAGGAATAAATCAGGGGATTGCTGGCCGGTGCGGTTCGAAGGGACAGAGGGGCCTAGTCCATGCTGTATCTTAATAAGTAAATAAATAAATAACATTCATGTACAAACATTTCTAGAATCTAGCATTTTCTAGAAACTACTCTGATATTTTGTTCATAGTTTTCAGAGAGTAACTTTATTTGTCACATGTACTGTACATTGAAACATCAAAACACACAATGAAATGTGTCATCTTCTGTGTCTATGTCCAACACAGTCCAGATTCTTGGTCAGGTCAGCTCAAAAGTGTCACAATGCTCCCAGCATCAACGTAGCATGTCCACAGCTCACTAATCCTAACCTGTACCTCTGTGGAATATGGGAAGAAACCAGAGCACTCTGAGGAAACCCACATAGTAACGGGGAGAATTTACAAACCCTTTCCAGACAATGGTAGGAATTGTAGTGTTAACAATTTTAGGCAACGAGTGGTTAGTTTCAGATCTCACAGCCACTCTCATGAATTTCACCACATCCACATCTCTGTTGTCTGTTGCCTACCCGTGTATTAGTCCCATTCACCTATCACTGATAATGTGCTCTTTGATTTACCCCTGTTCAACACCCTTCGATTTTAATATTTTCATTGTTGTTTTCAAACCTATCTATGTTTTTGCTCTCTCCTGATCTCTGTAATCTTCACCGGCCACACAAATCTGATGTTGCACCTTCATCTCTGGCCCTGTGATCACTCCTCCACCAGTAGCTGTGCCGTCAGTTGTCTGGTCCCAGGCTCTGGAATTTCTCCTTAACCTTCTCAGATTTTCTTTCCTTCCTCCACTTCACTGGACCTTGGACAAGTGGTTCTTTCCCTTTATCCTATTGCATACACCTCTATTCTGGAATTGTGTGTTCTCCAGCATCCAACTAAATTTATGGTATAATGGAATGTTCATATGCTTCATATATTTTCTCAACCAAAACATTTCTATTTCCTACTCTACCTGTAGCTAAGATGATTCTTCAGGTCACTCTACTGACCTACCGTTACCTGATGTGAATCGATGAATGGTTTTGCTTGTTAACTCTCCTGGGAAACACCTAAGGATGTTTCAGTGCATTATATAAATGTAAGTTCTTAAGAAAATCTGCATTAAAATTGAAAAACATGAGAAATTATAAAAATGTGATGTGTTTCACTTGCACCACTACAGGTATATATCTATAGACATTTCCCTTCATCCTCTATTTCATTTTTGTTCCCGTTTGTAGATACAACATCGAAAACTAGGATTATACAAATGGTCACATGCATTTCCAGATTTAGAAATGTTCTCTCCTTTGCTGAAGTTCTCTCCCTGGCTCTTTACCTTCCCTGATTATTGATCCTTCAGCATTTCTGAATTTACTTTTTCTGGACATATTCTCTCAGAAACCATGCCCTGTAGATTCTCGTCCGAATTATTGACATAGAACAATGACAAATAACAAAGGCTTAACACCAACCCCTGAGGCACATGACTAGTCTACCATCATCCTCTGCTTCCTACCATTCAAGCCATTGTGCATGCTATCTTTTTCTGGGTCCCATGGGCTCTAACTTTCCATAGCAGTTTACCATGTGGAACCTTAACAAAGGCTTTATTGAAGTAATAAACAAGAAGGAGGACTACGAGCACCAGCATAAAGCAGCGGGGCTGAGTGCTTTGTTTCTGCGCTGAAAACTCAATGTGATTTACGATAAAAATAGTTAATCCAAGGATAGGTAAATCATCACTTCAGGATCAAAATTCAACAACAAAACAACTGGTTTTCTGCACTAACTAAACAACATTTAAAGCTCCTTTATCATAGAACCATGAAATTGTACAACAAAGAGGAGGCTACTTGTCCCTCCATCTCTGTGCCAACTCTTGAGAAAAGCTCTATGAACAGTCCCACGTTCCTGCTCTTTCCCCAGATCCTTTGTCAGGTTTATCCAAATTCGCTTTGGAAAAAGTCCTGTTGAGACCTCTTCTACAGACCTGACAGGCACAACACCAAATTGTTCCATTAAAAAACTTCTCTTCACCTCTGGTCCTTTTACCTTCCCTGATTATTGACCCTCCAGCATTACTGAATTTACTTTTTCTAAACGTACTCTCTCAGAAAGCCATTTCTGCAAAATAAAGGATATTTTCAGTATCTAATGTTAAAGCAAATTTTAGAAGTAATTTCCAAAGACTTTCATAGATGCAATGTCAGATTATAAAAATTACTAACCGAATGGATCCGTATTGAAACTTACCTTTCGCTGCAGTCAGGTGGAAAACAATAAAGCTGCAGAGAGCAAGTGCAAGCATTTTGTTCTCCATGTCTGACAAAGTTGTCCAAGCCTTCAGGAGCTGATATGGAAGAGCTGCTCAGTTCAGCTTATATAACCCTATCTGAGTGCCAGTAAGCCGTTAATTACTGATTTGAGTTAATCACTGCACTAACACTGCAATTTAGTTTAAAGAACTGTACTTACTTGTAAAGTTGAAATCTTTACAATCCTTGGTAATGCATAATTCTTGATTGAAGCATTAAGTCAGTATTCACTTCTGTCTCCAATGGAAATGGAGTAGTTGATTATCTATACAGATTGACACTTTTGGAGATTTCACATTTATCATTGTAAACTCACTTTTCACAATAACTGTAGTATAAAGTGACAAAGCTTTCTGCACCATGTCAGTAAAAGTTGGATCTGCAAGGGGATGTAAAGAGAGGTGAGCAGAATGTTGAGCAAATTATATCGAGGGAGCTGCATTTAATATCACTGCATTGGTAAGTTGATTTACTTTTGTTACATGTACTGAGGTACAGTGAAAAGCTTTGCTCTGCATGCCATCCATACGGATTATTTTATTACAACAGTTCATTAGTAGTACAAAGAAAAACAATGACAGAATGTTGAATAAAGGATTACAGTTTACAGAGAAAGTGCAGTGCAGAAAGACAATAAGATGCAAAGCCATAATAAGATAGGTTGTGGGGTTGCAGTCCATCTCACCACACTAGAGAACTGTTCAATATTCTTGTAACAGTGGGACAGAGGCTGTCTTTGAATCTGGAGGTACGTGCTTATGTATCTTCTGCCCAGTGAGGTGGGAAGAAAAAGAGGATGTCCGGGGTGGGTGGGGTTTTTGGTTACATTGGCTGCAGGAAGTGTAGACAAAGTCCGTGTGGGGAGATTGGTTTCTGTGATGTGTTGATCTGAGTCCACATGTGCCATTCCTTGCAGTCATAGGCAGAGCAGTTGCCATACCAAGCCGTGTATTAATAGTTACCAAGACGAATATATGTGAAGGAAGTTACATTTTTACAAGTACACTGAAGAAGTTCAAGGAAAGTGTTACTGATCTTTACAGATCAAATGGCCATGGTAAGATGAGGATCAAGTGTAAAGCACCTCGAGAGTTAGGTCAGATCTTGCACAAAAGAAGACTGTCGTGCTTGTTAGAGGCCAAGCAGATCAGCAAAGACATCGGTGCTGGAGCCTCATGCACGCTGTCCTGGGCCTAACCAGATTCAAATGCTTCATCAATAACCTTCCTTTCATCACGAGGTCAGGAGTGGGGACATTCAATGATGATTGCACAAAGTTCGATTCCACTTGCAGCTCCTCAGCAAATAATACAACCCATGGGGCAAGACTCAGACAGTATTCAGTCACAAACTAATAAATGGCAAGCAACATTTGCACTAATGGCCAAATACATCAAGGAGATGGTCGTCCTCAATATTAAATGGTATCATCACCGACATCCTGGGGATAACCATCGTCCAAAGAAACAATTGGGCTAGGTTCCATAGCTATCAGAGCAGGTCAGAATCTGGGTATCCTGCAGCGAGTGACTCACTGACCGACACTCTAAGCCTTTCCACTATCTCGGGCACAAATGAAGAGGGTGATAGAACACTCCCTCTTGCCACCAAGAGTGCACCGCCGACAAGTCACAAGTTTGACACCATTCAGGACAATTATACATAAAGTCTTAGAGCTATAGAGAAGTATATTGGGGAACAAGGCTCTTTGGCCCATCAAGTGCATGCTGACCATCAACCATCCGTCTTTACATCAATCGTCTCCACATTTCCTTCAACTCCTTCCCGGATTCTAACACCTACCTTGCCAGGAGGGACAATTTATAGAAGCCAATTAACCAACCACAACTGCAAATTTTGGAGGAAAAATTCAAAGTTAAGGTTAAAATTTATTATCATATGCACAAATACATGTATGCACAGGTACAATGAAAAACTTGCTTGCAGCAGCATCACAGACACACAGCATCATATGAGCAAAGTTCACAAGAAAAACATAAACTGTACACAATTTTTAAAAGGTTACGACGAAAAAAGCAAAGCCCTTTTGAGTGCAAAGTGATCAAGGTGGTCATAGTTTTGTTATATTATAGTGATTAGGGTTGTGACAGTGGGTTCGCGAACTGAATGGCTGAAGGAGAGTAGCTGTTCTTGAACCCGGTGGTGTGGCAGTTTACCTCCTGACCGATGGTAGCACCCCCTCAGCCACAGTCATTCCTCATGTGATGATATAGGCAATATATTATTTGCCCGATGGAGTAAATTAATGTTTTCACTCTGGTTAACCAGAACAGGCAGAAAAAGAGACAGCAGAACATCAATTTTCAGGATCCCTGCTAATTTGCCGCGACTTAAGTAATCTTTTACGATCGTGATCTACCTTTAAACACTCAAATGACTCTATCAAAACACTGCTGTAAAAGGGGTCAATTTCACAATGGCTGTAAGTCTGACCAATAATGATGGCTGGATTTTGTTCAATGATCCAGTGTAGATAGTGGCCATTTGCCCCTTTGTACCTATGCTGGCCCTTTGAACAAGTGTTATAATTGGACCCACCAAATCCTGTTCTTTCTCTGAACACAAGTAAATATTTATGCTTTTCAGCATATATCCAGATTTCTTTTGTAAGTTACTATTTATGGCATCTGTAAGGCCAAAACCATAATTATCTTATTGCTGAAGATATTGGAATTTGACTATCCTTTTTGAAGAAGTCTTGCCCAAATCCACAAGGCTTGTTGGGTTGAGTTGTTTGCTGCGTGTGCTACTTTAGGCATGCTCAGGTATTTACTGCTGACTGTTAAAGGAAAGCCTTGATGTCTTTATTAGAGTTTTGGTGTTGTGACAAAAGTGAAAAAAATAACTATAAATTCCCCCTTCCTCAGTCCACCAATCATCTCTGGTCTTGTTGCACCAGTCCCTCTCTCCTCTTCATTTTGGCTTTCCCCTCTCCACTCTCATTCCTAGTGCAGGGACTCAGATTGAAATGTCATAGAGTCATAGAGCACTACAGTGCAGTAGCAAGCCATTCGGCCTATCTAGTCTGTGCTGACATGTTTTTCTGCCTGGTCCCATCTACTCACACCTGGAACGTGGCCCTCCATGTACCTATCCAAACTTCTCTTAAATTGAACCTTCATCCACCACTTCCCATGGCAGCTCGTTCCACACTTGCAACACCCTCATAACGAATAAGTTTCCCTTAATCATTTCACCTTTTACCCTAAGCCTATGACCTCTAGTTCTAGTCTCGCCTAACCTCAGTAGAAAATGCCGCATGTATTTATTATAAATAAATAAATAAACAAACAAACAAACAGGCATTTTCTACTGCGGTACCCCTCATAACTTTCTATATCTCCATAAGATCTCCCCTTATTCTCCTACACTCCACGAATAAAGTACTAATCAATTCTTCCTTTCCTATAACTATGGCCTCAAGTTCCAGCAAAATCCTTGTTAATTTTCTCTGCGTTCTTTCAAATTTATTGATAAATTTTCTGTAGGTAGGTGACCAGAACTGCACACAATACATAAATTTGGGCTTATACAATTTCAAAGTAACATCCCAACTCCTGTGCTCAGTGCTCTGATTTATGAAGGCCAATGTGCCAAAAGCTTTCTACCTGTGACACCACTTTCAGGGAATTATGGATCTGTATTCCCAGATCCTTTCTTTTCCTATGAAACTTCTCAGTGCCCTACTATTAACTGTGTAAGTCCTACCCTGGTTTGTTCTGCCAAAGTGCAACACCTCACATAATAGAGTTCAAAGTAAATTTATTATCAACGTATGTATTACCATATACTACCTTGAAATTTATTTTCTTGCAGGCATTTACAGGAAAAAAAGAAATACAGTAGAATTTATGAACATTTTCCACTTGGGATGAATGAAGTATTTATTTTTATTATTATTATTATACTTGAACAAAGACTAACAAACAACCAACGTGCAAAAGAAGAAAAACTTTACAGATAAAAGTTATACTAAGCACAGGAATTATCAAGTCCTTGAAAGTGAGTCAGTAGCTGACAGTCATTAAATTCCATCTACCATTTTCAACCCGTTTCCCCAGCAGATTGAGATGACACTGCAAGCTTAAATAGTCTTCCTTGTGGTCAAACACCACCAAGTCAGCAGTTCCTTTCCCTCTCATAGGCGCTGCTTGACCTTCTAAATTCCCAGATTGTTGTTTCCAATTAATTCAGCTTCTTCTTTCATCTCCCTTTGCCCACCCACCCATCTCTCCCTCACCTATTCTCACCTATCACCTGCCAGCTTGTACTCCTTCCATCCCCCTAACCTATATATTCTGGTTTCAACTCCCTTGCTTTCAAGTCCTGATGAAAGGTTTCAGCCTGAAGCTTCGATTGATTACTCCCCTGCATAGATGCTACCTGACTTGCTGAGTTCTCCCAGTTTAAAGTGGTTCTCAGACTTAGTCCCAGGCCACAATCTCATTGCCAGATAAGTCATTTCATTTCTCACGTGATGTGAAAGTGTAAAAGGTTACAGTTCCAGCACAACATATTTATGGCTTGATTTGTGGATTAACAATGAGAGATATCACAGGATGTACAGTAATAAAGAAACCAGTGAGCAGTGCTGGGGCAGCACAGAGTTATGAGATTCTCTGATGCTAACCTCCTCACCTATTCCATGTGATCTAAGACCCTGTTGAAACTAAACCCTCCATGCTCAGGTTTCAAAATGATCCTCCCAGTTCAGTGCCGCCTGCTCGGGGAAGCCGCCCTTCGGATGATACCTTCTCAGATGAGTCATAGCATCATATAGCACAGAAGCAAACCCCCTTGACCCACCACATCCATGCCAGCCACTGTATCTATACCCATTCCATTCATTGGCAGTTGGTCTCAGGAGATCCATGCCTTGCCAGCTCAATGATTGAGCTTCTCTGTCGAGAAGGCATTTAGCATGATGACCTTCAACATTGAATATAGCAGCATGGACATTAAATCACAGTTGTACGAGACATTAACGAGGTCACTTGGAGTATTGTGTACAGCTTTGGTCACACTGTTATGAGAAGAATGTCAGCAAACTGGAAAGATGGTAGAGAAGAATATTGCCAGGACTCGAGCTTGAGTTACAGGGAGAGATTGGGCAGGCTAGAATTTATACCTTGGAATGTCGGAGACTGAAAGGTATCTTATAGAGGCGAGGGGCATAGATAGGTTGAACACACACAGACTTTTTCCCAGGGAAAGGAATCTGAGAACCAGGCAGCATATAATTACTGTGCTCAATTCTGGTCGCCTCACTACAGGAAGGATGCAGAGGAGATTTACAAGGATGTTGCCTGGACTGGGAGCATGCCTTATGAGGATAGGTTGAGTGAACTCGGCCTTTTCTCCTTGGAGCAACGGAGAATGAGAGGTGACTTGATAGAGGTGTTCAAGATATTGAGAGGCATTGCTTGTGTGGATAGTCAGAGGCTTTTCCCCAGGGCTGAAATGGCTAGCACGAGAGGGCACAGTTTTAAGGTGCTTGGAAACAGGTACAGAGGAGATGTCAGGGGCAAGTTTTTTACGCAGAGAGTAGTGAGTGCGTGGAATGGGCTGCCAGTGGCGGTGGTGGAGGTGGAAACAATAGGGTCTTTTAAGAGGCTCCTGGATGGCTACATGAGCTTAGAAATATAGAGGGCTATGGGTAAAGTCTAGCTAGTTCTAAGGTAGGGACATGTTCGGCACAGCTTTGTGGGCCAAAGGGCCTGTATTGTGCTATATGTTTTCTATGTTTCTGTTTCTAAGGTGCGAGGGGAAAGATTTAAAAGGGACATGAGGGGCATCTTTTTCTCACAGAGGATGGTGTGCATATAGAATGAATTACCAGAGAATATAGTTGAGGTAGGTACAATAACAACATTAAAATTACATTTGGATAAGTGTTTGGATGAAAAAGGTTTAAAGGGATATGGTCCAAATGCAAGCAAATTGGGTTCGTTCCAGTGGGCACCCTGTTGGGTACAAACAAGTTGGGCTGAGAGGCCTGTTGCCATGCTGTTATATTTCGACTCTATGACACAAGGCAGATATTCAAGATCAAAGATCAGCAGTGAGCTCCTGTTCCCAGTCCCACTCAATCCATCCCTGCATGAATTTAACCAAAATGGGATTGACCTGAAAACTGTATGATGATCATGCATTAGGATCATTCTACAGTGAGCCAGTGACCACTCCATTCAATAAATCACAGAACTGTACAGCAAATTAAAAAAGGGTCTCTCTGTTCCTCAACACCTTATTGTTTAAAGTATATGTCCTACCCCTAACTGACTTCTCAAAAGGAACCACCTTGCAATTCAATCTCATGTTGGCCACTGTGTGTTATTAATCCTCACACACAATAATACACTCAAGCAATCAATTACATTCCATCTGCCAATGCTTTGTCCAACTTTACAACTGATCTGTATGTTACTAATCCTGTGCTGATCAATGGCTAAGAACTTCATTGTTCGCCAAAGATTTCCTATCATTGTGTTATAATAGGAAATTGTTTTCCTTTATGGAATGTTTTAATGTAAGAGTCAGTTTACAGATCGGTGTATGTCAGATAGTGGTCAGGATGTAGATAGGCATGTGATTCAGTGTACAGCAGAGACACAGGTTGGCACAAGCTCCTGTACATGAGTATTAGTCTGTCAGTCTGTGTACCCGGACTGCCAATTGTACGGTTGGGTGTATTATCATGAGTAAGGATTAACAACGCAGAATGGTCAACATGAAATTCAGCAGAGGATTATGTGTACAGGTCAATACACATGATGTGCTGGAGGAGCTCAGCAGGTCAGGCAGCATCTATGGATGGGAATAAACAGTCAATGTTTTGGGCCAAGACCCTTCATCAGGACCTCTCCAGCATCTGCACTTCCTCTTGTGTCTAAGTGCATGGGTCTGAGTATCTTTGAACATTTGGGTCATCCCATAGTGGTGTGGGTCACCATGAGGCCAACCCCCTCAACAACTTTCATTCCCCATTAATTCCCCATTTCCCCCATTGCTAACTCTATGACTTATTGTTAGAATTAGAGGAATGGAGATATTGGAAGATTGTGGCATTGGGAGGCATCCCAGAGACAGGGAAGAGCAACATGATAGAGACTTGAAAAACAGTGTGAAATTTTAAAGTGCAGGTGAGGTAAGTAGGAAAATCATACCCATTCCATCAGAACAATTTTCCTCATAAATTGTGGTTTAAGATAATATTCTGCTTACAAACCCATCCTCCAAACAATCCAAGATTTGCATTCCTGAACAATCATCCTCTATAATTAGATTGGGTAGCCCTGCTGACTGAGAAGTATCTGAGGAACTCAGCATGTCTCAGAAAGGGTTGGTTTGTAGCTACTTGTCAGAACCTGGTAAGAATGCAAGTCAAACCTACTATCTTGAACTTGCTACATTAGTAATCCTTGAAGGCTGTGTTGAATATTACTGTGGATTCAGCAATTCTGCAGAAAGGAAACACATCTCCAATACAGGCTTCTGCAACAAATATTTTGGATAATGTGTAATTACTAACTGTACCGGGGATGATTTGAATCTACAGGAAATAAAATTAAAAAACAAGGTTGCTGTGCCCAAGATTCCACAGAAACTACTATTTTAGTTAATAACTTAATTCATCTTCTCCAGTTCGCTCCCATTTTTATATGAATTGGCATGTTCATTTGATTGTGAATTGCCAACATTGCTGTATAATTTGTTTTGGGTAGTTTCAGAGTCTGGGTTTCTGGGTTTATATCTTTTCAGTACTGTGCAAAAGTCTTAGGCACATATACTGTATATTGCTCAGGTGCCTAAGACTTATGCACAGTACTGTATTTGTCAATGTGAAGCGAAGAGTGATTTTGTAAATCTGGCAGGAGCAAAGAATGTTGGGAATGGTGAGGGTGTGGATAGCTGGTACAGAAGAATGCCAGGGGTGGGGGCAGCAACACAGGTGCAAACATACCCAGCTCTGAGACACCAGGCAAGGCCATTCAATTACAAACAATCAATTTATTGATCATTACAGAATGTCTCCCTGGTGCTTCCTGCTCCCTCCTCTCTCCCTTCCCCTTTTCCCAACCATGATTCCTTTCTCCCTGTTCCCTTCCCACTCTCAATCCACAATATGATATCAGAATCAGGTTTATCATCACTCACTTACTTTTGCACAGTACTGTATATTTGGTATATCCGGGTTTAGGCTTAGCAGGCTACCTGAAGAACTCTCCTCATTCTACCACACAGCTCATTCAAAACTTGAAGATCCTTTATTAGAAGGCTTCTTTGACCTGAAATGTTAGCTTCACTTTCCTTCCCACAGATTTCACTGGCTTGACCTGCTGAGGGTTTAGTTTGGATCTGTCTAAAAAAGCTCAGCTTTAAAATTTCAAGACCTGGTCCTGTCCTTGTCTCTGTAACTTCCTCTGGTTCCATGGCCTTCTGAGATCTTGGTACTCCTCTGATAGCTCCCTCTTATACATTTCTGATTTTTATTGCTCAGCCACTGTTGGTAATATCTTCAGCTGCTTCAGATCTGAAATTCCCACTGCGAACATCTCCACCCTCTCCTGACATAAAATGCACAAATCGGACCAGGGGACTGGGACCTTTATAGTCCCAACAGAAAATGGTTTATTATTGACACCTATGCTTCTCTAAGACCCCCTCTTGGAGGACAAGGTAGGTCCAGTAACTGAGGTGTCAATGAAGGAGCAATTTGCAACCATTGACCAGAATTCTATTTGTTTTGAAATGGTCATGGAGAAAGACAGGCCTGGTCCATGAGTTAAAGTTAGGGTTACAGTTAATGCCTTAAATTGGGGCACAACCAGTTTTGGAGGCATTAGGTGGGGACTTGCAGAGGTCAATTAGGTCAAGGGTTCCCAACCTTTTTTATGCCATGGACCAATACTGTTAAACAGAACATAAAACATAGAAACTTACAGCACATTACAGGCCGTTCAACCCACAATGTTGTGCTGACCATGCAACCTACTCTAGAAACTGTCTAGAATTTCACTAGTGCATAGCCCTCTATTTTTCTAAGCCTCCATGTACCTAAGAGGCTCTTAAAAGCTTCTGGCTTCTGGCTATCCACAAGATCAATGCCCCTCATCATCCTATGCGCCTCTATCAGGTCACCTCTCATCCTCCGTTGCCCCATGGAGAAAAAAACAAGTTCACTCAAACGATTCTCATAATGTACGCCCTCCAATCCAGGCAACATCCTTGTAAATCTCCTCTCCACTCTCTCTATAGTATCCACATCCTTCCTGTAGTGAGGTGACCAGAACTGAACACAGTTCTCCAAGTGGGGTCTGACCAATGTCTTATACAGCTGTAACATTACCTCACAGCCCTTGAACTCAATCCCATGGTTTATGAATGCCAACACATCATACACCTTCTTAACAACACTGTCAACCTGCGCAGCAGCTTTGAGTGTCCTGTGGACACGGACCCCAAGATCGCTCAGATCCTGTACACTGTCAAGAGTCTTACCATTTATATTATATTCTGTCTTCAAATTGGACCTACCAAACTAACCACTTCACACTTACCGGGGTTGAAGTCCATCTGACACTTCTCAGCCCAGTTCTGCATCCTATTGATATCCCGCTGTAATCTCTGACAACTCTCCAGACTATCCACAACAGCCCCAACCTTTGTGTCATCAGCAAACTTACTAACCCACCCTTCTACTACTTCATCCAGGTCACTTATAAAAATCACAAAGAGGAGGGGTCCCAGAACAGATCCCTGTAGAACACCACTGGTCACTGACCTCCATGCAGAATACAAACCATCTACAACCACCCTTTGCCCTCTGTAGGCAAGACAGTTCTGGATCCACAAAGCAAGGTCTCCTTGGATGCCATACCTCCTTACTTTTTGAAGGAGCCTTGCATGGGGAACCTTATCAAGTGCCTTATTGAAATCCATATACACTTCAATGTGTTTTGTTACACCCTCAAATAATTCAACCAGGCTTGTAAAACACAACCTGCCCTTGACAAAGCCTTGCAGACTCTCCCTAATCAGATTATGTCTCTCCAAATGCCCATAAATCCTGCCTCTCAGGAGCTTCTCCAACAACTTGTCCACCACTGAAGTCAGATTCACCGATCTATAATTTCCTGGGTTATCTCTACCCTCTTTCTTGAACAAGGAAACAACATTTGCAACCCTCTAATCCTCCGGTACTTCTCCTGTCCCTATTGATGAGGCAAAGATCATTGCAAGAGGCTCAGCAATCTCCTCTCTCACTTCCCACAGTAGCCTGGGGGTATATCCCATCCAGTCCCAGTGACTTATCTAACTTAATGCTTTTGAAAAGCTTCAGCACCTTCTTTTTCTTAATGTCTATATGCTTAAGCATTTCAGTCCATTTAAGTCATCCCTGCAATTGCCAAGGTCTTTTTACCTGGTGAATACCAAAGCAAAGTATTCATTAAGTACCTCCGCTACCTCTTGCAACTCCATGCACACGTTTCCACTATCACACCTGATTAGTCCTATTCTCACACAGCCCATCTTCTTACTCTTCACATACTTGTAGAATGCTTTGGGGTTTTCCTTAATTCTGCTCACCAAGGCCTTTCCATGGCCCCTTCTGGCTCTCCTAATTCCATTCTTACGCTCCTTCCTAGCAACCTTGTAATTTTCTAGAGCTCTAACAGTACCTAGTTTCTTGAACCCTTTCGTAAGCTTTTCTTTTCTTCTTAACTAGATTTTCTACATACTTTGTACACCATGGTTCTTTAACTCCTCCATCTTTTCCCAGCCTCAGTGGAACATATAACTATGCAGAACAACTGAAAGTTGCCTCACAGATGGATAGGGTAGTTAAGAAAGCTTATGGGGTGTTAGCTTTCATCAGTCGAGGGATAGTGTCTAAGAGTCGCGATGTAATGATGCAGCTCTATAAAACTCTGGTTAGGCCACACTTGGAGTACTGTGTCCAGTTCTGGTCGCCTCACTATAGGAAGGGTGTGGAAGCATTGGAAAGGGTACAGAGGAGATTTACCAGGATGCTGCCTGGTTTAGAGAGTATAGATTATGATCAGAGATTAAGGGAGCTAGGGCTTTACTCTTTGGAGAGAAGGAGGATGAGAGGAGACTTGATAGAGGTGTACAAGATAATAAGAGGAATAGATAGAGTGGATAGCCAACGCCTCTTCCCCAGGGCACCACTGCTCAATACAAGAAGACATGGCTTTAAGGTAAGGGGTGGGAAGTTCAAAGGGGATATTAGAGGAAGGTTTTTTACTCAGAGAGTGGTTGGTGCATGGAATGCACTGCCTGAGTCAGTGGTGGAGGCAGATACACTAGTGAAGTTTAAGAGACTACTAGACAGGTATATGGAGGGATTTAAGGTGGGGGGTTATATGGGAGGCAGGGTTTGAGGGTCGGCACAACATTGTGGGCCGAAGGGCCAGTAATGTGCTGTACTATTCTATGTTCTATAACTCCATGCAAATGTTCCCTGAACATTTGTCACATTTCTGCCGCGTATTTTTCTGAGAATATCTGCTCCCGATTTATGCTCCCAAGTTCCTGCCTAATGGCATCATATTTCCCTCTACCTCAATTAAATGTTTTCCCAAATTGTCTGCTTCTATCCCTCTCCAGAGCTATGGTGGAGATAGAGTCACGTCACTACCTCCAAAATGCTCTCCCACCAAGAGACCTAACACCTGACCAGGTTCATTTCTCAATACCAGATCAAGTACAACCTCTCCTCTAGTTGGTTTATCAACATATTGCATCGGGAAACCTTCCTGAACACACCTAACAAGCTCTAAACTCCCCTTGCGTTAAGGAGATGCCAATTAACATTAGGAAAGTTTAATATCTCCCATCACAACAACCCTATTATTATTGCACCGTTCCAGAATCTGTCTCCCTATTTGCTCCTTGATATCTCTGTTACTATTGGGGGGTCTATAAAAAACACCCAGTGGAGTTATTGCCCCCTTCCTGTTTCTGACTTACACCCACACTGACTCAGTAGACCTCTACGACTTCCTCCTTTTCAGTAGCCGTGACATTATCCCTAATTTGCAATGCTACGCCCCCACCTCTTTTGCCTCCCTCTCTGTTCTTTTTGAAGCACCTAAAGCTTGGCACACTCAGCAGCCATTCATGCTCCTGAGATATCCAAATCTCTGTAATGGCCACAACGTTACAGTTCCACATATTGTTCCAATGAAGGGGTCTGTGGACCCAAGACTGGGAACCCCTGTTATAGGTGAAGGCACTATTGGCAACTGGGAGGCTTTAAAAATGTCACAACCAGAGTTCAGGTACATGTTCCTGCTGTGAAGACAAGGATGCAAGTTTAGGAAACTTTGGTTGTAAGATATTGAGGATCAGGTCAGGAGAAAGGAGACATACAGTAGGTTTAGGCAGTTGGGATCAAGTGAATCTCTTGATGAACGTAAAAGATGTAGTACACTTAGGAGGGCAGAAAGGGGGCATGAGGTGGGCCTGGCAGGCAAGGTCAAAGGAAATCCTACAAGATTCTATAGGTATATTAAGAGTACAAGGGTGGCTAGAAAACAAGTAGGTTTGATTAGAGATCAACATGACCATCTATCTATGTGTGGAGCCATAGGAGATGGGTAAGATTTTTAATGAGTATTTCCTATTAGCTTTTACCTTGGAGAAGATCATGGGGCTAAGGAATTGAGTTATGATACTTTGAACCACATGTGAATTACCAACAAGGTATTGACGGTATTAAAGTATCTTAAGGCGGACAAATCCACAGGGCCTGACCAAGTGCATCCTTGGATCTTGTGGGACACTAGGAAAGAAATTGTGGAGGTCAGAGATATCTGCAGCATCTTTGCCTAAGGGTGAATCTCCAGAAGACTCAACGTGGTTGATGTTGTCCCATTATTAATGAAGGGCAGCAGGGCCCAGGCCTGCGCCCTGGAAACCTTCCAAGGCGCAAATCCATGGTCTCACGAGACTAACGGATGTCTATTTATTATTGCAGCAGAGACAAGCCAGGGAACTACAGGCCAATGAGCCTGGTATCAGGAGCAGGTAAATCACTGGAGGGAGATTCTGAGGGACATGATCTACCAGCATTTGGATAGACAACAGCTGTTAAGGGTAGTCAGTGTGACTTTGTGTGTGGGAAATCCTGTCTCAGTTAGAGTTTTTTGGATTAACGAAGGCAGGGCAGTGGATATTGTCTAGAGAGACTTTAGCAAGGCTTTTGATATAGTCCTGTCTGGAGGGTTAGTTTGAAAGATTATATTGGGTGGGATCCAGGGAGAGCTAAATAAGTGAATATATGATTGGCTTGATGGTAGGAAGCAGAGGGTGATAGTAGAAAGCTGTATTTAGAGTGGAGGCCTGTGATTAGTGGTTATCAAGAAGACAAATGGAATGTTGGCCTTTATTGCTAGAGGGATTGAAGTTAAGAGCAGGGAGGGGTTATGATACAACTGTGCAGGGTACTAGTAAGGCTGCACCTGGAACATCGTGCAGTTCTGATCTCCTTACTTGAGGTAAAATATACTGGCTTTGGAAGTGGTGTAGAGGTTGATTCCAGAGATGGGGGGCTTAATCCATGAGGAAAGATTGAGTTTCCTAGGACTATACTCACTGGAATTTAGAAGAGTGAAAGGGGATCTTTTTGAAACATAGAAGTATGAAAGGGATAGATAAGATGGAGGCAGGAAAATTGTTTGCACTGGTAAGTGAGATTAGAACTAGGGGATATAGCCTCTGTGAATCTGTGCAATACTCTGTCTAGGGAAGCAGTAGAGGCCACCTCATTAAATATATTTAAGACATAGGTAGATAGAGTTTTGCATAGGAGAGAATTAAAGGTTATTGGGAAAAGACAGATATGTGGAGCTGAGTCCAAGGCCAGCATCAGTAGTGAGGACCAAGAAGGTATGGACAAGGGAAGGACAGAAGCACCTACAGGACTGCTTTGAATCAGTGGACTGGACTGTATTCAGGGATTCATCTTTGAACCTGGTTGAGGATGCTGAAGTTGTTACTGTCTTCATTAAAACCTGCATGAATGAGTATGTGCTTGCAAAGACTCGCTGTACATTCCCAAACCAAAAGCCGTGGATGGACCAGGACGTATGTCATCTGCTAGAGGTTAGATCTACAGCATTCAAAGCTGGTGAACCATGTCTGTACCAGAAAACCAGGTAAATTTGCGGAGAGCTATTTCAAGGGCAAAGAGACAACTTCGAATGAGGTTGGAGGTGACGTCGGATGTGTGACAACTCTGGCAGGGTCTGCAAGACACTACTTCCTACAAAGTGAAACCCAATAGCATGAATGGCAGCGATGCTTCACTACCAGATGAACTCAACTATGCCCACTTTGAAAGGGAGAACACAACTACAGCTGTGAAGATTCCTGCTGACCCTGTGATCTCTGTCTCAGAGGCCGATGTTGGTGGCATCCGTTAGTCTCGTGAGACCATGGATCTGCACCTGGAAGGTCTTGCTTCAGTCTGTGTTAGAGCAGCGTCTGTTATGGCTGTAGAGGCCCACACAGGAGTGACAGTCTCAGCTGCATCAACTGCACTTGAAGACGCTGTCCTCCAGTGTTGTATTGGTGCTGTTTTTCCAATGAGTGCACTTTTCTTCAGCAGCAAACCTCAGCTTCTCTTGTCCTCTTTTTAGACCTCTGTGTAGTTCCAGCCTCCAGGGAGTGATCGCTTGCGATGTCCTCCCACCTCTCGACGTTCATTTTCAGTGACTTCATGTCTCTCTTGCAAACGTCTTTGAAACGAAGATGGGGCCTCCCTTGTGCTCTCTTGCCGGAGGCCAGTTCCCCGTACAGGAGGTCTTTCGGGATCCTCCCTTCTGACATGCGGTGTACGTGGCCCAGCCAGCGGAGACAGCGTTGTTGGATCAGGGTGAAGAGGCTGGGTATCTGGGCGTGGGCCAGGACTCATTGTTGGTGACTCGGTCAGTCCACGTGATGTTCAGGATGCGTCTTAGGCTGCGAAGGTGGAAGGCGTTGAGACGCCGCTCTTGTCTGTAGTAGAAGCTCCAGGTCTCACTGCCGTAAAGCAGTGTGCTGAGGACGCAGGCCCTGTGGACTGCAACTTTGGATGGTATTCCACCAGAAGCTATCAAATGCGCAAAGGGCGTCCTGCTAAACCACCTTCACAAACTACTGTGCCAGTGCTGGATAGAGGGAGCAGTGCCACAAGACATGAGAGACTGCAACATTGTCACCATATATAAGAACAAAGGGGACAGAAGCGACTGTAACAGCTACAGGGAAATCTCCTTGCTGAGCATCGTTGGGAAGGTCTTCGCCCGCGTGGTCCTGAACAGACTGCAGAAAATAGCCGAAAGGGTATATCCCGAGTCTCAGTGCGGTTTCAGGTCAGAATGCTCCACAATCGACATGATCTTCTCTCTTCGACAGCTACAAGAGGCTGATGTTAGGCTGTCTCTAAAGAGGGTGAACCCTCGCAAGGCGGAAGGCCCTGAGGTAGTACCTGGTAAGGCTCTGAAAACTCGTGCCAACCAACCAGCAGGAGTGGTCAAGGACATTTTCAATCTCTCACTGTTACAGGTGGAAGTTCCCACTTACTTCAAAAAGGCAACAATTATATCAGTGCCTAAGAAGAGTAATGTGGGCTGCCTTAATGACTATCGCCAAGTAGCACTCATATCTACAGTGATGAAATACTTTGAGAGGTTGGTCATGACTAGACTGAACTCCTGCCTCAGCAAGGACTGGACCCACTGCAATTCGCCTATTGCCACAATAGGTCAATGGCAGACACAATGTCAATGGTTCTTCACACGGCCTTAGACCACCTAGTCAACAAACACCAATGTCAGGATGCTGTTCAGCAGGGGTGCGTACTTAGCCCACTGCTCTACTCTCTCTATACCCATGACTGTGTGGCTAGGCATAGCTCAATACCATCTATAAATTTGCTGATGATACAACCATTGTTGATAGAATCTCAGATGGTGATGAGAGGGCGTACAGGAGTGAGATATGCCAACTAGCTTAGTGGTGTCGCAGCAACAACCTGGCACTCAATGTCAGTAAGATAAAAGAGCTGATTGTGGACTTCAGGAAGGGTAAGATGAAGGAACACATACCAATCCTCATAGAGGGATCAGAAGTGGAGAGAGTGAGCAGCTTCAAGTTCCAAGGTGTCAAGATCTCTGAGGACCTAACCTGGTCCCAACATATCGATTCAGTTATAAAGAAGGCAAGACAGTGACTATATTTCATTAGGAGTTTGAAGAGATTTGGTATGTCAACAAAAACACTCAAAAACTTCTATAGATGTACTGTGGAGAGCATTCTGACAGGCTGCATCACTGTCTGGTATGGGGGTGGTGGGGCTGGGGGCAACTGCACAGGACTGAAAGAAGCTGCAGAAGGTCGTAAATTTAGTTGGCTTCATTTTGGGTACTAACCTACAAAATACCCAGGACATCTTCAAGGAACAGTGTCTCAGAAAGACAGTGTCCATTATTAAGGACCCCCATCACCCAGGGCATGCCCTTTTCTCACTGTTACCATCAGGTAGGAGGTACAGAAGCCTGAAGACACACATTCAATGATTCAGGAACAGCTTCTTCCCCTCCGCCATCCAATTCCTAAATGGACGTTGATGCCATGAACACTACCTCACTTTTTAAAATATATATTATTTCTGTTTCTGCATGATTTATAATCTATTCAATAGACATACACTGTATTGATTTACTTATTACTTTTTCTTCTATATTGTGTATTGCATTTCTTCTATATTATGTATTGCATTGAACTGCTGCTGCTAAGTTAAGAAATTTCACGACACATGCTGATGATAATAAACCTGATTCTGATTCTGGCCAGTTCAGGCAGAGGAGGCTCGACAGGTGAGATAGCCTCCTCCTGCTCCTAATTCTTACGTGTGTCTCAGGATTTGGTGCCAGGCCCATTGTTGTTCATTATTTATATGAATGATTTGTAGGGACATCATGTTAAAACTGTACAGGAGAATGGCGAGAGTGCACTTGGGAGTACTGTGTGCCATTCTGGTTGCCTAGCTAGAGGAAGGATATCCTTAAGCTGGAAAGGGTACAGAAAAGATTCAGAAGGATATTACTGGGAGTGGAATGCTTGAGCTGAAGGTGAGATGGGATAGACTTTTTCCCTGGACATACTGTAGGAAGCGGAGGGGTGACCTTCTAGACTCTAGAGGTCTATAAAATCATGAGTGACATAAATAAGATATAGTTTTTTTACCAGGTTATGGGAGTTTAAAACTAGAAAACACAGGTGTAAGGTGAGAGCAGAAAGATTTAAAGCATCATGAGGGGTCTGTTTTTCACACAGAGGGTGCTGGGTATATGGAACAAATTGCCAGAGGAAGTGGTACAACTGCAAGATTTAAAAGGCATTTGGGCTGGTACATGGATAGGAAAATGCTTGCATCGTATGGGTAAAACACAGGCAAATGGGACTAGCTCAAGAAGGCAACTTTGTCTGAATGGACAAATTGGGGCAAACGGCCTGCTTCCATGCTGTATACCCTGGGACGTTTCGGATTGTAACTCTGACACTACTTTAATGATGCTATGTGCCTGTGATGCTGCTGCTGGTACCTTTTCCATTGTCATAGGAGCCACATTTCTGTTCTCTATCTGTGGAAGACGTCCTGCCTTGTCCCTGTGCCGAAGACGCCGCGCCCCAGCGGCCTCAATGACTACAGACCGGTGACGTTGACCTCCCACATCATGAAGACCCTGGAGAGATGTTCTGGAACTGCTCCGGCCTATGCTCAGGCCACACTTAGATCCCCTCCAATTTGCCTACCAGCCCCGACTAGGAGTTGAGGATGCCATCGTCTACCTGCTGAACCGTGTCTACGCCCACCTGGACAAGCCAGCGAGCACTATGAGGGTCATGTTTTTTGACTTCTCCAGTGCGATCAACACCATCCGCCCTGCTCTGCTAGGGGAGAAGCTGACAGCAATGTAGGTGGATGCTTCCCTGGTGTCATGGATTCTTGATTACCTGACTGGCAGACCACAGTACGTGTGCTTGCAACACTGTGTGTCCGACAGAGTGATCAGCAGCACTGGGGCTCCACAGAGGACTGTCTTGTCTCCCTTTCTCTTCACCATTTACACCTCGGACTTCAACTACTGCACAGAGTCTTGTCATCTTCAGAAGTTTTCTGATGACTCTGCCATAGTTGGATGCATCAGCAAGGGAGATGAGGCTGAGTACAGGGCTACGGTAGGAAACTTTGTCACATGGTATGAGCAGAATTATCTGCAGCTTAATGTGAAAAAGACTAAGGAGCTGGTGGTAGACCTGAGGAGAGCTAAGGTACCGGTGACCCCTGTTTCCATCCAGGGGGTCAGTGTGGACATGGTGGAGGATTACAAATACCTGGGGATACGAATTGACAATAAACTGGACAGGTCTAAGAACACTGAGGCTGTCTACAAGAAGGGTCAGAGCTGTCTCTATTTCCTGAGGAGACTGAGGTCCTTTAACATCTGCTGGACGATGCTGAGGATGTTCTACGAGACTGTGGTGGCCAATGCTATCATGCTTGCTGTTGTGTGCTGGGACAGCAGGCTGAGGGTAGCAGACACCAACAGAATCAACAAACTCATCCGTAAGGCCAGTGACGTTGTGGGGATGGAAATGGACTCTCTCACGGTGGTGTCTGAAAAGAGGATGCTGTCTAAGTTGCATGCCATCCTGGTCAATGTTTCCCATCCACTACATAATGTACTGGTTGGGCACAGGAGTACATTCAGCCAGAGACTCATTCCACCGAGAAGCAGCACAGAGCGTCATAGGAAGTCATTCCTGTCTGTGGCTGTCAAACTTTGCAACTCCTCCCTTGGAGGGTCAGACACCCTGAGCCAATAGGCTGGTCCTGGACTTATTTCATAATTTACTGGCATAATTTACATACTACTATGTAACTATTTATGGTTCTATTACTATTTATTATTTATGGTGCAACTGTAACGAAAACCAATTTCCCCCGGGATCAATAAAGTATGACTATGACTATTGTATTCGTGTTGCGTGTTTATTATGGTAACTAGTCACATGAGCGGGGGCGCGGTAAAAGCGAAGGGAATAATTTACATATTCTTGCTTATTTCACTGCAGTTTGTGGCTTGGGACCAACGCGGGTTGTATCTTTGCTGACCGCTCAGTATTGCTTCAAGATTGTGTCTTTGCTAATAAAGGATGGAATAAAGGATTTGACTCTTCAGAACGATCATTTCTTTGAAGCTGAGGGTGGGTTGTGCATGTCTAACAAGCCCATGGAGCTCCCAGGCTAGCAGCAATTGTTTTGTTTTTGGATTAGTTTCGCCACTGCATTTTGTCAGCAAAGATTTCGACAGTTACACCAAACCAACATCAGCACTTGGATGTGTCCAAGAAATTGGAAGCACCAGCCTGGAGCAGCTTGTGGTAAGTAATGACCTTTTTTGTTGTTATACTCTTTCTGTTTGGATTTGAAATGCAGTTTTAAAGTGGTCAACATTGCTGTGTCCAACTGGGTTGGACTGGAAAGCTCTATCGTGCTACATGCCTGAAGTGTTTGACCCTTGATCCTGTTGAAAAGCTGAAGAATTGAAGTACTGAATTTCCATTGTTGAAAAGCTGAATTGAAACTGCCACTGTTTTGTCTCGTTTGCACGCCTTGATTTAGCTGAGTTTAGCAAAACAACAGAAATTGAAGGAGAAGTATGCCTTGTTAGAACATGCAGAACAGCTTCGAAGAAGCCAGGAACAGCTTTGGGGAAATCAAGAAGAACAGGTGGAACAGCTTTGAAGGAACCAGGAACAGCTTTGGTGAAATCAGGAAGAGCAGGCAAAACAGCTTCAAAGGATGATGGAGGAACTTAAATTGCAGGAGTAAATTGCAGCCAAGATAGTCAGAGTTAAAGTGCTAAGAGCTGCAAGTGCTGTGGGTGCTAAACATGCTTCAGCAGAGCAGTTCTCTGGCGAGAGTTCCTATGTTGACATAGCACAGAGAAAATCCAACATACTCAAAGTTTCAAAGTGCATTTATTATTAAAGAATGTATAAATTATACACCTGCGGTAAACCATATATATATGTTGTAACTGGGTTACCTGTCTGGACACGCCCCTCTGCTGACTGCTCCTGTGGCTCCTCCCACAGACCCCTGAATAAAGGCGATTGTGCCATTGCTCCTCCTCTCAGTCCAGAGGCAGATGGTGGAGGTCACATTTTACTGCTAATAAAAGCCTTTCAGTATTTACTCTACTTCCAGTCTTTTGGAGTTATTGATAGTGCATCAACACCTCGAGATTTGTTTGCTTATCGGCAGTCGCAAAGCAAGGAAAACAAAATAACCCCATTAGAAAAACCAACCCCCCCCCCCCAGAGCCCACAGAGAAAGAGAGAAGAAAAACACAAAACAAATCGTATAAATAATGGAAGTGAGCAACAACAACAGCACTCCAAGCCAAACCGAATCCTTAGATCGAGATCCCCAGACCAGTCTGGAGTAGACCCAAAGCCTCGGTATTCAATTCATCATATCAGCAAGGCAAATCGCCACAACGTTGGCAGACATGAAGCACAGCAGCTGCTCCTCGATTCACTTTGAATCTGGATTCCACTGCCGGAGAAGCTGTTCTTAACCTCTCCTATTTGGCTCGGCGTTTAGAGCAATCCACCCTCGTACCCCAGTTAGTTGGACAGGCAGCAGAACTTCTCTGTTCCATCTTCTTGCCTCCGAATAGTTCACTCCAACCAGCACGGGTCCAACTCCCAGGGCGTTGATTTTGCAGCGCAGTGGTAGGGCACATCCCACGACTTCACTTTGCTTCCGCTCACTTCTTCATTGCTTGCGGTGTTAGTTTACCACAATTCCTTTGCTTTCAAACTACCAGTGAGCAGGTGCATGTCGTCAGTAGCACCATCTTAAACCGGAAGTTTAACTCAATCTCAAAGTGGATGCATTTAAGGCAATAGCTGATGAGCCACGAGTTTGAACCCCAAGGGGTAGTTCACACTCAGCCTGCACCAAAGAGGAACTCTAAACCTATGCCATATCCAAAAGCACAAGGTGCTTTGGAGAACATTGGTTTACAACGTGATGACACTCGAGTTTCAAATGACAAAGGTCTGAGTGCCACACTGGAGCTGTAAGGCCACAAAGAGAAATAACAAGTTTAGTGATACAACAACAATGCATTGCACCTCTGCCTAAAAGAGAGATTCAAATCTTCATTGGTGATCATTCATTTATCAGGGCTTTCAAGAATAGCACTGAAGGGAAGACTGAAGATTTTGGTGACTGTCTCTATTTTCTCAACAGTACACTGGAGGTTACCCTGAAGAGCTTGTTCGAAGTTACAATCGAGTCAGCCCAGAGGAAGGATAGCTGACGGCCAAAGCTTTACTACAGGAATGTTTTGGTGATGAGCAGATACCTGCTGTGGCCTACCTGGAAAAGGCTCTTTCTTGGTAGCATCTTAACCCAGAAGATGTAAAAGCTCTTCAAGATTACAGTCTTTTTCTTAGCAGTTGTTGCAGTGCTATGGAAGACATGCAGGCTGTAGATGGGTTGAACATGCCTGCACACATGAAGATTGTTGTAAATAAATTACTCAATGGACTCAGAAAAGAATGGAGATCGGCAGTGAATGAATTGCAAGAAAGGCGCGATTGTATGGTTGATTTCACTGACCTTGTCAATTTCATTGAAAGGCAAGTGAAGATTGCTACACACCCAGTGTTTGGGAAAGTATACAAGACTACATTGCAGGCAATAAATAAAGGTGTGAATAAAACTGATCAAAAATTTGTTCTCAAGCTAAAGGAAGCAGCTTTGCGACTACTGTGGCTATTGTGGAAAGTGAAACGGAGCCTGGAGCTGATGAAAAAGGTGTAGATTTGAAACAAGCCATTACACAGCAGTGAGTACCACTCTAGTATCTATTGGTCTTACGGGGGCTGGTGATCGTGATTGTAAACTTCCTATAATTCCAGTTCAAGTGAAGTCTAAGAGGAGTAACAAGACAGTGGTTTCTTATGATATCCTAGATTAAGGAAGTACAGTAGTGTTCTGTACAGAGAGCCTCATGGACAAGCTCAACGACAGGAAAAGGAACATGGATTAAGAGACGGTCCTGTGTAGCTGTATCGTTTCAGGATTGGAGGTGGCTGGCTTGGATAGTGAAAACTATTGTGAATTGCTAAACATCAATACAGAGGAACATTCCTCAACAGAGAGATCTTCAGGAATGGTCTCACTTGAAGCATATCTATTTGCCAGAAGTTGAACTGTTGATGGGGACGAATGTGCCCAAAGTATTTGGAGCCGTTGGAAGTGATTTGCAATGTTAATGATGGACCCTATGCAACCAGAACAATGTTGGGTTGAACTATTAATGGACCATTGAAAGGTGACTGTGATAGTGGAAGAAACCATACTCGGCTAGAGCTGACAGTTAACAGGATTTCAGTTTCGAACCTGGATGAGCTTTGGCAGCAGTGATTCAAGACAGATTTTCCTGAATGCAGTCAATAGGGACAGCCTGGTTTGGCAGAAGATCATAATCCAGGACATACTGCTTACCAAAAGAGGATGCTTATGTAAATGTTGAGATTTCATGTCTCCTGTGTCTTAGTATCATGTAGTTGTAATTATTGTAGTATAATAATTAGGGGGCTACAATGTAGGAGCCATGTACCTGTTCTCTATTTGCGCATTTATTATGGTAACTAGTCACAAGTGTTGGTGGGGGGGGGAGTGTGGTAAAAGCGAAGAGAATGAGGTACATATTCTTGCTTATTTTGAGGCTGTTTGTGGCTTGGGACAGGTGGAGGTCATAACTTTACTGACCACTTAATATCACTTTAAGATTTTATATTTGTTAATTGCTAATAACAGATTGAATAAAGGATTCGACTCTTTGGAATGATCATTTCATTGGTGCGTCCAGCACGTATAACAACCCCGTGCTGGTCGCAGGCTGGTGGCAATTGTTTTGATTTTGGATTAGTTTTGCTGCTATAATTGTAATTCTGCATACGTGTACTTGTGCATATGACAATAAACTCGACTTTGACTTTGAAAAGTCATCATTCCAAAATATTAACTTCTCTCTCTACAGATGCTGTTGAGCATTGGGTAGAGTTTAAGGATAGAGGTGCAACGATGATATACATGAAAATATATTGTGATAATGTGCGCTGCTTTTATTTGCATGGTCCACTGACACCCTCTACAGGTGTCAGAACTCAGTGCAGTCTCGATTATGACTTTCAAATTGTACATTAGAACTTCGTACACATTTTGCAGCATTATTATTATTTTTATTTTAATTTCTATATTGCTTTTAATGGGTGTCTAAAAGTGCCCTGTTAATGGCTAGTTTAACATGTGCATCAAAAAGCAATCTACTGGAGGAACTCATCGGGTCGAGCTGCGTCTGTGGAGGCAAAGGGATAAGTGGCATTTCAGACTGAGTCTGTGTCAGGACTTACTCACATGTGTATATAGGTATATAGTATTCACTTACACAGCCAACCCTAGCTTACAAATGTCCAACATTTGTACAGCATGCACATTCAAGTGAGCATTGGGATGCACTTGCTAATCACTGCAGAGCTACAGGCATCTTTGGATATCTGTGAACTCAGTTCATGTCCGCAGTTCTGACTTGCAAGCTGCCCACGTTATGGACAGTTCACAGGAATGGAAGTGGGTATTGGGACAACAGGTGCTGATACCCATGGAACCAACATTAGGCAAAAACAGAAAATGCTGAAAATACTTTCCCACTTCTGATGAAAAGTCCTGAAACTGCAGCATTAAGTCTGTTTATCCTTCCAGCCTCACCTTCTGAGTGCTTTCATTTTAGATTTCCAACTTCTTGTTTTACTTTTCACTATCTTGGGGGTAAGTTTTGCAAGGACAGAAGTCAAAGGCAAATGGTAAATAATAAAGGCAGCATCTCTAGGAAGAGGTACAGTCGACGTTTCAGGCCGAGACTCTTCGTCCAGCAACTTTGATGTGTGTTGCTTGAATTTCCAGCATCTGCAGAATTCCTGTTGTTTGGTAAATAATAAGGCAAGTATTGACTGGCCATGCAGTTTTCAGCACATTCTAGCCACATTTTCCCATTACACTTTTCATGCAGTAACCCCAAACTCACAAGGAAGATGACCAACAGATAGAGGGCTGTGGTCGGGGTTGCTGTCACCAGAGCAGAAGAATGAGGAGATGTCACAATTGTTCAAAATTATGGGGAATAGATAAGGAGAAACTACCTCTGTGGACAGGGGAGGAGCAACCAACAAGTCAAGTTAAAAGATTGGCAGATAAAGAAAATGAGAAGAATTTATTTTGATGTTGGGATCTGGAAAGCGCTTAAAGGCAGAATCAAAAGTCAATTTCCAATAGAAGCGGATGTATACTCGAAATTAAGAACCTTGCAAAGTTCTAAAGATGCAAACGCGAGGAAATCAGCCGATGCTGAAAATTCAAGCAACACACATCAAAGTTGCTGGTGAACGCAGCAGGCCAGGCAGCATCTCCAGGAAGAGGTACAGTCGACGGTTTCGGGCCGAGACCCTTCGTCGGGACTAACTGAAAGAAGAGCTAGTAAGAGATTTGAAAGTGGGAGGGGGAGGGGGAGATCCACAATGATAGGAGAAGACAGGAGGGGGGAGGGATGGAGGAGCCAAGAGCTGGACAGGTGATTGGCAAAAGGGATATGAGAGGATCATGGGACAGGAGGCCTAGGGAGAAAGAAAAAGGGGAGGGGGGAAAACCCAGAGGATTGGTGAGAGGGGCAGAGGGAGAAAAAGGAGAGAGAGAAAAAGAATGTGTGTATATAAATAAATAACGGATGGGGTACAAGGGGGAGGTGGGGCATTAGCGGAAGTTTGAGAAGTCAATGTTCATGCCATCAGGTTGGAGGCTACCCAGACGGAATATAAGGTGTTGTTCCTCCAACCTGAGTGTGGCTTCATCTTTACAGTAGAGGAGGCCGTGGATAGACATATCAGAATGGGAATGGAACGTGGAATTAAAATGTGTGGCCACTGAGAGATACTGCTTTCTCTGGCAGACAGAGAAGTTCTAAGGAAGTTTAATGGATAGATCTTGAATTAAGTGGGATCACACAAGATGAGCCAAATGGCCTCCTACACAGTGTAACTCCATAACAAATAGCACCCTTTGCTCTCCTTCAGATAATATTGCGGGAATCTTTCAATCCACTTGAGAGAGGAGAGTCTTGGTTTAAAAGTTTCTTTCCCAGCAAAGTGGTCTCTCGGCAAAGTTCTTCAGCTGTTCTGTGCTCTCTCAGTATTACAATGGGAGTCTCAGACCAGAGTTCTGTGAAACCTCTGGAGTGGGACGGTATACCTTAGTGTGGAGCTAACGACCATTCTTACTGAGTGCTGCCTGTACCTTCAGGTTCATGGATTATATTCTGCCATTCCTTATGCCAAACATTTCACCCTCAGCACTCTTTCACAGAGACATGCAGCACGATAGAAGGTCCTTTGGCCCATTCAGTCCATCAAAGACCCATATACTAATCCCATTTTCCTGAAAATCCTACAAAAAGTAGTGGACGTGGCCCAGTCCATCACAGATAAAGCCCTCCCAACCATTGAGCACATCTACACACAGTGAAGTCACAGGAAAGCAGCATCCATCATCAGGGACTCCCACCAACCAGGTCATGCTCTCTTCTCACTGCTGCAATCAGGAAGAAGTGCAGGAGCCTCAAGACTTACACCGCCAGGTTCAGGTACAGTATTTACCCCTCAACCATAAGGCTCTTAACCAGAGGGGATATCTTCATTCAACTCACTGACCCCATCACTGAAATGTTCAACCTATGGATTCACTTTCAAAGACTCTTCATCTCATGATCGTGACATTACTTAATTCGTAAAGACAATTTGCTGTCTTTGGTACAGTTGGTTGGTTGTCTATCCTGTTGGGTGCGGTTTTTCATTGATTCTATTGCGTGTCTTGGATTTACTGAGTATGCTCGCAAAAAAAACGAATCTTACGAGTTGTATGTGGTAACATATATGTGCCTTGGCAATATATTTATTTCGAGCTTTTATTCTCCCACATTGTCATCAACTCACACCCCCTCCCCATTCTACCCAACACCCACACAACACACAGCCTCTAATAGCGTACGCGCCGCTTATCCCATCATCCTCCCTCGCTGCGCCTGCGTGGACCACTGTGCGTTCGCGCGATAGACCCACCAACACCGCCACGCCCCCTCTCCGGTCTTCCATGGTGCCGGCTTCGGTTTTAACTGCGCCTGTGCGGATCACCCCAACCGCCACGCCCCCTCTCCGGCCTTCCATGGTGCCGGCTTCGGTTCGCACTGCGCCTGCGCTGAACTGTCTTCTAGGTTAGTGATGGCGGAGGGTGCTGCGGGGTGTGAACATTACTTGCGTTCCTGTCTGCTCAAGGTGAGTGGGTCATCGTCTCTTCCCAAGATTAGTCCCCACCCCTCGGTTGTCATCTTCCGTTGCCCCATTCCTTCTCCTCGTACATCCCCCTCCCTCCTCCACATGCATCTCTTCCCCACGTCCACCCCCACTGTCCTCTCGACTCCACGACCCTCCAACTGTCTTTGAATTGAGTGGCTTGCTGGACCATTTTTATGGGACTTGAACAATCAGCCACGTTGGTCTGGAATGTCATCTCGGCCAGATTGTGGAGAGTGCCGCAGGTTTCCTCCTCGGATGGCCATTAAATTATCTTGCGATATTTACGACATTGTAATTCTGTGATCGTCTTTACTAATTCATTACTAAAAAAATCAAATTTCACAGTTGCCGAAGTTGATTTGAGTCGTATGACTGACAGATAAGCAGAGCCTTGGGCCCATCATGTGCACACCAACCCTTAACTACCCATTTGCACTAACACATGCCCTGTATTAGCCCAATGGTTCCATTTTTATTCTCTAATTCTTATAAATCTCCCATCTCCAGAACCTACCTTTACTTTTGGGGCAATTTACAGTTAGCAATTAACCTGCCAACCCGCATGTTACGATAGAACATCACGTTTCATTAGGGCACAGGACAGGCCCTTTGGCTCACGATGTTGTGCCGACCTTTTAACCAAATCTAAGCCTTCCCTCCTACATAGCCCTCCATTTTCCTATCATCCATGTGCCTAAGAGTTTCATAAATGTTCCAGATGAATCCGACTCCACCACCATTCCGGCACTGCGTTCTACGCACCCACCATACTCTGTAAAAAGAAACAAAAACTTTCCTCTGACATGCCCCCCCATACTTTCCTCCAATTACATTAAAATTATGCCACCTCATATTAGCCATAACTCCACACAATATACATCTGACTTCAAGGCTGATGGTGTACTTCTGGTACTGTGAGGCTACTAGCCTCTGTATTGTTAGGTCTGGCCTGAATTACTATCTGAGTTTAAGGATAAGCAGTCATTCTGCTGAGAGCTGCAGAAGGCTCAAACTGCCTTATGTTTTGTTTATGCTTTTTTAATAAATGAAACATGGTTCTGATCTGCAAAATATCTTATTTGAACTCATCCATCTGCGACAGGAAGATGTTCTACTTAACAGTGTGTTGTTCGAACACTTGTTAAACAACATAACTGACCATGGAAATTTCCCATATGAAACAGAAACTGCTGGAAACTGCCAGGCAGCTACATTGGAAAAAGAATCAGAATTCACTTTTCAGGTCAAAGACCCTTTCTCAGGGTTCAACCACTGGTGTCTGCAGCAAGTAGATGTTGAACATATTGGGTGGCAAAGGCAATTTCTGAACGTTAATGTTGGTCTTTCAGGCACCATGCTGTGGAAAGTTTTACATCTGTCGCCTGTGTCATGACGATGCAGAAAATCATCAGCTTGATCGCTTCAAGGTCACTGAAGTTCAGTGTGCAAAGTGTGAAACAGTTCAGAAGGTAAGTAAATACACTGGACAACAATTTGTTTTTGATACTGTTGCTTCCTCATAAATGTTTTGTTTGTTATGATGGGCCGCCCGAAACTGAGCACAAATATAATTTCAGACTACTTATATCAGGTAAGAATTTGGAGAAAGAAGCAATGAACTTCTATTGAATAAAATATGTCTTATTGTATAATAGTGCTGGTGCTTTGCAATAGTTCAACTGAGCTGAAATGTTCATGATTTTCATTTGTATTCAGTGTCTGAGGCTTCTCACTTAAGTGTCCAACAATAATTAGCCAGCATTGATGGATTGCATTTGCCCTGATACCATTTCTCCATGACCGCAATGTCCTGGTGAAATCTTACACCATGCTCGTCACTGACAGTGCTAAGATTTTCAGGGAAGAAGTCTAAATAGGAATGTAGAAAATGAATCTTTGGTGATAATTTGCACTTCATAGTTTTGTATGCTTGAAGCATGTTGTCAACCAGCTGCATGTAGTTTGGTGCTCTGTATTTGCCCAGAAAATTTTCAACAACATGCCTGAATGCCTTTCATGTGATTTTCTCTGGTCCTTCTAGAAGTTCTTCAAATTGCCAGAGATTGATAACCTGTTTGATTTGTGGACCAACCACCATGCTTCCTTATTCTTGGCATCAGTTATTCTGGGAAACATCTGTCTCAAATATTGAAATCCTTAACAGAAATTATTGTGCCTAGTGAGAGCAGATTCCATCCTTGCAGTCTTGTACCCAGTAATTCTGCTTTTGACTTTGACAAACCCATGTCTGACCATGTTATTTGACTCATTGAGTTATCACATAAGGCTCATTTGACATAAAGGGTTCAAAATCTGTATCAGTATCCTTTTCCATTCCTGGCTCAATCATCATGGCATAGAAACATAGAACACCTGCAGCACAATACAGGCCCTTAGGTTCACAATGCTGTACCGAACATGTACTTAAATTAGAAATTACCTAGAATTGCTCATAGCCCTCTATTTTTCTAAGCTCCATGTACCTTTCCAGGAGTCTCTTAAAAGACCCTATTGTATCTGCCTCCACCACTGTCGCCGGCAGCCCATTTCACGCACTCACTACTCTGCGTAAAAAAACAAACAAACAAACAACACGACAACTTATCCCTGACATCCCCTCTGTACCTACTTCTAGGCAGCTTAAAACTGTGCCCTCTCGTGTTCGCCATTTCAGCCCTGGGAAAAATCTTCGTTTGCCTCCTCTAGTCTCCATGTCTCTGGTGGCTTCAGTACTGGAAGATTATTGTCATGTGGCATCGGTCTCATGGGAGAAGGGAGACTTCTTGTTTTTAGCAGAGAAACCAGACACACTGGTCAGACAACAGTAGCAGTCTGTCATATCCTTCTGCTCTCGCCATACCATGAGTCAAGCTCGAAGATCGACAGCACATGTTGTGCAACAAATGTGAGGAGCCCAGGCTTTGTCTTAGTCGCTAATTTTACACCCAAAGTAGAACTCATGGGCTTCCTTAATAAAAGAGGAGTCATGCTCCATCTTTAGATTTAAGTGTATAATTACCAGAGATATAACAAAGTATTTGCAGATGTTGCAACATTGACAAGACATTTTGATATCACAAAATGCAATTACTTCATTATAATGAGTACACACTATATCCTATGTGCATAGAGCAAGCGCATCAACATGATCGCAATACGTGTAAACGCAATGCATAGAACAGTGTGTGCGCGTGATGCTTTTATAGCTTTTCTAAAAACCTGCCCAGCTCTGCAGCATCTGCCCTGCCTTAGCGTGCCCAGGCATGCCTGAAAAAGATATCTTTCAATTTACATTGTGGGCAATATTTTAATTGACTTGAAATGTGAATTGAAATAACAAATATAGGCAATTTCAAGAAAAAAATCGTGTGTGATATGAAAGTTCCCTGGTAATTTTCATGATCAGCAGCCCAAAATCCATATGATATACCCCAAAATATTCAGGAAACACAATCTTTGTTGTCTAGTGATACTAATCAATGGGCAAACAGGTTTAATCATGGAAATTCTGAAAGGTGCAGTGTACCTTTTTAGCTTGTTCCACAATGAAATCAGAAAAGTAACATCATTTTTATTTACAAAGGTATCATTAAACTAGTCCCATATGCACATATTTGGCACATTGCACATGATTAGCTTGGTCCCATGGTCAGCATGAACAAGTTGGTCTGAAGGACCTGCTTCCATGTAGTGTTACTGTGTGATTCTATGAATCAGTGGTTGCTTTCATTGAAGGCTGCAAGTGGTGCAGCAGTCAGCACTGCTGCCTTGTGCCGGCTAGGAACTTGAGTTCAATGTTCACCTGCGGTAATGTCTGTGTGGAAGTTTGCACATTCTCCAATTCATGGCAGTGGTTGGTTTCCTCTAGGTGCTTTAGTGCCCTTCCACGTACCAAAGATGAGTTGGTAGGTAATTGGCCTTTTAGTTTCCCTTTACTAAGAGTTAGTTGTGAAGGGAATCAAAAGGGAGTTGATTGATTTGTATGAAAGAGATTAAAGACACAGGAAAATATTTGTTGAGCTTGCTCCCCAGCATCTGTGTGTATTTATTAAGCAGAATGGTTGCCTCCATTCAAGATCATTGAATTGTGCAGCAATTTGTAGAATAAAGCCCTCTTAATAACAGCAGAGGGCTCTACTGTCACTGACACTGCTGCTCAGTAACATCTTGGCTTTGACCTCAGCTGTACTTCCCTGCTCTGCTCTTATAAGTCACAAATGTAATTTCAAAAGTTTCAAAGGGATATTTAATATCAGAGAAGAGTATACAATATACATCCTGAAATACTTTTTCTTCACAACTATCCACGAAAACAGAAGAGTGCCCCCAAAGAATGAATGACAGTTAAATGTTAGAACCCCAAAGCTCCCCCATCTCCCCCCTCCCACACATAAGCAGCAACAAAGCAACGACCCCCCCCCCACCAGCAAAAAGCATCGGCGCCCCCCACCGAGCACTCAAGCGTGCAGCAAAGCATCAGTAAAGACACAGACTTGCAGTACTCCAAAGACTACTTGTCCACCCGGTAATTTGACATACCACAGGCTCGCGCGCTCTCTCTCTCTCTAATAAGGGAAAAAGAGGTGTCCCCGTTTCACAGTGAGAGGGGAGACATATCAAACTCGCTGATTTATGATGTTAAAACTCTCTTGCATCGCTTTTTCTGAGCTCTGTGCCTAAAGAACTTGAGTCTGTGGGCACACAGCCAGCAGACAGCTTGTTGCTTTCAATCTTCCGTCTCCCACGACACAACGATTTCCTGCGGAGCCACTGACCTCACGTCCGCCCGCATCCAGAGCCATGAAATCCCAGAACCCTGTAAGTGTGCTAGTATCCTAGGCCGTGTCTGTGGTATGTTGAATAGCGGCCAGTCGTAAGATCCCGATAGCGGGTCCCATTCCCGCAAAGAACTGAAGCCAGCATGTAACTCCAGGTCAGGGTTTTGAAATGAACCCTGAAAGGGAAAAATAGAGATAATAAAGATAGAAAAAGAGCTGTTTCCAAAGGTGCAAGCAAAGAGTCGCCATTAGGTGTCACCGTCTCCCAAGTTCCACTATCTTGAGGTACTTCACACAAACGTTCATTCATTTTGTGCTGTGTTGTATGACTTGGTTGATCATTGTCTTTCCATGATCATGATTGGTCTTAACAAATTTTCCTACAGAAGTGGTTTGCCATTACCTTCTGGGTAGGGTGTTTACAAGATGGGTGACCCAGGACTTGTGATAGGTACTTAACTGCTTATACAACCATCCAGCACCTGATCCCATGGCTTCACATGACCCTGACTAGGGGGGCTAAGCAGGTGCTACACCTTGCCCAAGGGTGGCCTGAAGGGTAGTGGAGGGAAGGAGCGCCTTAAACCTCCTTTGATAGAAATCTATCTCTATCCCACCATCAACTTTACACAAGAGGACCAAAGTTTTGGTAAATTCTGAGCAAAGAAAGAGATAGTGTCAAAAGAATATTTCAAGTTTTGGATGTAAAGAATTATTTTGAGTAATAAGGACATAAATACGGGCAGGAGTTGGCCATCTAGCCTTTTGAGCCTACTCTAGCCATTCGAGCCTGCTCTAGCCATTCATCAGGATCGTGACTGATCTTGTTCAATGTCTTTCGAGCTTTTCACCATCTCTCAATAGTAATGGGGATGAATAATCAGATGTAGATTGGTTTGGTAATGCTGGTTCTATTATTAGTTTAATTTGTATGCTGCAAACACTTGCAATATAATTTTTTAGTTACTCATTTTGATGCTTCCCTATGTTTAATCATAGGACATGCACTCAGTATTTACTTTATTAGGCATACCTCTACACCTCATTGATGCAAAGATCTAACTGGTTAATCATGTAGAAGCAACTCAATACATAAAAGCACGCAGACATGGTCAAGGTCTCCAATTGTTGTTCACACCAAACATCAGAATGAGGGAGAAATGTGATCTAAGTGACTGACCATGGAATGATTGTTGTTGCCAGACAGGATTGTTGGAGTATCTCAGAAACTGCTGAACTCCTGGAATTTTCACACACAATAGTTTCTAGAGTTTATAGAGAATGGTGCAAAAAAACAAAAACCAGCCAGTGAGTGGCAGTAAGCAAAAACATCTTGTTAATGAGAGAGGCCAGAGGAGAATGGCCAGAGCGTTTTAAGCTGACAAGAAGACGACAGTAACTCAAATAATGACGCGTTACAACAGTGGTGTGCAGAAGAGCATCTCTGAATGCACAACATGTTGAACCTTGAAGTGGATGGGCTACAGCAACAGAAGACCACACCGGCCTCTAATCCTGTCAGCTAACAATAGGGAACTGAGGCTACCGTGGGGACAGGCTCACCAAGACTGGGTAGTTGAAGATGGGAAAAACATTATCTGGGTTGACGAAACTGGATTTCTACTGCAGTGTGCAGATGGCAAGGATCCATCCTCCTTGTGTCAATGGCTCAGGTTGGTGATGGTGGTGTAATGATATTGGGAATGTTTTCTTGGCACGCATTAGGCCCCTTAATACCAGTTGAGCATCATTTAAATGCCACAGCCTATCTGAGTATTGTTGCTGACCGTGTGTATTGATTTATGGCCGCAGTCTACCCATCCTCCAAAGGATTTCCAGCAGGATAACATGCCGTATCACAAAGTACACATCATCTCAAGCTGGTTCCACAAACATGACAAGTTCAGTGTATTCCAGTGGCCACCATAGTCACCAGATGGTAATCCTTGGGTTGTGGCAGAATGGGAGATTCGCAACTTGAATGTGTAACCGACAAATCTGAAACAACTGTGTGATGCTATTATGTCAACGTGGATCAGAATCTCTGAGGAATTCTTGAAAGATCATTACTGATGCCTCCACAATCTCTACAGCCACCTCTTTCAGAACCCTGGGGTGTACGGCATCTAGTTCAGGTGACTTATCTACCTTCAGACCTTTCAGTTTCCCAAGAACCTTCTCTCTAATAACGGTAACTTTACACACTTGATGCCCCCTGACACCTGGAACTTCCACCATACTGCTTGTGTCTTCCACAGTGAAGACTGATGCAAAATACTCAAACAGTTCATTCGCCATTTACTTGTCCCCCATTTCTACCTCTCCAGCATAGTTTTTCAGCACTTCAATGTCCACTCCCACCTTTCTTTTACACTTTACCTATTTGAAGGAACTTGTGGTATCCTCTTTAATATTATTGGCTAGCTTACTTTCATATTCTGTCTTTAATGACTTTTTTAGTTGCCTTCTATTGGTTTTTAAAAGCTTCCTAATTCTTTAACTTATTACTAATTTTCACTCTATTATATTCCCCCTCTTTGGCTTTTATGTTGGCTTTGACTTCTCTTATAAAAGAGAAGATTAAAGAGTTGGAGTGATTAAAAGATTAAGAAAATCTCTTAATCAGCCCATCTGTCAATTCGTTGTCCCTCATTTCTACCTCTCCAGCATCGTTTTCCAGTGGTCCACCCTTGCCTCTCGTCTTTTAGTCTTGTGCGTTGTACTGTACTGCTTCAGTAGAAAAAAGCAAATTTCATGACATATTCTGATATAGGTCTCCTGTGGACTGAAAGGTGGATGGTGACAGGGAGAGGGGAATCATGCTTGGACAAAGGAAATGGGTAAGGGGAGGGAGCAGGAAGCACCAGAATCATTCTGTAAAGATCAATAAACGGAATGTTTGAACCAAATGATCTTGCCAGGTGTCTCGGGGCTGGTTGGGGCTGGTTGTGTCTGCACCCATGTCACGCCCTGCCCCTGGCACTCCTCTGCCCCCTGTCCCACACCCCTCTCACAGCACTCCACCTTCGCCATTCCCAACATCTTTTGCGCTCGCTAGATTTACAAACTCTCTCTCCTCTTGTTGACAGATACAGTACTGTGCAAGAGTCTTGGGCAGCCTAGCTATCTATATGTGTCTAAGACGTTTGCACGGTACTCTAAGTTTACACAAGTTAAAATTAATATCAATTATACATAATGTGCACATGCAAGATATACACAATGATGCTAGTGCAAGATTGGGAGAAAGGAAAAAACATTCCAGATGTTATGGCTTTGGTTTATGTTATGGTTATGTTGTGGTCATTTTATGGTCTTCGGGGTCATTAACCTGATGGCAGTGGGGAAGAAGCTAGTCATTGACTTCAGGAAAGGAGAAAGTGCATGTGCTCCTGTTTACATCTACAGTCCTGAGAAGGTTGAGATCACTGATATCCTGTCTGGGTCCAATTATTTTGATGCCATGCTAGGAAAGGTCACCAGCTTCCCCTCCATGGGCTTTGTCTACACTTCTTGCTGTCTTGGTAGGCATTGAACATAATCAAAGCCCCACCTACTTTGGTCATTCCCTCTTCTCCTCTCTTCCACTGGGCAGAAAATGCAAAGGTCTGAAAACACGTACCACCAGGCTCAAGGGCAGCTTTAATCCTGCTGACTGTTGAACAGTTCCAAGGACTCCTGACCTCACAATCCACCTTGCAATGTACTTTCTCTGTAACTGTAAAACTTTATTCTGCACTCTTACTGTTTTCCTTTATTCTACCTCAATGTTTTGTTGTAATGAATTGGTCTGTATAAATGGTTGCAAGGCATGTTTTTCACGTGCCTCGGTACATGTGACAATAATAAACCAATTTACCAAGAAGTCACTAACAGTTTATTTAACTTAGTTTTCTGCTAATAGAAGACATGGGGAATTGAATTTAATTATGCAAAATTAAAATGAGAGGCCAGATGTTTTCAATATGCAACATTTAATTTTTTTAAATCAAATAAACCATTTTTTCCAGAACATGGCCAGTTTGTGTACTAATTATGTTGTATTGTTGCTGGTCAGTCTGTTGGGAAAGTCAAATATCATCCTGAACATTTTCACTGCAGGTTCAACAGAGCTGTGAAAGCTGTAAAACTGTATTTGGGGAATATTACTGTGACACGTGTCATCTGTTTGATGTGGACAAGAAACAGTACCACTGCCAATCTTGTGGTATATGCAGGTGAGTACTAGGACATGCTTTCTAATGTTTAGTTTTTGTGTTTTGATTTTACACTAATGTTTGCTTATTGAAGTAATCTTAATTTGGTGTTGTTTAAAAGTTGAGAGAAGCAAATACATTGAGAAATATTTGGTAGCACAGTCTGATTGAGAATAATTTACATATTAAAATAGCTGTCAGTTGTAACTGTGAAAATTGATATTCTTCAGAAGAAGCAGAAGGGAGCTGAATATTTTTAAACACATTTTGTTGTTTATGATCCAGAAAGAACAGTGTAAAATGAGATTGAAACAGATGGGGAAAAAAGGGCTATATTGATGTAAGCTATTCTGATGTAAAGCAATACAAGATTTCTCAAAAGAAAATTTGGTACTGAGCCACATAAGTGAGATAATCCAAAGCTTGAAAGAAAGTCTATACGGATCAGTAGAGACCTTCACAAGGGGATTGGAGAAACTGAAGAAATTGCAGTTCTGGGAAGAGAGATTGAAGAGGAAGGAATGAGTGGAGAGCTCCTTCAGAGACCTGGCATAGGTATGATGGGCCAAATGTGCTGATTAAAAAAAAATGCTAAGAAATATAGTATTTCTTAAAATATGTTCTTGTATGTTAAGAAATGTTAAGGCAATTAAGGATTTTTTAGATTATTAGGACACTCAGTCCTTGTTTATTGTCATTTAGAAATGCATGCATTAAGAAATGATACAATGTTCCTCCGGTATGATATCACAGAAACACAAGACAGACCAAGACTAAAACTGACAAAAATCACATAATTATAACATATAGTTACAACAGTGCAAAGCAATACCGTAATTTGATAAGAGCAGACCATGGGCATGGTTTAAAAAAAAGTCTCAAAGTCCCGATAGCCCCAGCATCTCACGCAGACGGTAGAAGGAAGAAACTCTCCCTGCCATGAGCTTCCAGCGCCGCAAACTTGCCGATACAGCATCCTGGAAGCACCCGACTCTGAGTCTGTCCGAAAGCTTCAAGCCTTCAACACCGAGCACCCTCTCTGTTGAGCGCTTTGACCCCGGCCCTGGCCGTTAAACAACAGGCAAAGCCGAGGATTTGGGGCCTTCCCCTCCAGAGATTTTGGATCACACAGTAGCAGCGGCAGCGAAGCAGGCATTTCAGAAGTTTCACCAGATGTTCCTCCATGCTCTCACGTCTGGATTTAAAGAATTGGTCAATGCCATCTGGATTGTGCTTTTAGAGGTGACAGAGAACAAATGATAGGGATCAAACACAGGCTAATGGGACTAGCTGAGGTAGGCAATTTGGTTGGCATGGACAAGGTGGATCGAAGATCATGTTTCCATGCTGTAAACTCTATGCACATTGTGATAGCAAAACCCTTTCTGGGATACTTTCTTTCTCTACTCCCCTGATCATGGAGTGTGTTACCTGTGGAAGGCAATGGGCTACTTTAAAAATGAAATTGGATAAATAATCAGTTTTGAGGGTCAGGGTGTATTGGTATATTTTGCCCTGATTTTTGTGTCTAAGACAGAACAGATTATGTTGGTCTTTGCCAGAGGTGGAAGTATTGGACTAAATAACCTTTCCCTTCATTCATGTGCAATCCTGATACCGGCTTGTTATTGTTACATCATCAGCAACAATGAATGTAGAATTGAGTCAGGTTTTATAAACAAACATAAACGTTTATTAAACTCTGCTCAACAATAGTGAAAAGTATTCAAACGACTAAGTTAACTGGAAGTTAACTGCTATACGGCAACTCTGGAACAGTTCTTAAAGTGGTAAATTCGAAAGTCCAAGTGATTTATACAGTCTATAAGGAGAGACTTCTCTGGAAACTGATTTCTTCGAAGAGGTGACGTTACTGCTGATCCCGTCCAAACGATTCACAACGAAGGAAATAAAATGGCTTAAAGGAACTGATCTTTTTCCTGGATGGTGAACACTGCACAAACCTTCCTGATCTTGCAGGGGTTATCTCAGATGTAGGGCACTATTTCTGAACGAAGATTAAATAAGGTCGAACCTTTATGAAACCGCCGAACGACACCAGCTTTACTCAATCCTTCAGATTCCCGTACTGTGGTAGGGTCTTCACTCTTCAATACTAGACTGTAAAAGTAAATCAAAGGTACCCCAAACAAAACTGTCAGCGATTGGCGAAACTGCCGGCACAATGATTTTACCTTACAATAGAAAGTAAAACTCCACTTTAAAACGAAACTACGTCATGAGACGAATACGCAGCATAACGGAGTAACTGACAAATTAAACAACAAACTAAACTGCGTGACAAAAGGGGTTTCCCCTTATATACCTGTTAGGAACATGTCATCAAGTGACCTCACACTGGCGGGAAAATTACATCGCCCCACCATCAGAAGACCATTACATCATGCTCACAAGACACTCAATTACATCATGGTCATAAGACAGTCATAAGATACCCACAAGGTATGTAACAATATACAAACTTGGTTCGTTAGCTAACTCTGCTAACAGCCACGTGACTCAGCAGCGAGAAGGCCACTTTTCATGAACATTATACATCTAGCGTCAGTATAATTTGGGGTTCAACCAAACAGGGAAGGTAGGATGTTCCAATTAAGGAACATGGGTTGTAGCGAATGCTGTGTAAATACTGCTCCATGTAAAGTTATCATTCACCGGAAAATTAACAGATCATAAAATTACGAAGGAAATATATTTACCAAATTTTCAACTTCAACAAACTGTTGCATAGAAAAAGGGCGCATTGCAGCTAAACCAGTCTAAATGTGCACATAAACATTGGAGCTTGTTTCTGGAATAGTTGGGTGTAATGCTTTACTCTTGCGCTGAACCCACATTCTGTATGAAGGATACCAGCCATAGTTCATACTTCCCTTAAGGACCATCTCAAATGAAATGGTTAACTCAGGAGTACTGACTTTTCCTCCTTGGAACCATTCATCTGCACAAAGCACTTCTTACAACGGGGTTTCTCCTTTGAATGGCATTCTGTGACATCTTCCCTTGTGCTCCTCTCCGCAGCTCCTGCCAAAAGACCCCAAACCAAACTACTGTCCCTCAGAAATCTCCTTCCGCCCAGCACTTCCAGATGTTCCACTGGGCAGAAAGTTACACGTACCAAGACAATCCTGATTGGCTGACACCACATTCCTAAGTTGGACAACATGGCTCCTTACCTTTAGCTGAAGCCAAAGTGTTCTTACTAGCAGGAGACACTACTTTTACAGAAAACTGCTAAAATAAAAATATTATTATTATGATTATGAGGACACACAATCCCCTTTTATTGTCATTTAGTAATGCATGCATTAAGAAATGATAAAAATGTTTTCCCAGAATATCACGAAAACACATGACAAACTGACGTAAAAACTAACAAAAACCACATAATTATAACATATAGTTACAACAGTGCAAAGCAGTACTGTAATTTGATAAGAACAGACCATGGCACAGTAAAAGTCTCAGGGTCTCTCAAAAGTCCCATCATCTCATGCAGACGGTAAACCCCCAGCACTGCCAACTTGCCGATGCAGCATCCCGGAAGCATCCGACCACAGTCCGACTCCAAGTCTGTCCGAAAGACTCCAAGCACCATCTCTGCCGAGCATTTCGACCCCGGCCCTGGCAACAGGCGATGCGCAAAGCCGGGGATTTGGGGCCTACATCTCCAGAGATTCTCGATCGCACAGTAGCAGCGGCAGCGAAGGAGGCATTTCAGAAGTTGCTCCAGATGTTCCTCTGCGCTTTCACGGCTGTCCCATCAAATCCAGATTGATGCACGGCCCCCTAGTTACACATATCGATATTCATTCGGAACGGCCGCATGCGCTGCGTTGCACTGCCATATCCTCCTCCCACAGAGTATGACAGTAGAAATCTCACCCAGGGCATTACACATGGTTTCCATTTCCTTATGAGGTTGCTTGTAAACACTTTGATTCCTAATGACATCATACGCAGCTATTGGGGTATTATTTCTGACTTCCACTTGAATTAAGTTGCCATTAATTATATGTGACTTGTATAGTTCTCTCAAAGAAGAGCAAAAGGTGACATTGATGTCACTACTACAGCAATTTTCAAACTAAACCTGTACATGAGTTGCTTGTATTGGTTGAGCTGTGGAAAGGAATATTTGGGTGATTTTTTTTTTCTGTGCACTTTTATGAATCACTTCTGCAATGAAAAAAATCAGCATCAAATTTGAGCACAAGGTTATGTTGGCCGTGGGAGTTTAATGATCATATCAGATCTTAATCATCTTCGTTGGGATGAATGTTGGCTCCAGGTCTCTGGGAAGCCCTGCTATCTTTATACTACTACTTTGGATACCTTCCTCTACCTGTAAGTTACTGTATCATCTCATATGAATGTGGCACACCATTTGCAATGGATTAGTCAGAATGCATACCTCTAGACTTTATGCTATTTTAGCCTTTCGCTTTTCGTTACAGGATTGGGCCAAAGGATGATTTTTTCCACTGTGTGAAGTGTAACTTGTGTCTAGCTACTCATCTCCGTGGGAACCACAAGGTTAGTGAGACCAGGTTTAAGGGTTCATTGGTCCTCAATGTATCTCTTGTCCTTTTACCTTTCTGAGTAGAGAGATGCAGATTCCTGGAGTTTTCAAGAGTTCCCGATCATGTAGGGTGGAAACTTGCAGCACCTGGCCTCGAGATGCCACCAAAGCTCCATTTGGTGAAAAGACAAAATAAAAACCTTCTGTTTTATATGAAAATACAAAGAATTTGCTTGAAAGCAAAGTTTATTGTAAAGTTGGGATTTAAATAGGTCACCAGCCTATACAGAAGAAAAGTAGTGATGGGATTAAGTTGGGACTCTTAGAGGGTAAATATAAAATCATTTAGACTGATTAGCCTGTTTCGAACCATGTACA
Source organism: Mobula birostris (assembly GCF_030028105.1). Lineage (NCBI taxonomy): Eukaryota > Metazoa > Chordata > Chondrichthyes > Myliobatiformes > Myliobatidae > Mobula > Mobula birostris. The sequence goes on along the minus strand of NC_092373.1, from coordinate 174,589,738 downwards.
CACAGAAGTAGACTCTTTGCACTCCCTTGTCAGGGTCAGTGTTGGGACCGCTTCTTTTTGTGCTGTATATCAATGATTTAGATGATAGAATAAATGGCTTTGTTGCCAAGTTCGATAAGATAGATTGGTGGAGGGGCAGATAGTATTGAGGAAATATGTAGGCTGCAGAAGGACTTAGACAGATTAGGAGAATGGGTAAAGAAGTGGCAAATGAAATAATTAATTAATACTAATTGGTAGTCCTTCGGATTCGAAGAAGACACGCTGTTGTGCAGTTCATCTGTGGACGCGGAGGTGGCTCTGCAGTCCCAGTCTGGAAGCGCAGAGTCTAGCACAATGGGGGCACTGGAAGTCCGTTGTTGTAATAATTGTGGCTGCTGTTCTGTGACGCCGCTCATGGTTTTCCATCAGTTTTTGGTAGCACCTGTCTTCAAAACTGGTGTAGGCTTCGTAGCACAGGGCTCGCCAGCGGGTTCTGTTAGCAGCCGCAGCGTCTAGTTCCCTTGGCTGATGTCACAGTAGCGTAGGGTTTCCGTCACAGCGTCTTTGTAGCGCTTGCGTGGACGACCTTGAGGTCTCTTTCCAGTCTCCAGTTCACCATAGAGCAGCTGGCGAGGCATACGGTGGTCGTCCATTCTGATGGCGTGTCGTACCCACCGCATCTGGGCTCTGATGATCAGGGACTCAATGCTGGTGGGCTCCGCGTGATCCAAGACCTCCAGGCTGGAGACACGGTCTTGCCAACGAATGCCAAGGATGGAGCGGAGGGCGCGCATGTGAAATTTCTCCGGTTGTTTGATGTGTCGTTGGTACAGAGTCCAGGTCTCACATCCATATAGGAGAGAAGGGATGACCACGGCTCTGTAGACTTTCAGCTTTGTGGAGGTGTGGACGTTGTGTTGATTGAGCACTCTGGTACGCAGCCTCCCCAGAGCCTGGCTGGCCTTGCTGATCCTGGAGTCAATTTCTTTGTCCAAAGACCCATCACTCGAGATGATGCTTCCCAAGTACTTGAAGCTGTTTACATTTGTCAGCTGGGCATCATCAGCAGTGATTTTTGGATCTATGGGATTGGTGTTTGGCACGGGTTGGTGAAGTACTTCAGTCTTGTTCAGGCTGATAGGCCAAAGGGCATAGCAGCAGCTGAGAATTTGTTCAGCAACTGTAGATCACTGTCTTGTATGCCAGGAGCACACAGTCATCAGCAAAGAGGGTTTCTTGAATGACATTTTGTCCGTGCGTTCAAGCGGGAAAGGTCAATGAGAGAGCCATCCAATCGGTACCTGATGTACACTCCCTCCTTCGGACCTTGGACAGCACATGATAACATGCAAGTGAAGAACAGATTGAACAGGACTGGGGCTAGTACACAGCCCTGCTTCACTCCACTGGAAATGGCAAATGCAGCTGACGTATCACCACAGCAAAGGACCTGTCCTGTCATTCCGTCGTGGAGCAACTGAATCATCTTCACGAATTTCCTCGGGCATCCGTAACGTCTCAGGATGATCCAAAGAGCCTCCCTATTTACAGTGTCAAATGCCTTTGTCAGGTCAATGAGGACAGAGTAAAGAGGCTTGTTCTGCTCGATGCACTTCTCCTGGATTTGCCTCGCAGCAAATATCATGTCTACTGTACTCCATTCTGGCCGAAATCCACACTGCGCCTCCAGGAGGTTCCTTTCCAAGACAGTGACAAGTCTGTTCAGGAGAATGCGGGCAAAAATCTTGCTTGCGACGGACAGCAGTGAGATACCCCTGTAGTTTCCGCTGTCTGATTTAATTCCCTTGTTTTTGTAGAGAGCCACGATGAGGGCATCACGGAAGTCATCAGGCATCTCCTCTGTGATCCAGATGTCTTCCAGGGTGTCTTGGAACGCCTGTAAGGCGTTTGCGCCTAATGCTTTGTAGATCTCGGCAGGAATGCCATCCTGCCCTGTTGCTTTATTTGAGTTCATCTGCGAGATCGCTTTCTTGATCTCATCAGTAGAGGGTGGCAGGTCTAGGTCGTCCAGGACTGGCTGCTGAGGGATCTGCTGTAAGACATCAGGATCAACTGTGGACGGCCTACTGAGTAGGTTTGTAAAGTGTTCAGCCCAGTAGTTTTTCAGTCCTTCCTGGTCTTTGATCAGGCTCGACCTATCAGATGACAGCAAGGGGGAGCATCCAGATTTAGAAGGACCATAAACTGACTTTATGGTGCTGAAGAACTCTGTGGTGGCATGTATGTCTGCATAGCGTTCCACCTGCTCAGCCTTTCTTTGCCACCACTCGTCCTGCATTTCTCGCAGTTCTGCGTGTACTTTGGACTGCAGGTGTTTAAACTTGTCTTTCTTTGAGACAGATGATGGATTATTCTGCCAGTCTGCATAGCCCTTGTTCTTGGCCCGAAGGGCTACTGAGATGGTCTTGTGGTTTTCATCAAACCAGTCTTGATGCACTCGGGTTTTCAGTCCGAGTACGGTTGTTGCAGTCTGCGTGATGACATCTTTGAACTGCGTCCACCTTTCGGACCAGGTTCCCACAAGCGGTGAATTGCCGGAGGGTTTTTCATTAAGTGCATCTTGAAAATGTTGGACTTGACCTGGGTCTTGCAGTCTGCCGATGTTGAATGACACTCTGACAGTCTTTGGTTGCTTACGATGCAAAGCGGCTATGTGCAGGTTGAGGACCGACCAAACCAGCCTGTGATCTGTCCAACACTCAGCACCTCGCACGGCCCGGGTGATGGTGACGTCTTGAAGGTCACGCTGGCGTACTATAACATGGTCGAGTAGGTGCCAGTGTTTGGACCTGGGATGCATCCAGTTTGTTTTGTATTTGTTTGCAAGTATGAACATCGTGTTAGTGATGCACAGATTGTGCTCGGCACACTTGCTCAGAAGCAGCAGGCCGTTACTGTTTAGTTTTCCCACCCCATGTCTCCCAAGGACGCCATCCCAGTTGTCGCTGTCTGTCCTCACCCTAGCATTGAAGTCGCCCAAGGTGACGAATTTGTCGCTGGCGGGGATTGTCCAAATAATCTGGTCCAGGTCCTCGTAGAAACTTTCCTTGTCTTTGTCTGGACTCATGAGAGTTGGTGCATAGACACTGACAATGGTGATATAGCAGGACTTGCTGAGAGGAAAGCGGAACTTAATGAAACGTTCAGTTATTCCAGTGGGTAGAGTAGGGATGTTCTTCAACGGAGCAGTTTTGATTGCAAAACCTACTCCATGGATCCTGTCGTCAGTCTGTGGTTTCCCTTTCCAAAAGAACGTATATCCACTCACTGCTTCCGGTAATGAACACTCGTCTGCAAGCCTGGTCTCACTGAGTGCAGTGATGTCAGTGCAATAACGGCGAAGTTCGGCCGCTGTGAGTGCTGTTCGTCTTTCAGGCCTTGCCACCTTGTCTCTATGCAGCAGGGTGCGGATGTTCCAGGCTCCAAAGATGGGCTTTCTTTGATTTGTTTTTCTTGATGCATGTTGACTGCTAAGGAGATGATCCGCCAGCTGCAGTTAGCTAGCCAGATGTTGTGGTGCAGGCAATGTTTAGGGACCTTTTCTTACCCCCTCCCTCATGCGAGGGTGGGCAGTGCTGTCCTAAAAAAGGCTGCCCAGTCGCCCTGGATGCTGCCGGACATCTCTGCTGCCCCGGGTACAGAGACGAACGACCACTGGGTTCAAAGGCCGCCTATGTGCAGGTCTGTGACTACGACTGCTGGTGGTTATTTCCACCTGTCGCTTCGCCACTCCTCCATCGCCGCAGGGCTTGACGAGTTGAGTTTGGACTGAGATGAATCGCACAACAGAAACCTGTGCGTGATGGAGTTTGAAACAGCCGTTGCACAGGGGCAATCCCACTCTCAGCAGATGAGACCTTGATCCAGTGGCACAGACAACCGTTACGGCTGGAGACCTCTGCTGCTGCAGTGGATGACCAGGACATCTAAGTGTCTTGTCATGCTCTTAGCGCTCCACAACACCTGCTGGGCCTGCCTTCTTGACTGTTGGACCATTAATCAGTCTCCTCCACTCAATCTGCCAGGGCCAGACTTCACACGCTGAGATAGACAGATTCCCTACCTCACCGAGGGTCGAAGACCCGTCAGCTACCCTCACCTGGTCTGGCCCGTCTGCTGAGACGGTTTACCAGGGTGTGGTCGCTGCGTGTGTTATAGCTACTTGGAGCCACAGGTGAGAGCTGAGCGCCAGGTGGGAACCAAAGGTGGACGAACTGTCCTAAAAAGGGCACGGGAGGCCCCCCCCCCACCAGAGGTGCTACCCCTCCCTAGACACCCCATACAATGTTGGAAAATGCATGATCATGCACTTTGGTAGTAGAAACAAATGTACATACTATTTTCTAAATGGGGAGAAGATCCAAAAATCTGAGATGCAAAGGGACTTGGAAGTCCTTGTGCAGAACACACTAGAGGTTAACTTGCAGGTTGAGTTGGGGGTGAGGAAGGCAAATGCATTGTTAACATTCATTTCAAGAGGTCTTGAATACAAGAGCAGGGATGTGATGCTGAGGCTTTATAAGGCACTGGAGAGGCCTCACTTTGAGTATTGCGAACAGTTTTGAGCTCCTCATCTAAGAAAAGTAGTGCTGGCATTGGAGAGGGTCCAGAGGGAATTCAGAAGGACGATTCCAGGAATGAAAGGGTTATCATCCGAGGAATGTTTGACTCTGGGTCTGTACTTGCTGGAATTTAGGATGAGGGGGAGAATCTTATTGAAATTTTTCAAATGTTGAAAGGCCTAGACAGAGTAAATGTGGAAAGGATGTTTCTCATTGTGGGGGAGTCTAGGACAAGAGGGCACAGCCTCAGGATAGAGGGGCATCCATTTAAAACAGATGTGGAGAAATTTCTTTAGCCGGAGTGTGGTGAATTTATTACCACATGCAGCTATGGAGGCCAGGTCATTGGGTGTATTTAAGGCAAAGCTTGATAGGTTCTTGATTGGACACGGCATCAAACGTTACAGGGAGAAGACCGGGGAGTGGGACTGAGGAGGGGTAGAAAAAGGATCAGCGATGATTGAATGGCAGAGCAGACTCTGGGTCAGATGGCCTAATTCTGTTGACCATCTATATTCATCTCATTTTCTAGTACTTGGCCTGTAGCTTCTGTGCTTCAGTGAGCATGCCATGGTGGCATAGTGATTAATGCAAGCTATTACAGCTCGGGGCATTAGAGTTTGGAGTTCAATCTCAGCATCCTCTGTAAGGAGTTTGTACGTTCTCCCCGTGGAATGCCTGGATACTCTCCATGTGCTCTGATTTCCTCTCACAGTCCAAAGATGTACTGGTTAGTAGGTTAATTGGTCATTGTAAATTGTCCACTGTTTAGGCTTAGAGTTGAATCGGGGGTTGCTGGCAGTGTGGCTCAAAGGGCCAGAAGGGCCTATTCCACGTTGTATTTCTAAATTTATTTTTTTTTAAATGGTATCAATACAGAATAAAGTGTAAAGACTACTGAAAAAGTGCAGTGCAGTTAAATGATAAAGTGCAAGATCATGACAAGGTAGATTGTGAGGTCGAGTCGAGTCATCTTGTACAAGAGCTCTGTTCAAGAGTGATAACAGAATTAAAGACCAATAATACCCCTGCTCTTGTGAGCATCAGGATGAAAATAGTTCTGAGTCATGAAAATGTGACTTGTCACTTCATCTAGAATTTTGTTTAGATTTTCTGTTTAGGCTGGGTCAAAAAATGAGGCTTTTACATGCAGAAGGAGTGACAGATAACAAATGCGTTGTTTGATTATAGAATTGCATAAGGAGCTAATCGGGGGAGCTAACAGTTTGCTCAGCAAGATGAGATCGAAGGACTGTCTTAAAAGAAGAGAGAATGAGTTTGGGGCCCCTTCACCCTCAATTTTGGGACTATACCCTCCACCCTTCAATTGTTCGCTTTCTATCAAGCATTGCTTTTGTAGTCATTTATTCCACTGGAGTTCCAATACTGGCCCTTTTTCTCTCATTCACTGCAGGCAGAGCCATTTCTTGCACTTGATTTGTCAATTTTCTCATTTTACTTCATGCCCACTGTCATGAAAACTTCACTAAATACACTAGCTTAACGTGGTCTGTGGTTTTTAATCAAAATAATGTTAGTTGTCATCGGAGTTGTATCGGTGTATTTATTGTTGGTATGTTTAACCTTTTCTGTTCATTGCTATCATTAATGGTATTTGAATACTGACTTGAGTATTATGTCTTTCAGTGTGTTGAAAACGTTTCACGACAGAACTGCCCAGTATGCATGGAGGTAAGATCAAAGCATTTGTTGTAGATAGAATTGGTGCTGGGTCTGTTGCTGACTACAAGTATTTCTATATTCCAGAACTGACCACTAGCTCCTAACCTTAGCCACCCAATTCCTCTCATCCAGTTCACAACGGATAAATTGAGCAGTTGGGTGTTAGGCATATACATTACAGATTTGTCCACCTTCTGAAGGCAACAGTTTTCATCATAAACTAACCAAGCACAAGTTATTGTGAACAACAAAACATTGCCCTAGAGTCATGAATAACACATGGATCTCCAACAATGATTGATTCTTAGTAGGTTGTCGACACTACTAATCCTTTCCATGAGGATTGTATGATGGAGGAGCCAGAGCACGTGACTATTAAATAAGAGGCTTTGGTTCAGACTCTGAGTTGAGTCTAAGTGAAAAGGTCACTGCATTGAGCTGTGTTCACATATCTTTGGCACACTCAAATGAAATGTGTGCTGGATATACAGCTCAAAATACAGCCTTTGGGTCCAGGGGTACTTGCTGGGGATTTCCACTCCACAGGAAGTTACTCTCGTATGGTGGTAACAAAATTGTGTTGATTTCCTGAGCCTTGCTTTCTTTGAAACAGGTTCACCTGTCCCGGCAGGGAATCTATCTTGGGAACTAAAATTCCCTCTGTCTCTACACTTTACCAGTTATTTCTCCTGACTCTCTCATTTTTACTGTAACAGGACATTCATACGTCTCGTATTGGCGCTCACGTCCTTGCCTGTGGGCATCTTCTTCACAAGTAGGTGAACTTAATTCTAACTTTTCACCAAGCAGGTGACTTGGGTAAATGTGCATTCTGTTGCATCTTGTGAGATCTGCAGCTATTCATTAAAGCAATTGATGAAGTGCAGTGATGATCCAGTGCAGCTAGAAGTATACCTCCTTAGAAGCATTCTTGGGTATCTGTCAACACTTGACAATTGGCTGAAAGAAATGAAAATGAAAAGTATACTGTGTGTTAAAGGTTTGGACCCGGTGCTTTATTCTTCTTCCTTGAGCTGTGTCTTCCTGCAGCAGTCAGTTTCAGACCTGTAGATACATATTGGAACTAATAGCACCAAAGCAAGAGTTTAAGCTATGAATGGGCACATTCTTAATTCATCTCTTTTGGTGGCTAAAGTTTACTCTTAGAGTATTATCAGCAGCACATGTACTATTGTGATCCTAAAGGTTTTAAAATAGTTTAGTGGTAAGCTGGGACAGTATGCTATTAAGTTCTCCCTTAGGGGCTGTTTGCATTGTACAGTAAAACTAATCTGCTCAAGATGTAGGAGACTGCAGATGCTGGAATTTGAAACAACGAACAATCTGCTGGAGGAACTCTGGGATGAGCAGTATTTGTCCCGAGAGGAGATCTTGCCTCTCCACTCTGCACAGTTTCAACATGAAATATCACTATTCTGATAATCCACTTTCCAGGTGATATTTGCCATGTTCCTTGTCCACTCATGTAGCTCTGGTTCCTGCACTCTCCATCCCACTCTGGTTTCACTTGCAGGGCCCCAGTTCCTAGAAAATTTATAATAATATGGTGTGACGTAAAACAAGAAATTAAATGTCGATGAGGCATTAATGGGAAGAACATTCAGTTGTCTTGGAAATCTGCCAATATGGCACCACCAAAGTCAGATTATTGGAATTTTATTGTAATGTGACCACCTACATGACGCAGAATGTACAGGAGAAGCATTATTAGAATCATTTTGATGCACTCTGCCAAAGTTTAAGTTAATGTAAATGTACATTGTGTCTTTGACAGGTGAAGTAATAACATTTGGTATGGTGTATTCTTTAAATAGTGATCCATGTACTCGTGAGCATCTGTCATTGGAGTGGAAAGCTTGAAATTAAGCAGGCTAAGAGAGAACAAATCAATTGTCCCCTTGTCTTGCATCAGAGCAAAATAAGAAATAGCATACTGCCTGTCTGTTGTCCCACGTCTGCCTGGTGTTATTTTCTCACTGCAATTCTTGACGTTATTGATTGTAATGTGCCTATGTAGCTGCATCTTTATATGGTGGGCACCTCAGTGGTGCAAATGAAAGTTGAAAGTCTTCACCATTTTTCTCAACTTATTGATCTTGTTGCAGTATGTTGGGAATGAAATGTATTGAATCTTTGAGACTCGGTGATCACGTCAGTTGGAGTTACAACACTACTCATGACAGGAATCCAGGCCAGGCTACAAACTAGTGCATAGCATGAAAATCTCTGTTCTGTTGTGGTCAAGCAGAGAGAAATTATGGACTTGAATTTGTCCAAGTGAGTCATGCTCTATGGGACCTTTCCCTTCACCTCTAGCTCAAAAAAGTTATAGTGTGTTGATGTTAATTATCACTGGCCATGGCTTTGGCTATTTTTGCCCAATATCTGGAATTAGGTTTATAAAGCTCTGGTTTCAGGACCACTGTTTAAATCCCACATTTACTAATGTTTCTGATCATCTGCCTAGTATCTCATACATGGTCACCATTAAAGGATGGCATACTGGTACTTGGACAAATTCAAGCCCATAATTTCTCTCTGCTTGGCCACAAGAGAACAGAAATTTTCATTCTATGCATTAGTTTGTAGCCTGGCCTGGATTCCTGTCATGAGTAGTATTGTAACTCCAACTGTGCTGCCACACGACTGCAGTGATGCGCGTTCCATCCTGACCTCCGATGCTGGTTTTGGAGTTTGTACTTTTTGTGAACCAGTGGATTTTCTGCAGCTACCCCAGCTTCTTCCCATGTCCTAAAGTCATGCAGGTTGGTATACTAATTGGCACTGTAAATTGTGTCTTATGTAGGGAAGAGTTAGCATATATCTTGAGTTGACTGTATGGCGGGGAAAAGAAGGGAATATTGTAGGGTCAGCATTAGGTGACCAGCCTGGACTCAGTGGGCATAAGGGCCTGTATTCATGCTGTATGTCCCTGACTTAATATCAGATTCTGATGGGCAACAATCCTGCAAAGAATCTCCCCATTATGATAATGATAAGCACCAAGTTGTAAATTGCTTATTGTTTTTAAACCTTTAACATCGTTGAGCTTCCTGTTAGATGGCTTCATCAACCTGGTAGGGAAGTTCCAATTATTTAAACATTTCACTCAAATGGAGTGACAGTGTGCCAAACCCCCGGTTCAGATTCAGCTGGAGATTTTTGTCCAGTTCTGGGCTTCGCAGTTTAGGAATGATGTAGGGGAGAGTTATTAGAATAGCTTCAGGAATGAAGAACTTCATTTCCATGGAGACACTGGAGAAGCTGGGGTTATCTTCCTCAAGGTAAAAAAATAAAAAAAAAAAAGAATGCTTTGGAGGAGATGTGAAGAAAATGCGAGTTCTTTTACATAATGTAGTGAAGTTCTGGAATGTGCTATCTAAAATATGGAAGTGGATGCAGAAGGAACTTTCAAAGGAGAATTGGAGATGTATATGTAAACTTCCTACTAGGTTTATGGAAAAAGGCAGTGCAGATACAATAAATTAAATGGCCAGTAATATCACTTCAAAGGGTAATTTGAGTTTACAGTGTACAATTAGATAAAACCTAGAAAAATTTGTTTCTTTAGCCTCTTGCATCTATTGGTATGTCTGAAACTGATTCACAGCTATTGCACTATCTTTGACTCTGTAGTGTCCATTTTAATGCAAAAGCCAATTTGTGTACAGCAAGCTCTCACAAGCTCAGTGTAATTATGTTCAGTGATAGGGTAATGTCATTTTAGGATTAAGTATTATCAGGAACTTTAGAGAGAACTTTCCTGCTCTTCTGTCTTTTAACAACTTTAGTCTGGTGCCTAATACCTGAAAATTCAAAGTAAATTTATTATCAAGCTACATGTATGTCACCACATACTACCCTGAGATTCACTTTCTTGAGGGCATTCATAGTAAATAGAAAGAAACACAATAGAATCAATGAAAAACTGCAGATTACAGAGGCAAACAAACGACCAATGTGCAAAAGACAACAAGCTGTGCAAATACAAATTAGAAAAAAAAAACAATAAATATCAAGAGCTCAAGTTTTGTAGAGTCCTTAAAGTGAGTCAGTCCATAGGTTGTGGAATCACTTCAGTTTTCGTGTGAGTTAAGTTGTTCCCCCTTGGCTCAAGAGCATGATGGCTGAGGGGTAATAACTGTTGCTGGAGTTGGTGGTGTGGGACTTGAGGCTGACACCTCCTTCCTGATGGCAGCAGTGGGAAGAGAGCATGGCCTAGATGGTGAGGGTCTTTGATGATGGATGCTGCTTTCCTGCAACAGTGCAGTTGTGCTCAATGGTGAGGAGGGCTTCACCATGATGAACTGGGCTGTATGACCAGGGTCCTAAAGATGGGTATCTGCCCAAAGCATCGACTGTTTATTCTTTTCCACAGACGCTGCCTGACCTGAGTTCCTCCAGTCTTTTTTGTGTGTGTTGCTTTGGACTTCCAGCATCTGCAGACTTTCTTGTATTTGGGCTGTACCCACTACTTTTTGTAGGTTTTTCCATTCAAGAGCATTGGTGTTCTATACTGTACCAGGCCACGATGCAGTCAGTCACTATACTCTCCACCGTGCATCTATAGAATTTTGTCAAAGTTTTAGATGACATGCTGAATTTTAGCAAACTTCTGAGAAAGTGGAGGCGCTGCCGTGCCTTCTTTGTAATGGCACTGAGATCGACAGATTCTCTGAAACATTAGCGCTGACCCTCTCCATCTTTGATCCCCTGATAGGGTCAGGTTAATGGGCCTCCAGTTTCTTCATCCTGTAGACAATAAACCATTCAGCCAGATTTTCAATATCACTCCTGTATGCTGATTCGTCACCACCTTTGATTTGGCGAATGACAGTGGTGTCATCAGCAAACTTAAATATGGCATTGGAGCTGTGTTTAGTCTCCCAGTCATAAGTAAAAAGCAAGTAGAGCAGGGGGATAAGCACACAACCTGTGACGCATCTTTGCTGATGGTAATTGTGGAGGAAATGTTGTCAATCTGAACAGACCGGTGTCTGCAAGTGAAGAAATTGAGGAACCAATTGAGGTAATTAAGGCCTTTGCCAAGACTACACTCCCCTCAGAACCATGCTGGGGTCTGTTGTGCTCACATGACCTATAGCCTTGTTAGTGTGCTAACTACTAAAAATTAAATGTCTAAAAGTTAAATGGTAGTTATCAAATGCATCTTCCTAACCATGCAGGTCCCCTTCCCATGGCAAACTTTCCATAGGTTACTGTTAATCACCATAAAAGGCTATGCCTGGGCCCAGTGAATATTGAACAAAGCAGTCCCAATAATGAAGCGGTTTCAATTCCCTTACTATGGTTGTGCTCAGGTTAACATCACAGGAAAGGAGGAAAAGTTTACAAGTTACTTGTTGCTGCTTGGTGTTAAATTTTAAGTTTTGTGAGGATTGGATTAATTTGAACTATTTCATCTGGACCAGAATTGTTTATAGAGACTCAATAACAGTGAATCAATATTTTCCTGAAAATGAATGCATGCATCCAGTTTCTGATGCAAATGTAGGTAGACATGAAAATTGGTTGGTGTGAACCTTAACACAACTTTATTTACTTTTTATTTTTCTTTCCAGGACTTGCCATGAAATGCTGTTTAATAAAGGGTGAGTCTTTACTTCCTGACCCATCTTAGGAAAGCAAAATAAATTCTGAGCAACATACCAAAGGAACATTGCCTAGAAACTAACATGTAGCATTCCCAGCCCATCAGAAGTGTATGTTTAAATTTCCAGAGCGGCATGACTTGCGGGTAATGGGAACCAGAGTGCCAGAACGCTTGGTGGAGAGGTTGTGGAGGCAGGTGTTGGTAATACCTCTGACAAAGTTGGAAATGAAAAGGTTGAGCATGGTGCAACTGGTGTCTTGAGTTGTGTAAATATCAGTGCAAGTTGTAGGAAAGACAGGTGATCGTGCTGAAGATGAGATAGCTGGATTACAAACAGGCAAAGTGTAGTGAGGAGAGGCTGTTGATGGGGCAAAATTGCAGTCAGCAGGATGAGTTGCAATGTAAAAGGCCAACAGAATTGAAAAAGGTAAATACAGGACTGAAGGTGTTACATTTGAATGTGCGCAATATACGGAATGAGGTAGCTGAATTTGTAGCATAGTTGCAGATTGGCATGTATAATGTTGCAGGCATCTCTGTATCATGGCTGAAAAGATTATAGCTGAAAGCTTAATGTCCTAGGGTACACCACTGAATCAAAAGGACAGACAGAAAGGTATTGCTCTGTTAGTAAAAAAGGAAATCAGATAAATAAAAGAGGAGACATAGGGTCAGAAGGAGTTAAATTATTGTGGATAGAGCTAAGGAACGGCAAGGGTAAAAACTCCTTGATAGGAGTTGTATATAGATACCTAAACAGTAGTTAGGATGTGGTCTACAAATTACAAGAGATAGAAAATGCATGCCAAAAGGCAATGTTACAATAGTTATGGAGGATTTCATTATGCAGCTAGATTGGGAAGATCAAATTGGTGCTGGATTCCAGGAAAGGAAGTTTCTAAAGTGCCTACAAGATAGCTTTTTTTGTGCAGCTCATGGCTGAGCCCACTAGGGCGATCAACAATTCTGGATTGGGTGTTGTGCAGTGAACCAGAATTGATAGAGAGCTTAAGGTAAGAGAACCCTTGAGGGTAAGTGATCAGAATATGATCAAATTCACCCTGAAATTTGAGAACGAGATGCTTAAAGTCAAATATATCAGTATTACAATGGAGTAAAGAGAATTGGAGGCATGAGAGAGGAGTTGGCCAGAACTAGTTGGAAAGGAACATTGGCAGGGATGACAGCACAACAGCAATTAGTGAGAAATTAGAGGATTGGGAAGCTTTTAAAAGCCAATAGAAGGCAACTAAAAAAGTAATTAAGAAGGTGAAGATGAAATATGAAAGTAAGTTAGCCAATAATATTAAAGAGGATACCAGAAGTTTCTTCAGATACATGAAGTGTAAAAGAGAAGCAAGATTGGATATCAGACCGCTGAAAAACTATGCTGGTGAGGTAGTAATGGGGGGAACAAGGAAATGGCGGATGAATTGATTAAGTAGTTTGCATCAGTTTTCACTGTGGAAGACACTAGCAGTATGGTGGAAGTTCCAGGTGTCAGAGGTCATGAACTGTTTGAAGTTATCATTACTGGAGAGAAGGTTTGCAGGAAACTGAAAAGTCTGAAGGTAGATAAGTCACCTGGACCAGATGCTGTACATCTGAAAGAGGTGGCTGAAGAGATTGTGGAGGCATTAGTAATGATCTTTCAAGAATCACTAGATTATGGAATGGTTTCAGAAGACTGGAAAATTGCAAATATCACTCTATCTTTCAAGAAAGGAGAGGGTCAGAAGAAAGGAAGTGATAGACCAGTTATTCTAACCTTGGTGGTTGGGAAGATGTTGGAGTTGATTATTAAGGATGAGGTCTCAGGCTACTTGGAGGCACATGATAAAATAGGCTGTAGTCAGCATGGTTTCTTCAAGGGAAAATCTAGCCTGGCAAATCTGTTGGAATTATTTGAAGAAATATCAAGCAGGATAGACAAAGGAGAATTGGTTGATGTGTACTTGGATTTTCAGAAGGCCTTTGACAAAGTGCCACACATGAGGCTGCCTAACAAACTACGAGCCCATGATATTACAGGGAAGATTCTAGCATGGATAAAGCAGTGGTTGACTGTCAGGAGGGAAAGAATGAGAATTAAGGGAGCATTTTCTGGCTGGTTGCTGGAGGCTAGTGGTGTTCCACAGGGGTCTCTGTTGGAACTGATTGTTTTTACGTTATGTCAATAATTTGGATGATGGAATTGATGGCTTTTTACAAAGTTTGCTGATGATTATGGATAGGTAGTTTTGAAGTAGAGAGGCTACAGAAGGATTTAGCCAGATTAGGAGAATGAGCAAAGAAATTGCATATGGAATACAATGTTGGGAAGTGTAGTGTCATGCATCTTGGTAGAAGAGATAATATGCTTGACTCTTTTCTAAATGGAGAGAAAATACAAAAAAAGTACTGAGGTGCAAAGGGTCTTGGGAGTCCTTGTACAGGATTCCCTAAAGGTTAATTTGCAGGTTGAGTCTGTGATGAGGAAGTCAAATGTGTTGTTAGCATTTATTTCAAGAGGATTAGACTATAAAAGCAAAGATGTAATGTTGAGATTTTATTAAGCATTGATGAGGCCTCACTTGGAGTATTGTGAACAGTTTGTGAACAGAAAGGATGTGCTGAAACTGGAGAGGGTTCAAAGGAGGTGCACAAAACGATTCCAGGATTGAATGGCTTGTCATATGAAGAGTGCTGGATGGCTCTAGGCCTGTATTCACTAGAATTCAGAAGAATGAGAGGTAATCTCATTGAAACTTATCAAATGGTGAAAGGCCTTGATAGAGTGAATGTGGAGAAGATGATTCCTGTGGTGGGAGAGCCGAAGACTGGGGGGGACAGCCTCAGAATAGAGGGGTGTCCTTTTAGAATGGAAATGAGGAGGAATTCCTTTAGCCAGAAAGTGGTGAATCTGGGGAATTCTTTGTCACAGGCAGCTGTGGAGGCCAAGTTTTTATGTATAGTTAAGACTGAAGTTAATAGTTTCTTGATCAGTCAGGGCATGAAGGGATACAGGATGAATGCAGGAGGTTGGGGCTCAGAGGGAAAGTTAGATCTGCCATGATGATGACGGAGCAGACTCGATTGGCCAAATGGTCTATTTCTGCTCCTATAGCTTATGGTCTTATGGACCTAACCTAGAAATGATTGCCGTTGTGCTCTGCTTTAAAATTAAGAAATGTTCACATGTGTATCATAAGACATCAGTGTAACTTAATTTCATGGCACTTGGTACTTTTGGAGAGCCAGAGAGAGGGATGCCTTTCCCGGCAGCATATGAAGGAACAGCACAAGTCCAACAGCATATAACAAACAGGCTGCTAGATAAACTCAGTGGCTCAAGGTTTTCTGTGCAGGGGAGAGGAATTCTTTCTAGTTTTAACTCAAACCATCAACAGTTTTTCTCACTACTTGCCCCTTTGAGTTCTTTCAACAGGTTATTTGTTGCCCCAAATTCCTGGTTCTAGAGTCTCTTGTGTCTCTTCTGATAACAGTGAAATCCAGCCCATGGTGTTTGACTGGCCTACCTAAACTCATCTATATACCTGTTGTTTCAGAGCCTATCGGTGTCCTTTGTGTATGCAGTCTGCGACGGACATGAGTAAGTACTGGGAAGAGCTGGATACAGAAATCGCTCAGACACCAATGCCATCTGACTATCAGAACATGGCTGTTAAGGTAAGAGTTCAATTGTACGCAACTAATGTGTTAGTCATAAGAGTATTAGAGCCATACAGCGAGACTATTTAGCTCAGGGAACCCATGCTGACCATTTCCATAATTCCAGGCACTGCCTAAGGCTGCAAAGTTAATCCATTAAACAGATTCTGCAGTGATTATACTACTGATGATGTCCTTGTTTAAACTTCACTTAACTGCCTTATGGACCTAGGAAACACATGCTATTACATGGAACAAAATGTAGAGGCACATTGCAGTGAAACAGGCCTTTTGGCCAACTGATTCCACATCAGCTATCAACCACCCATTTACACTAGAGTCACAGATCAATACAGCATAGATGTAGGTCCCTTGACCCAACCAGTCTATGCTGGCCATTGTGCCATCCCTCTTCCCAGAAATACCAGTTTCTTGTTTTCAGCACATATTCCTTTATGTTGTTTTTCTCCATGTACCTGTCCAAGTGCTGCTTAAATAATACTTCTGTACCTAACTCAACCACTTCTTCTGACAGCTCATTCCATATACTCGATCACCCTCTGTAGAAAAAAAGTTATCCCTCAGGTCCCTTTGAAATCTTTCCAGTCTCACCCTCAATCTACTCCTGCAGTCCAGATGAAGGGTATCAACCCAAAACACCAACTAAGCATTACCCTTCACAGGTGCTCCCTGACCCGCTGAGTTCCTCTAACGTTTTGTTCTTTACACTAATTTCCAAACTCTGCACTTTGTGTCTGTACTGCTATATTTATGACAGTTTAGCTTCTGACAGTTCAGTAACTGTAGTGATGGACCACTAACGGAGACAGCAGGAGTTCCAGTTCCATGTGCCAGGGCCGTGTGATATCTCTCACAAGAGGGGCTCTACTCTTCCTAGCTGGTCTGCAGGTAACTCCCATCCTGTACCGCATGTTGACGTGAAGCCCTCGGAAATGGTCTGACCAGTCATTTGATTGCCTCAGTTGGTAATTTAAATCTTAGCCTGCCACTTAGAGTCATAGAGTGCTATAGCACAGAAACAGACCCTTTGGCCCATCTAGTCTGTGCTGACATTTTATTCTGCCTCATCCCATTGGACTGTAGCTCTTCATACCCTTTCCATTCCAAACCTTTCCTAAATGTTGCAAAGGAACCTGCATCCACCACTTCCGCTGGCAGCTTGTTCCTCTGAGTGATTTCTGTCTGCAATTGTGAGAATAAGCCCTTTCACCCAGGACATACCCTCTTCTCATTGCTACTATCAGTTAGGGCAGTGGTCCCCAACCTCCAGGCCACGGACTGATACGGAGCCGTGAAGAATGCAGCGGTGCAGCGGTAGCCCGAACGTACCCAGCACATCTTTAAGAAAAAAGCGGAAATAAACAAGCTAATTAATTAGGTGCCGCCTGGCACGTAAATGTCGGCCCAGATCAGAGGTGACGCAATTGGCAATCACCTCTGATCTGGGCAGACATTAATGTGCCGGGCGGCACCTAATTAATTAGCTTGTTTATTTTGGCTTTTTTCTTAAAGATGTGCTGGGTGCACTCCAGCTATCGCTGCATTCTTCGCGGCCTGATATCGGTCCATGGCCCGGAGGTTGGGGACCACCGAGTTAGGAGGTACAGAAACCTGAAGGCACACACTTAACAATTCAGAAACTGCTTCTTCCCCTCTGCCATCTGATTTCTGAATGGACATTCAGCCCATGAACACTGCCTCACTGCTATATTATTTCTATTTTTTGCAGTACTTATTTAATTTAACTATTTGATATGTTTTGTTTATTTCTGTATTGTTATATATTGTATTGCACTGCTGCCGCAAAGTTAACAAATTTCACAACATATGCTGGTGATGTTAAATCTGATTCTGAATTTTTTTTTTTATTCTGCTCTGTTTATAACATTCTAGGTTTTTACTGTTATGTAACTTTAGTTTTGAAATGATGGACTTCAGTAAGGCCTTTGACAAGGTCCCGCATGGGAGGTTAGTTAGGAAAATTCAGTCGCTAGGTATACATGGAGAGGTGGTAAATTGGATTAGACATTGGCTCGATGGAAGAAGCCAGAGAGTGGTGGTAGAGAATTGCTTCTCTGAGTGGAGGCCTGTGACTAGTGGTGTGCCACAGGGATCAGTGTTGGGTCCATTGTTATTTGTCATCTATATCAATGATCTGGATGATAATGTGGTAAATTGGATCAGCAAGTTTGCTGATGATACAAAGATTGGAGGTGTAGTAGACAGTGAGGAAGGTTTTCAGAGCCTGCGGAGGGACTTGGACCAGCTGGAAAAATGGGCTGAAAAATGGCAGATGGAGTTTAATACTGACAAGTGTGAGGTATTGCACGTTGGAAGGACAAACCAATGTAGAACATACAGGGTTAATGGTAAGGCACTGAGGAGTGCAGTGGAACAGAGGGATCTGGGAATACAGATACAAAATTCCCTAAAAGTGTCGTCACAGGTAGATAGGGTCGTAAAGAGAGCTTTTGGTACATTGGCCTTTATTAATCGAAGTATTGAGTATAAGAGCTAGAATGTTATGATGAGGTTGTATAAGGCATTGGTGAGGCCGAATCTGGAGTATTGTGTTCAGTTTTGGTCACCAAATTACAGGAAGGATATAAGTAAGGTTGAAAGAGTGCAGAGAAGGTTTACAAGGATGTTGCCAGGACTTGAGAAACTCAGTTACAGAGAAAGGTTGAATAGGTTAGGACTTTATTCCCTGGAGCGTAGAAGAATGAGGGGAGATTTGATAGAGGTGTATAAAATTATGATGGGTATAGATAGAGTGAATGCAAGCAGGCTTTTTCCACTGAGGCAAGGGGAGAAAAAAACCAGAGGACATGGGTTAAGGGTGAGGGGGGAAAAGTTTAAAGGGAACATTAGGGGGGGCTTCTTCACACAGAGAGTGGTGGGAGTATGGAATGAGCTGCCAGACGAGGTGGTAAGTGTGGGTTCTTTTGTAACATTTAAGAATGAATTGGACAGATACATGGATGGGAGGTGTATGGAGGGATATGGTCCGTGTGCAAGTCAGTGGGACTAGGCAGAAAATGGTTTGGCACAGCCAAGAAGGGCCAAAAGGCCTGTTTCTGTGCTGTAGTTTCTATGGTTTCTATGGATACTTGATCTTCGTTCTTGAATCAGAACATAGCGGCTGGTTCCCATTTCACTCCAATGAACCATCTTGGGAGTCCCAGTGCTTGTACTGAAGAATACTGCACGATAAGCAAACAGATGTCTTGGGAAGAGCCAAGGGAGCAAGTTCCTAGCTTCCCTTTTAGTAGTAGTAGGTCTCTCGCTTTTTCTACGTCAACATCTGATTGTTATCTTATTGTTGCCTGTGGGAGCTTACTGTGCAGAAATCAATTTTCTTCATGGGTTGAAAGTACTTTGGGGTGTCCTAAGGACATTAAAGGTGCTATAGAAATGCAAGCATCTGTGTATGCATCATGTTCTGTCATTATTGCTAATGAATACTTTATATTTGTGATTACCTCTGTAGATCATGTGTAATGACTGTCAGCTCCACAGTACTGTGCCATTTCATGTGTTGGGTCTGAAGTGCAGTGGGTGTGGATCGTACAACACTGCCCAGGATGGAGGACTAATCACTCTGCAGCAATGATACACAACCCATATTCTGTAGAATGCGCAATTAAACTCTTAAAAGTAGGCTTGCAATATCTCATTCCTTTGGACTATTTTTCAACCAGCAATCTTGATTCTAATTGATTCAGAAACCAGTCATACTTTTCAGCTCTTCAGCAGTATGTTCTGTTATTGTCTCCGTTTCCTAACAATTTCCTGCCTCTTACAAGAGCCAATTATTTAGAAGAAGTGTTCTTATTGTTCATCATAATGTTCTGTAAGACGCTTTATTTTGGACATCTTCATGACCTATAATTTTGGCTATTGGAAAAATCTCTTTCAGTCTGCAATTCAAAATTTCTGATGCAAGTTTTCCATGTCTCGTTATTCTTTCCAAGAGTACCTATGTTGGCAACATACTCTAGAAATATCAGAAGATCTTTTAAGCATGATAAATGTATAACACTTATTCTAAGGTGACTTTAGTTTACTCCTCTGTGACATTTGAATGCTGTATTGTTTTATACAATTTCCTCTGTGATTTTAACAGGACGATTTTGGGTTACACACTTAGTGACACAGCCCAGTAATTACAGGTGACCCATTCATAGTGTGCTACCAACTTGGTTAGAGCTAACATTAGCTCAGTGGGTAGCACATCTTCCGTTGAGTCAAGAGGTTCAAACAAAAAATTAGGCTGACGTCACAAACGAGAAAATCTGCAGCAGCCGGAAAGCCAAGCAACACACACAAAATGCTGGAGGAACTCAGCAGGCCAGGCAGCATCTGTGGAAAAAAGTATTGTCAATGCTTCTGGCTGAGACCCTTCATCAGGCCCAGTTTAGTAGCAAAGGAGTGCAGCACTGTCAAAGGTGCCAGTTTTGAAATTAACTGTTGCCTAATCAGATTCTAAAAAGTGTCTTGTGGCAGTCTTGAAGACTAGCAAGGGCATTCTTTCTCTTCAACCAACAGCTAAAATATTTAATTGCTATGTGAAAAGTATACACCATATTTCCTCCATTTTATCAGTAATTCAAAAATACTTCTTTGGCTTCAAAGCTGTTTAAGATTTTCTGACATCATGAGAAGTTCTATAATAAATGAAAGGGATAATAGTTACCACATGGAGTGTATATATCCTGGAAATGTAATTGGAGTCCATAGATCTGAAATGTGCCTAATACATCAGATCCCAGCTACTTTCATTATCTCCTGGTAACATTTTGATTTGGTGTGATTGCAGGGACAAGTGTACAAATTATTTAAGCTGTCATTTAACCAGATGGATGTGAATCTCTATGGATTGTATTTATTGCCCAAAACTCAATATTATGTTTTAACCTTAAAACAATTGTGTTGCTTTCTTATTACTTTATTATTGTTACATGTACCAAGATAGAGTAAAAAGCTTGTAGGCAATCTTCTTCACTGTCCACTATACATTGATTTTATTTTTTACATATACATACACATACAGAGACACACACCCCTACCTATTAGGCAGTACATTATGTTTCTTTGGAAGGACATACAGACTTTCTTACAGAGGACAGTGCAATTGAACTCTGATGCCCAAGCTGTAATAGGATTGCACTAGCCACTACACTACCAGGCTGCCCCATTTTGTGAATAGTATGTCTATCATTCCAAATGCCTCATTTCAGTAGGTTTATCTCCTCGCCCTCGTGTACAACAGCAGTGAGAACTTTGGTTTTAACTGTGCATCTTGGTCTTTTCAACTGCTAGATGGCGCCGGTATCTTACAGAACAGATAGACAATGCCTAGGATTTAGGTGCCCATTCAATACAATGGAAGCAGACGATGTATGAAAAGTCAATGTGGAGTTTATTGTCATATACACAGGTGCCATTATAAACTTGCAGCAGTATCACAGACACATACCATCACATAAGGGTATTCACAAGTGAAGCATAAACATAAATTATGCACAAATTTTAAAACAAAAGAATTAGAACAAAAACAAAGTCATTTGGTCCAAAGTGGTATAGTGTTGCTATACTAAGGTAATGTAGTAGCTGGAAGTTAGCTGTTCTTGAACCTGGATGATGTTGAGCTTTGATAGATGTTGCTTTCTTGAGTCAGTACCTCCTATAGATACTACTCTGCGCAGCCCCTTAAATTCTGGCACATTGGAAGTGCTCTACCAGACCATGATGCAACTAATCAACAGTACATCTGTAAAAGTTTGTCAATGTTCGGTAACGAGCTTTGCTGGGTTTGAGTGTTCTGTCAGTGTAATTTCACTTTAAATTGTATGAACTACAAACGTGTGTAAGATAATCAACACTGAATAATGATGGAGTAGATGAAATTATGCAATAGAGAAATATACTAATTGTTGCCTGGAGACAACAACTCTACCCCCCCACCCGAATTCTTCTCCCCCATCCGACTCACCTCTTCACCCCACCTCATGACCAACTCCCCTCTCACCCCTCTCCTCCCACCAACTTTCTTCCCTCCCTCCCTGCTGTCTCTCTTTTCCTTTTCCTACTCCAACTCTCCCTTTCCAAAAGGTTTCACTTTTCACTTTCCTGGTGATGCTTTTTCACTGACACTGAAACCTACTGGGTGTGGACAGAACACTGCCCTGCAATTATTGTCCATTTCCTGGTGCTGCTGCTTTGATTTCACAACTAGAACACGTGAAGCCATCAGTAAATATTGGAATGACTAAGCTGCTGATGTATCTTTATCACTAAATAAGTAGCAGGAGTCAGAGTTGTACCGAATGGAAAGAGGCCTTTTGGCCCTACTTGTCCATTGCCAACCTAGTTGCCTATGTGAGCAAATTCTATTTCCCTAGATTTGGCCCGTATTCCTACTGTGTACCTGTCCAAATATCTCAAGGACTAGAATATAAAAGCAAGGATGCAATGCTGAGGCTTTATGAAGCACTAGTGAGGCCTCACTTAGAGCAGTTTTAGGGCCGTTATCTTAAAAAAGGATGTGCTGACATTGGAGAAGGTTCAAAGGAGGTTTACAAGAATAATTCTGGGATTGAAAGGCTTGTCTAACGAGGAGTGTTTGACAGCTCTGTGTCTTTACTCACGGGAATTCAGAAGAATGAGGGGTGACCTCAATGAATGTTGAAAGGCCTCGAAAGAGTGGAGAGGATGTTTCCTTTGGTGGGAGTATCTAAGACCAGAGGACACAGCCCCAGAATAGAGGAATATCCTTTAAGAACAGAGATAAGGAGGAGCTGCTTTAGCCAGAGAGTGGTGAATCTGTGGAATCCATTGCCACAGCCAGCTGTGGAGGCCAAGTCATTAGGTATATTTAAGGCAGAGGTTGATAAATTCTTGATTAGTCAGGGCATGAAGGGATACGGGGAGAAGGCAGGAGATTGGGGCTGAGAGGGAAAATGGATCAGCCATGATGAAATGGCAGAGCAGACTCAATGGGCCATATGGCCTAATTCTGCTCTTGTATCTTATGGTCTTATGGAATTCATTTTGGCAACCAAATCAGAAGACAGATGAGAATGTTTTGTGACAAATGCTTTAATGTAAAATGTGGTATTTGAAAATGCAGTGGAAGCAGTTTAAACTAAATTTGCTTTTTAAAGATGGAAATTATGCATTTGGAGAAAGACTGGTGAAGGTGGGGTGGTGAACAAATAAATGATTGATGGAAGAGAGTTTGATAGTGCCAGTGTAGAATGGAAGGGCTAAATGGGTTCTCAGCACCTGATTCTATGACATTGTGATGGTTCGAGAATGACTGAAGGAGTGATGGTGGTTGGGCAGTGTAATAAAGGGACAAGTCTGGAAAAATGACTCAGAATAGCCAGGAGTTCCACACGTGGCTAATTGAGCTGCTTACACAATCTGGATGTAGCATGGAAACAGGCCTATTTACTCTCTGCCGCTGTTTGTGCCTCATTAATGCTCCTTCCTTTGACTTATCAGCAGTTTCTGTGTGACCTGGAGCCTATTCAGTCTGTCAAAGGAGAGTATCCTAACTATTTGTATCACAGGCTGGTATAGAACCAGTAATGCCCAGAAATGGAAAGGCTTCAGAAAATGATAGATGTGGCTCAGGCCGTCACAGGCAAAGTCCATCCCACCGTTCAGTACATTTACATAGAGCACTGTCACAAGAAAGCAGAATCCATCGTCAAAGACCCCACCATCCAGACCATGGCCTCTTCTCACTTCTACCATCAATCATCCAGGAGGTAAAGAAGCCTTGGGTTCCGCAGTTATTACCATACAAGCATCAGGCTCCTGAGCCAGCGTGGATAGCTTCAGTCACCACTATTAACAGATTCTGTGCCCTGCAGACCCACTCTCAAGGACTTGACATCTCATAGTTTTAGTATTATTTTTATTTGCTATTTGTCTTTTGCTTATTGGTGCTCGTCCATCTTTATTTATGTGTAGTTTTTTTGTAAAATTTTAATGTATTTTTTGTATAAATGCCTGTAAGAAAATGAATCTCAAGATAGTATATGGCAATATAATAAATTTACTTTGAATAAATCTAGGTGAACACCCAGAATAATCTTATCCCCCTCCAATTTTCTCTGTAAACACCCCCAGATTTAATCACCCACCTACACGCACTAGGCTCAATTTATATTGCCTGATTAAACTCACCAGCTGCATGTGCTGGGGATGTGGGAAGAAACCCATGTAGTCACAGGGAATGTGCAAGCACATCACGGCCAGCACCAGAAGTCAGCATTGAATCAGAGTCCCCAGAGTTGAGAGACAGTGGCTTTACCAGCTGAAGATCAGAGCTTAGGCTTCTTCCTCTGCTGAATTTCATCAGGTTCCTTTAGATGTGTTTTGTCTGATTTACTCTCTGAGAAAGTCAGCTCCCTCTGAATTCTCTCCTGCTTCTGTTAGCCATCACTTTACATTCCCCACAAGAAACATCATGTCAACCTTATTCAGTATTTCATAATATCAGGTTGCCCTTTACACACTTCTGAATTCCCTTTTGCAATTAACCATGACACAATACAGTGGGTCTAACTGCAGCTTCAGATCATCACTTTACAGGCAGATGCTTTCAGCTTGATTGTGCTGCTCATCTCAGGAATTTTACGGAAAGCTGCAGTCTACAAAGGCACACATGGAGAGCTGGAACTGTAATATCCAAGGCATCAGATGAAGAAAGAAAACAATTGAGTTAATAACTCGCCCAGCTCCCTCATGAGTACAACCCACCATTGGATTGGTTTATGATTGTCACATGTATCAAGATACAGTGAAAAGATTGTGTTGCATACTGTACAAACTGATCAAATCCTTACACAGTGCACTGAGGCAGAGAAAGGGAAACCAATAATGCAGAATAAAGTGTAACAGCTCAGAAAAAGTGCAGTGTATATAAACAAATAAGGTGCAGGATCATGGTGAGGTAGATTGTGAGGTCAAGCGTCCATCTTAGTGTACTAGGGAACTATTCAATAGTTAAGATGAGATTCTGCAGATGCTGGAAATCCAGAGCAACAGGTACAAAATGCTGGAGGAACTCAGCAGCTCAGGCAGCACCTATGAAAATGAATAATCAACATTTTGGGCCAAAACCCTTCTTCAGGAGTGGAAAGGAAAGGGGAAGACGCCAGAGTATAAAAGCAGGAGGAGGGAAAGGATTAGCTGGAAGGTGAGGTGTAGCCAGGTGGGTGGGAATGGTAATGGCTGGTGATGCAGGAATCTGATAGAGGAGAGTAGACCATGGGAAAAAGGGAAGAGGGGTACCAGGGGAGGTGGTAGGCAGGTGAGGAGAAGAGTGGGGAATAGAAGCAGAGGGAGGGGGAGGGAAAATTTACCAGAAGGAAAAATTGATATTTATGCCATCAGGTTGGGGGCTATATAGGAATATGAGGTGTTTCACCTCCACCCTGAGAGTGGCCTCATTGTGGCAAAATGGGATGCTGTGGACTGACATATGGGACTGTGGATAGGAATTAAAATGGTTAGTCACTGGGAAATTCCCACTTTTGGCAGATGGAACAGAAAATTAGCCAGAAAAAGTGGCTCACTTGAGGACTGGGAGAAATTCAGAGTTCAGCAGAGGAGGACAAAGGGCTTAATTAGGAAGGGGAAAAAAGATTATGAGAGAAAACTGGCAGGGAACATAAAAACTGACTAAAAGCTTTTATAGATATGTAAAAAGGAAAAGACTGGTAAAGACAAATGTAGGTCCCCTACAGACAGAAACAGGTGAATTGATTATGGGGAGCAAGGACATGGCAGACCAATTGAATAACTACTTTGGTTCTGTCTTCACTAAGGAGGACATAAATAATCTTCCAGAAATAGTAGGGGACAGAGGGTCCAGTGAGTTGGAGGAACTGAGCGAAATACATGTTAGTAGGGAAGTGGTGTTAGGTAAATTGAAGGGATTAAAGGCAGATAAATCCCCAGGGCCAGATGGTCTGCATCCCAGAGTGCTTAAGGAAGTAGCCCAAGAAATAGTGGATGTATTAGTGATAATTTTTCAAAACTTGTTAGATTCTGGACTAGTTCCTGAGGATTGGAGGGTGGCTAATGTAACCCTACTTTTTAAAAAAGGAGGGAGAGAGAAACCAGGGAATTATAGACCAGTTAGCCTAACGTTGGTGGTGGGGAAACTGCTGGAGTCAGTTATCAAAGATGTGATAACAGCACATTTGGAAAGCGGTGAAATCATCGGACAAAGCATGGATTTGTGAAAGGAAAATCATGTCTGACGAATCTCATAGATTTTTTGAGGATGTAACTAGTAGAGTGGATAGGGGAGAACCAGTGGATGTGGTATATTTGGATTTTCAAAAGGCTTTTGACAAGGTCCCACAAAGAGATTAGTGTGCAAACTTAAAGCACACGGTATTGGGGGTAAGGTATTGATGTGGATAGAGAATTGGTTAGCAGACAGGAAGCAAAGAGTGGAAATAAACGGGACCTTTTCAGAATGGCAGGCGGTGACTAGTGGGGTACCGCAAGGCTCAGTGCTGGGACCCCAGTTGTTTACAATATATATTAATGACTTGGATGAGGGAATTAAATGCAGCATCTCCAAGTTTGCGGATGACATGAAGCTGGGCGGCAGTGTTAGCTGTGAGGAGGATGCTAAGAGGATGCAGGGTGACTTGGATAGGTTGGGTGAGTGGGCAAATTCATGGCAGATGCAATTTAATGTGGATAAATGTGAAGTTATCCACTTTGGTGGTAAAAATAGGAAAACAGATTATTATCTGAATGGTGGCCGATTAGGAAAAGGGGAGGTGCAACGAGACCTGGGTGTCATTATACACCAGTCATTGAAAGTGGGCATGCAGGTACAGCAGGCGGTGAAAAAGGCAAATGGTATGCTGGCATTTATAGCGTGAGGATTCGAGTACAGGAGCAGGGAGGTACTACTGCAGTTGTACAAGGCCTTGGTGAGACCACACCTGGAGTATTGTATGCAGTTTTGGTCCCCTAATCTGAGGAAAGACATCATTGCCATAGAGGGAGTACAAAGAAGGTTCACCAGATTGATTCCTGGGATGGCAGGACTTTCATATGAAGAAAGACTGGATGAACTGGGCTTGTACTCGTTGGAATTTAGAAGATTGAGGGGGGATCTTATTGAAACATATAAAATCCTAAAGGGATTGGACAGGCTAGATGCAGGAAGATTGTTCCCGATGTTGGGGAAGTCCAGAACGAGGGGTCACAGTTTGAGGATAAAGGGGAAGCCTTTTAGGACTGAGATTAGGAAAAACTTCTTCACACAGAGAGTGGTGAATCTGTGGAATTCTCTGTCACAGGAAACAGTTGAGGCCGGTTCACTGGCTATGTTTAAGAGGGAGTTAGATATGGCCCTTGTGGCTACGGGGATCAGGGGGTATGGAGGGAAGGCTGGTGCAGGGTTCTGAGTTGGATGATCAGCCATGATCATAATAAATGGTAGTGCAGGCTTGAAGGGCTGAATGGCCTACTCCTGCACCTATTTTCTATGTCTCTATATGTTTCTAAGTGCTCAACAAAGAGGTCTGCTAATTTATGTCGGGTCTCGCCAACATAGAGGAGGCCGCTTCAGGAGCACCGAATATAATAGACAACCCCAACAGATTTGCTGGTGAATTGTCTCACCTGGAAGGACTGTGGCCCTGAATGGAGGTAAGGGAAGAGGTGAATGAGCAGGTGTAGCTAGGAGGGATATTAGTGGGGAGGGATGAATGGACAAGGGAATCGTGGAGGGAGCAATCCCTGTGGAAAGCAGAGAATGGGGAGGAAGTAAAGATGTGTTTGGTGGTAGGATCCTGTTGAAGATGGTAAAAGTGATAGAGAATGATGTTTTGGATGCAGAGGCTTAAGGGCTGGTAGGTGAGGACAAGAGGAACTCCATCCCTGTTACAGTGTTGGGAAGATGGGGTGAGCTCAAATGTCCAGGAATTGGAGGAGATTCTGGTGAGGTCAGCATTGATTATGGAGGAAGGGAAACCCTGTCCTTTGAAGAAGGAAGACATCTCTGATATCCTGGAAAGAAAAGCCTCATTCTGGGAACAGATTTGGCAGAGACAAAGGAACTGAGAAAAGGAAATAGTATTTTTACAGGGGACAGGATGGGAAGGGGTATAGTTAAGATCGCCGTGGGAATCAGTAGATTTATAAAAGATGTTGATAGACAGTTTGTAACCAAAGATTGAGACAGAGAGATCAAGAAAGATACCAAGTGAATTTAAGTGCAGGGTGGAAATTGGAGGCAAAGTTGATGAAATTGATGAGCTCAGTGTGAATACATAAAGCAACACCAATGGAGTTGTCAATATAGCAGAGGAAGAGTTGGGGAGCATTACTGGGAAGGACTTGGAACATGGAATTTCCTATGTAGCTACCAAAAAGCCAGGCATAGGTGGGACTCATGGCTACCCCTTGAGTTATGGGAAAGTGAGAGGAGCCAAAGGAGAAATTGTTAAGGGTGAGGACCAGTTCTGCCTAATGGAAGAGGGTGGTGGTGGAGAGGAACTGGTTGGGTCTTTTTTTTTGAGAAAGATGCAGAGCGATTTAAGGTTTTCTTGATAGGGAATGAAGTGTTTAGGGGCTGGACATTCATGGTGAAAATGAGGCAATCAGGGCCAGGAAATGGAAAGCTGTGAGGTTAAGAGAAGGTGAAGTGTCATGGATGTAGGTGAGTAAGGTCTGAACCAAGGGGGATAGAATGGAGTTGAGATATGTAGACACACGTTCAGTGGGGCAGGAGCAGGCAGAGACAGTGGACCTACCCAGACAGTCAGTTTTGTGGATCTTGGGTAGGAGATAGAAATGTGCATTGTGGGGTCAGGGAACTAAGTTTGGTAGCAGTGGATAGAATTCTTCAGAGTTGATGAGGTTAGAGATGGTGTTGGAGACAATTTTCGCATGGTCCAGAGTGAGAACCTTTTCAAGGGGTAAGTAAAGGGAGGTGTCTGAGAGTTGCCGCCTGGCCTCAAAAAGGTAGAGGTAAATCTGCCACACTACAGCAGCAAACCCTTTGTCTGTGGGTTTGATAGTAAGATTAGAATTGGTGTGGAGAGAGTGGAAGCAGCCTTTACTGAGGTTCTGCTGCTCTGTGCCCAAAACAAATCAGGCTGACAGTAGTTAATTATTCCATCTAAATATAGACACTGCATTATTTAAACAACTGCAATAATCTAACTGTTAGAGGATCTCAATGGGTCAAGCAGCATCTATAGAGGCAAAGACATGATTGGGATCTTCCTGCACTTGTGCATATGACAATAAACATGACTTTGTCCCTTCCCTTTGAAATGAAAGTGTCTTGCTGTTGATCTTTTTATTCTGTCCGATTCTCCCTTGAAGCAATAGGATAAAGTAAAATCCATTGTACATTGGAAATCCAAAAACATTTAGAGGGGTTGCTTAAAAAATGGAAAATGATAAATATTATCAGAGGAGCCAGTCAGAAACCAAGGGTTGATGTGAAGGGACTCGCACTATCTTGAGGTAAAGACACATTACTTTACAACAAATGATCCATGCAATAATATGGCCCCACGTACTTTGAACTGCACATAGGCATAGATATGATTATGTGACAACACAATCAGTGGCCACGGCTTCTATAAGTTCATTGTCTGTGAATCTTTTAAAGGAAACTGAATTTGGTAGTGTTAGCTTTTTTATCAGTGTGTGATAGTTACAAGAAAGAACAAAAAAAATCCATTTTCATGTGAATTAATCAAAGTTTTCATTGTGTTGCTGAAACCTAGTGATTAGTTGGTTCAAGAACTAAATAATTGGAACCATATAGCTGTTATCAAACCTGGTGGTGAGGGCCTTCAAGCTTCTGCTGTGATCCTCTGCTTTTTTTTTAGTTCGTTGAAAGCTTTGTTGTCATTGCTGAAGGTAATGAGATTGCAGTGCTTCTCCATTCAATACAGCATCCTGGCAATTCAATTACTAAAAACACCATGACTAAATTTAAAATAATGTCTGAGTTATTTAGAGTGACACCTAAGTTTCAATTGAATTAAAAGCAAACAACTTTTAAAAAAACAGTAGCTGCTCTATACAAGTATTGCACATGGCCATGTTATTAAATTCAGTAGAAAATGGCATCTAGAATTAAAGCTGAGATTTTAAAAAGAGAGCTCTGAAATCAAAGTAGCCACCCCTTTTAAACTGAAATGTTGCTCATGCCCATGTATTGCACTTATTGAATGTCTATACTGCCTGTGGACTATGGGTGGGTGAGTGGGGGGGGGCATTGTTCAGTTGCACATCAGCCCTGAGGAAAAAGCTGTTTTTCAGCTGTTTTCTCCCCCTCCAAGACAGTGAGCTCTGTGTCCTATTCTCACGTTTCCCTTTTGAAAGCTTTTGGCACCCTGGTCAAAGTTACTGTCGGATCTGGAGATTGTCCAGGAGGCTCTTCAGAAGTCAAGAATGAGGAACAAATCTAATGGTTACAGCTATTTTGTTTGATGTTCATCGTAGTACAGATCAGATAGAATTAGTCTGTACCAGTGAGGCAAGTATCACAACAGCAAGCAACAAGTCAAGAGAAAAGGGAAATACCAAAGGACTGGACCTTCTGTTCTCTCTTTATACTGCAAGCTAGTAGAAACTGGTTTTAAAAAGGGAGTTTCGTTGAGAAGAACAGTTTGTGAAACAACAACAATCTTGATTTACACCGCTATGCCATCTCAGGTTCACAGACAAAAAGAAAATTCCAGAAGTACAGGATCAACAATATTACAAATCTGAAAGTTTAGAGACCAAGAGGTGATTATACAAATATATAAGGGAGCATAAAGAAAACAAGATTACAGGAAAAAATAACAAATTAAATACCAATTTAGACCCTGATACAGCATCACTACTGGCAGCTTTTATTTATTTATTTTTACTCAGCGATACCGCACGGTAACAGGTCTTTCTGGCCCAATGAGCCAGCACTGTCCAGTTTACACTCATGTGGCCGATAAGTCTACTAACCCATACGATCTTTGGAATGTGGGAGGAAATCAGAGCACCCAAAGGAAACCCATGTGGTCATGGGGAGAACATAACACGCAGTGGTGGAATTGAACCTGGGTCACTGGCGCTATGACAACATTATGTTAACTGCTACACTATTGTGCTGCTAACTGTATTATACCTTTCTCTGCATTGTATTTCTTAATCTCCAGGAAGCTTTTACTGCAACCCTTTCATGTGCCCCTTGCTAATAACATAGGTCTGTGCTGTTACAGATCGAGTGTATGGCTCACACTTAATTGCCATCCATATGAAAACATGCCTTCTGTTTCTTTCCCTGTGAGTCTTATATTACTTTAATGGGTTTTGTCATTACTGTATGCAGAGTGAGACTTGTCTCTGTTGAAATAACAGTGATACAATAATGGTTCTGTGGCCATTATGTGTCAACAAATAAATGGAACCACACTCTGTCATTGAACCATTGAATATATATGCACTGATCAAACATGAATCCAGATGGTTTTTCGAAATGAGTGGCCAGAGATAGGAGTTTTAGCAAGGTTTTTTTTGATACTTTCTTTGACAAAGACAGAGGCTATTTGGCTCATTGGTTCTATGCCAGATCACTAAGTGTTTTCATCGATCCCTTTCCCTGCTTACTTTCCTGCCTCCCTCATGTGCCCATGACCTTCTACCCCCACAAACTCCACTCTCACCCACCCACACAAGACCTAGGAGAGCTAGAAGGTCTTAGCAAGTACATTCTACACATACGCAAAGAACATGAGGATAGAGTGAGGGTATGATCGATTAGGGATAAAAGAGAACAAAGGAGGTAGGGAGGTCTTTAATGAATATTTTGCTTCAATATTCACCAGGGACTTTGACGAATGTGAGATCAGTGTAGAACAGGCTAATATGCCGGAACATGTCAAGGTTAAGAAAGAAACAGTGTTGAAACTTTTGAAAAATATTAGGATAAATATGCCCCTGAGGCTGGATGGAATATAGTATTGCAGGAAGTGATGGAAAAGATTTTCACACCATTGGCAATGATCTTTATGACTTCACTGACCACAGGAGTAGTACCTGAATAATAGAGGAGAGGAGATGTTACTTCTTTGTTCAAGAAAGCTAATTGGAGTAACATTGGGAATTATAGACCAGTGAGTCTTACATCAGTGGTGGGCAAACTATTGAAGAGGATTCTTAAAGATATGATTTATGAGCATTTAGAGAAGTGTAATCTGATTAGTTGCCCTGGGTATGACTCTAACCTGCAACCGGTGATGAGGCTCTGACTGGGGACTTTCAGAGCTTTGGAGAAAGTGGAGTTACCCCTCAGTCATTCATTGCTCCCAGGGTCGCTCTAACCCGGAACGGTAGCACCTGCAAGGGTTCCTGCTCAGGATACGAGCGAAGGCCAACGGCAGATCCGGCAGGTTCAGTAACTGAACTTATGACGGAGAAGGCGGATGAGCTACGACAATGTCAATGGCTATAGTACAGGCGGATGAACATCTGGGAAGAGAAATAGCGATTTCTTTAGTTCACCCAATGGAAGGCAATAGCAAACCACTGCTGCTAGATACTAGGTTTCCTAGAATCTATTTGCTAAGAAAACCATGGCCGAACTCACAAAATGTATCACACAACAGTATCAAGAGGATCTTCAAGACAATTCTGAAGATGCTTTGCTCGGTAGAGATGATTCTGGTCAGTAGGGGATCCCCCACTGTCATCAAGCTACTGCTCATAAAATTCAAGTAACACAAAAGAAAATTATTGCCACTTGCAATGTAAGAACCCTATATCAAGCAGGAAAATTGGACAATGTGATAAATGAAATGGAAAGACAAAAGATTAACATCATGGGAATTAACGAAGTTCTTTGGACAGGTGCTGGGACATGTCAGAATAGAAATAAAACACTAATTTATTCTTGTGGAACATCCCATACTAATGGAGTAGGAATTCTTATGGATGAAAACATGGCAAAAAGTGTTTTAGGACATTGGGCAATATCAGAAAGAGTGCTCCTTGTTAGATTCAGAGGACAACCAATTGATTTTACAATTATACAGGTTTATGCACCAACAACAGATGGAACAAATGAGGATATAGATAAATTCTATGAAGAGCTTGAACAAGCAAAGAATGGATGCAAATCTCAAGATATTGTTATTGTCATGGGAGATCTAAATGCTAAAGTAGGACAAGGTGCTGATGGAAATACCATAGGAAAATTTGGACTGGGGGAAAGAAATGAAAGAGGTGAGAAATGGGTAGAATGGTGTAAGATGAATAATCAGGTCATTATGAATACCTACTTTAAAAACCATCCAAGATGCTTGTGGACCTGGAAAAGTCCAGGTGATAAAACTAGAAATCAAACTGACTTTATTACTATAAACCAAATATTTAGAAACTCAGTGATTCAATGCAAAACATCTCCAGGTGCAGACTGTAATAGTGACCGTAACCCAGTAGTATGTCATGTAAAAGTATAAAAGTAAAACTTGAAAAACTACAAAAGCCTGAACAATCCCTTGACTACTTGCAATTAACTAAAGAAAACTTCAGACAAGGATTTACAATTGAAGTAAGGAACAGATTTCAAAGTCTAGAAATAGAATCTGTTGAAGATTACAGCAGTCATGTAGAAATGAAGTTTAACTCTCTGAAGGATGCCTTGGTAGAGTCAGCAAAGTCAGTGATTCCTAAAAAAAGAAAATGCACAAAGAATAAATGGATGACAGGTGAAATCAAAAATCTAATGGAAGAAAGGAGACAGAAGAAAGCAAATCCTATGGAATATATGTCCTTAGATAAAAAAGTTAAAAGCTTATGTCAAAAAGCCAAAGAAGAATGGTTAAACCAGGAATGTGAACAACTAGAAAGAATCTCTATTATTGATCCAAAAAGGGTGCATCAACAAATCAAGAATATCACTGGTAAAAAGCTCCTGTTCTTCAGGCAGATGTTTGAAAGCAAAAGACAGTACCAATATCATGGAAAAAGATGAGATTATGTAACCATATAACCATGTAACAATTACAGCACGGAAACAGGCCATCTCAGCCCTTCTAGTCCGTGCCGAACTCTTACTCTCGCATTAGGAACAGATGGACTGAGTATGTTCAAGAATTGTTTGAAGACGATCGAGGCGACAAACCAGAAATTAAGAAAAACATTAAAAGTCCAAGTATTTTAAAATCTGAAGTTCGTAAACCAATAAATAAGACGAAGAAAGGAAAGGCAGCAGGTCCTGATGAATTAGTAATAGAACAAATTATCACCCTTGAGGATTATGGAATTGAAAAACTTACTGATTTAATCAATGACATTTATGAGACTGGAATAATACCAGAAGAGGTGAACAAAATCAGTATTTATCACTCTTCCTAAGAAACCTGGAGCAATAGAAAGTGAATTACATAGGACCATAAGTTTAATGAGTCATATCACCAAGATACTTCTAAGAATTTTGATGACAAGAGCTAAAAGTAAGATACAAGCTGAAATAGGCAAAGAACAATGTGGTTTTGTGAAAGACAAGGGTACAAGAAACGTGATATTGATGCAAAGGATGCTATCAGAACGAGCTATTCAAGTGCAAAAAGATTTGTTTGTTTGTTTTATCGACTACATAAAAGTATTTGATAAAGTGAAGCACAATAGGTTATTTGAAATATTACAGGAAACTCTAGATCTAAGTTTGAAAGACCTCCGCCTAATCAGAAATCTGTACTGTAAACAAACTGCCGCTGTAAGAATAGATGGAGAAGTGAGTCAGTTTACAAAAATCAAGAGGGGCGTTAGACAAGGGTGTGTTTTCTCCCCTGATTTATTTAATGTGTACAGTGAAACAATATTACAAAAAATAAGAGACATCTTGGGAATCAAAGTTAGCGGTGAAAACATCGATAGTTTCAGATATGCAGTTGACTCTGTGTTAATTGCAAGTACGGAGGAAGAACTACAAAACTTAATTGTTATAGTTGTTGAAGAACGTGCAAAAATGGGTCTATCTATCAATTGCAAAAAGACAGAATGTATGGTGATATCCAAAAAGAAGGAGAATCCTATCTGCAGGCTGAGAATAAATGGGGAAGACATAAAACATGTACAGAACTTTTGCTACTTAGGAAGCTGGGTAGAATCAGATGGCAGGTGCAACATGGACATCAAAAGAAGAATAGGGATGGTAGAAGACACCTTTATGAGAATGAAGAGTTGTCATCAGGGAACAGGCTGGGAACGGACCCAGACACTGAAGTACTAGGGACAGAACTAGGATACAGGGCGATGGCAAGGACATGGACAGGAAAACCAGGAACCTGGAACAGGACTGAACAAGAGAGCTAGGAGCCCAGGCTTGGACTCCGAGCCAGAGACTGGACAAGGACCCAGTACCTGGGTCTTGCCTCTGGCTCGGACCCCAGAACCAGGCAAGGACGAGGCTTGGCTGGCAGGCAGGCAGGACGAGGCTGGAGTCTTCAGGGTAGAAGCTAGCGGCTAGAGACTTGGCTTGGCTTGGCAAGAGGCTCGAGGCTAGAGGCTGGAGTCTACAGGCTCGAGGCCAGGCAAGAGACGAGGCGAGGCTTGGCAGGGGGCTGGAGGCTTGAGACTAGAGGCGAGGCCGGAGGATGGAGGCTTGAGACGAGGCCGGAGGCTGGAGGCTGGAGACTAGAGGCGAGGCTGGAGGCTGGAGACAGAAGGCAGGGGATGGGATCCAAGGAGTAAGGACAAGAACAATCCAGCAGCCACACCCTGGTGTCTGAAGGTATTTATGCAGCCAGCCCCAACTAGCATCAGCTGCCTCAAATAGCTCAACAAGGACAGAAACAGGGTAGATAGGAAAACCTGGAGCAAGGGTCGATGGACCGGACTGTGAACCGGAATATGAAAAACGGACTGGAGTATGACAGTACACCACCCCCCACCCCCCCACGGGAGCCTCCGGGCGACCAAACAGGGTATCCAGACTATGGACGACCCGGGCGGGTGGGAGGGTATGTAACAGAAAGGAACCCCGGGTGGCAAGAGGAAAACGACAGTCTCTGTGTCGCTGGGTCCATGGTTGGCTGGATCGTTCTGTCATAAGGGCACGGCTGGGAACGGACCCAAGTGCAAGACACAGACACTGAAGTACTAGGGACAGGACTAGGATACAGGGCAATGGCAAGGACAAGGACAGGAAAACCAGGAACCTGTAACAGGACTGAACAAGAGAGCTAGGAGCCCGTGCTTGGACTCCAAGCCAGAGACTGGACAAGGACCCAGTACCTGGGTCTTGCCTCTGGCTCAGACCCCAGAACTAGGCAAGGACGAGGCTTGGCAAGCAGGCAGGATGAGGCTGGAGTCTTCAGGGTAGAAGCTAGCGGCTAGAGACTTGGCTTGGCTTGGCAAGAGGCTCGAGGCTTGAGGCTGGAGTCTACAGGCTCGAGGCCAGGCAAGAGACGAGGCGAGGCTTGGCAGGGGGCTGAAGGCTTGAGACTAGAGGTGAGGCTGGAGGCTGGAGGCTTGAGACTAGAGGCGAGGCTGGAGGCTTGAGACTAGAGGCAAGGCTGGAGGCTGGAGGCTTGAGACTAGAGGCGAGGCTGGAGGCTGGAGGCTTGAGACTAGAGGCGAGGCTGGAGGCTGGAGGCTTGAGACTAGAGGCGAGGTTGGAGGCTGGAGGCTTGAGACTAGAGGCGAGGTTGGAGGCTGGAGGCTGGAGGCTTGAGACTAGAGGTGAGGCTGGAGGCTGGAGGCTTGAGACTAGAGGCGAGGCTGGAGGCTTGAGACTAGAGGCGAGGCTGGAGGCTGGAGGCTTGAGACTAGAGGCGAGGCTGGAGGCTGGAGGCTTGAGACTAGAGGCGAGGCTGGAGGCTTGAGACTAGAGGCGAGGCTGGAGGCTGGAGGCTTGAGACTAGAGGCGAGGCTGGAGGCTGGAGGCTTGAGACTAGAGGCGAGGCTGGAGGCTGGAGGCTTGAGACTAGAGGCGAGGCTGGGCACTTGAGACTAGAGGCAAGGCTGGAGACTTGAGACTAGAGGCAAGGCTGGAGGCTGGAGGGTTGAGACTTGGCAGGCTCCTCCTGGGCAGGGCGCAGATCAACTGGGCAGAGGCAAGGGACAAGAAGGGACAGAAGCAAACCCAGGTAACGGCAAGATGGCCTGGCTTACCTGGGCGGAGGCAAGAGACAGGTGAGACAGAACCAACCGCAGGTAACGGCAAGACAGCCTGGCTTACCTGGGCAGAGGCAAGGGACAGGTGAGATAGAACCAACCCCAGGTAACGGCAAGACGGCCTGGTTTACCTGGGCGGAGGCAAGGGACAGAAAAGGAGCTAGGTACAGGTTAGCTCCAGGACCAGACAGCAAGACAAGGCAAGGCTACTGGCAAAGCAAGGCAAGACAAGAACTTCAGGTGAGGCGAGAGTTACCGGCAAGTCAAGGCAAGGCTTCAGGCGAGGAAACAGAAGGCAGAGGAAGTGATCCAAGGAGTAAAGACAAGAACAATCCAGCAGCCACACCCTGGTCTCTGGAGGTATTTATGCAGCCAGCCCCAACTAGCATTAGCTGCCTCAATTAGCTAAACAAGGACAGAAACAGGGAAGATAGGAAAACCTGGAGCAAGAGCCGATGGACCGGACCGTGAACCAGAATATGGACTTCACGGACTGGACTATGACAGTACCCCACCCCCCTCTATGGGAGCCTCCGGGCAACCAAACAGGGTATCCAGACTATGGACGACCCGGGCGGGTGGGAGGGTATGTAACAGAAAGGAACCCCGGGTGGCAAGAGGAAAACGACAGTCTCTGTGTCGCTGGGTCCATGGTTGGCTGGATCGTTCTGTCATAAGGGCACGGTTGGGAATGGACCCAAGTGCAAGACACAGACACTGAAGTACTAGGGACAGGACTAGGATACAGGGCGATGTCAAGGACATGGACAGGAAAACCAGGAACCTGGAACAGGACTGAACAAGAGAGCTAGGAGCCTGAGCTTGGACTCCGAGCCAGATACTGGACAAGGACCCAGTACCTGGGTCTTGCCTCTGGCTCGGACCCCAGAACTAGGCAAGGATGAGGCTTGGCAGGCAGGCAGGACGAAGCTGGAGTCTTCAGGGTAGAAGCTAGAGGCTAGAGACTTGGCTTGGCAAGAGGCTAGAGCCTAGAGTCTGGAGTCTACAGGCTTGAGGCCAGGCAAGAGACGAGGCAAGGCTTGGCAGGAGGCTGGAGGCTTGAGACTAGAGGCTTGGCAGATGGCTGGAGGCTTGAGACTAGAGGTGAGGCTGGAGGCTTGAGACTAGAGGCGAGGTTGGAGGCTGGAGGCCTGAGACTAGAGGCGAGGCTGGAGGCTGGAGGCCTGAGACTAGAGGCGAGGCTGGAGGCTTGAGATTAGAGGCGAGGCTGGAGGTTGGAGGTTTGAGACTAGAGGTGAGGCTGGAGGATGGAGGCTTGAGACTAGAGGCGAGGCTGGAGGCTGAAGGCTTGAGACTAGAGGCGAGGCTGGAGGCTGAAGGCTTGAGACTAGAGGCGAGGCTGGAGGCTTGAGACTAGAGGCGAGGCTGGAGGCTGGAGGCTTGAGACTAGAGGCAAGGCGAGGCTGGAGGCTGGAGGCTTGAGACTAGAGGCGAGGCTGGAGGCTGGAGGCTTGAGACTAGAGGCGAGGCTGGAGGCTGGAGGCTTGAGACTAGAGGCGAGGCTGGAGGCTTGAGACTAGAGGCGAGGCTGGAGGCTTGAGACTAAAGGCGAGGCTGGAGGCTGGAGGCTTGAGACTAGAGGCGAGGCTGGAGGCTTGAGACTAAAGGCGAGGGTGGAGTCTGGAGGCTTGAGACTAGAGGCGAGGCTGGAGGCTGGAGGCTTGAGACTAGCGAGGCTGGAGGCTGGAGGCTTGAGACTAGAGGCGAGGTTGGAGACTTGAGACTAGAGGCGAGTCTGGAGGCTTGAGATTATAGGCGAGGCTGGAGGATGGAGGCTTGAGACTAGAGGCGAGGCTGGAGGATGGAGGCTTGAGACTCGAGGTGAGGCTGGAGTATGAAGGCTTGAGGCGAGGCTGGAGGATGGAGGCTTGAGGCGAGGCTGGAGGATGGAGGCTTGAGACTAGAGGCGAGGCTGGAGGCTGGAGGCTTGAGGCTAGAGGTGAGACTAGAGACTAGAAGGGAGGCTGGAGGCTTGAGACTAGAGGCGAGGCTGGAGGCTGGAGGCTTGAGACTAGAGGCGAGGCTGGAGGCTGGAGGCTTGAGGCTAGCGAGGCTGGAGGCTGGAGGCTTGAGATTAGAGGCGAGTCTGGAGGCTTGAGGCGAGGCTGGAGGATTGAGACTAGAGGCGAGGCTGGAGGATGGAGGCTTGAGACTAGAGGCAAGGCTGGAGGATGGAGGCTTGAGACTCGAGGCAAGGCTGGAGGATGGAGGCTTGAGACTCGAGGCAAGGCTGGAGGATGGAGGCTTGAGACTAGAGGCGAGGCTGGAGGCTTGAGAATAGAGGCGAGGCTGGAGGCTGGAGGCTTGAGACTTGGCAGGCTCCTGCTGGGCAGGGCA
The DNA here is from genome assembly GCF_030028105.1 of Mobula birostris. Lineage (NCBI taxonomy): Eukaryota > Metazoa > Chordata > Chondrichthyes > Myliobatiformes > Myliobatidae > Mobula > Mobula birostris. The sequence continues at coordinate 174,550,654 of NC_092373.1, read as the reverse complement.
CAGATCAACTGGGCGGAGGCAAGGGACAGGAAGGGACAGAACCAACCCCAGGTAATGGCAAGACAGCCTGGTTTACCTGGGCGGAGGAAAGGGACAGAAAAGGAGCTAGGTGCAGGTTAGCTCCAGGACCAGACAGCAAGACAAGGCAAGGCTACTGGCAAAGCAAGGCAAGACGAGAACTTCAGGTGAGGCGAGAGCTACCGGCAAGTCAAGGCAAGGCTTCAGGCGAGGAAACAGAAGGCAGAGGAAGTGATCCAAGGAGTAAAGACAAGAACAATCCAGCAGCCACACCCTGGTCTCTGGAGGTATTTATGCAGCCAGCCCCAACTAGCATCAGCTGCCTCAATTAGCTCAACAAGGACAGAAACAGGGAAGATAGGAAAACCTGGAGCAAGGGCCGATGGACCGGACCGTGAACCAGAATATGGACTTCACGGACTGGACTATGACAGTACCCCACCCCCCTCTACGGGAGCCTCCGGGCAACCAAACAGGGTATCCAGACTATGGACGACCCGGGCGGGTGGGAGGGTATGTAACAGAAAGGAACCCCGGGTGGCAAGAGGAAAACGACAGTCTCTGTGTCGCTGGGTCCATGGTTGGCGGATCGTTCTGTCATAAGGGCACGGCTGGGAACGGACCCAAGTGCAAGACACAGACACTGAAGTACTAGGGACAGGACTAGGATACAGGGCGATATCAAGGACATGGACAGGAGAACCAAGAACCTGGAACAGGACTGAACAAGAGAGCTAGGAGCCTGAGCTTGGACACAAGCCAGAGACTGAACAAGGACACAGTACCTGGGTCTTGCCTATGGCTCGGACCCCAGAACTAGGCAAGGATGAGGCTTGGCAGGCAGGCAGGACGAGGCTGGAGTCTTCAGGGTAGAAGCTAGAGGCTAGAGACTTGGTTTGGCTTGGCAAGAGGCTCGAGGCTAGAGACTTGGCTTGGCTTGGCTAGAGGCTAGAGGCTGGAGTCTATAGGCTCGAGGCCAGGCAAGAGACAAGGCGAGGCTTGGCAGGAGGCTGGAGGCTTGAGCCTAGAGGCTTGGCAGATGGCTGGAGGCTTGAGACTAGAGGCGAGGCTGGAGGCTGGAGGCTTGAGACGAGAGGCGAGGCTGGATGCTTGAGACTAGAGACGAATCTGGAGGCTGGAGACTCGAGACTTGAAGCGAGGCTTGGCAGGCTCCTCCTGGGCAGGGCGCGGATCACCTGGGCAGGGCACAGTACTCCTGGGCAGGGCACGGATCACCACCCGACAGAGGCAAGGGACAGGAAGGGACAGAACCAACCCCAGGTAACGGCAAGATGGCCTGGCTTACCTGGGCGGAGGCAAGGGACAGGAAAGGAGCTAGGTACAGGTTAGCTCCAGGAGCAGACAGCAAGACAAGGCAAGGCTACAGGCAAAGCAAGGCAAGACAAGAACTTCAGGTGAGGCGAGAGTTACCGGCAAGACAAGGCAAGGCTTCAGGCGAGAGAACAGAAGGCAGGGGAAGGGATACAAGGGGTAAGGACAAGAATAATCCAGCAACCACACCATGGTCTCTGAAGGTATTTATTCAGCCAGCCCCAACTAGCATCAGCTGCCTCAATTAGCTCAACAAGGACAGAAACAGGGTAGATAGGAAAACCTGGAGCAAGGGTCGATGGACCGGAACCAGAATACGGACTTCACGGACCGGACTATGACAAGAGTATACTGACCAATACTAAGCTAGGCATGACAACTCGCCTCAGAGTACTGAAATGTTACGTTTATCCAGTTATGTTATATGGCTCAGAATGTTGGACAATATCTAGTAACATAAGGAAACTAATTGTAGCAGCAGAGATGTGGTTTTTGAGGAGGATGCAAAGAATATCATGGACGAAGCGAATATCTAATGAGGATGTCATGAACAGAGCAAACACAAAAAGAGAAATAATGTATGAGATCATGAAAGGGCAACGTAACTTCATTGGACATGTGATTAGGAAAGGAGTTAGAATGCACAGTAATTATGGGAAAGATTGAAGGGAAGAAAGCAAAAGGAAGGCAAAGACAAATGATGATGGAGACAGCAGCCAGGGAACTGGAAATGAATACCAATGAATTGATCCACTTGACCCGAAACAGGAGTGTGTGGGCCATGGCAGTCAAAGCTCAAACTGACATGGCACCTGATGATGATGGTGAATCTGATTAGGGTTTGTCAACATGGCTTTGTAAGGGCCAGGTCTGAATGACTTTTTGAGGGAATGACAAAATAAATTGATAAAGGTAGTGCGGTGGATGTGTTGTAAAGTGTTCAGCAGGGTTCCCGATGGTAGGTTCATTCAGAAACTCAAGAGGCATGGATCCAGGGAAACTTGGCTGCATGGATTCAGAATTGGCTTGCCCACAGAAGACAGTGGGTAGTAGTAGATGGAGTGTATTCTGCCTGGAGGTCAGTGACCAGTGGTTTTTGGCAGGGATCTGTTCTGACACTCCTGCTCTTGTGATTTTTTTTTATAAATTACTTAGTCAATGAAGTGGAAGGATAGGTTAGTAAGTTTGCAGATGACATGAAAGTTGGTGGTGGTGTGGGTAGTGTAGAAGATTGTAGTATCTTACAACAGAACATTGATAGAATGCAGTGTTGGGTTGAGAAGTGGTAGATGGAGTTCAATCCAGAAAAGTGTAAGTGATACATTTTGGAAGGTTGTACTTGGTGGCAGAGCACAGGGTTAACAGAGAGATTCTTGGCAGTGTGCGTGAACAGTGGGATCATGGGGTCCACATTTATAGATTCTTCAAAGTTGCCATGCAAAGTGATAGCGTGCTTAAGGTAGCCTTCGTTAATTGGGGGATTGAGTTCAGAAGTCACAAGGTAATGTTGCAGCTTTATGCACTCTGGTTAGACCACAATTGCAGCATTGTGTTCATTTCTGGTCCCCTCATTATAGGAAGTATGTGGAAGCTATAGAAAGAGTGCAGGAGTGATTTATCAGGTTGAGTCAGTAGTGACGAAAGCAAATACAATGATTAGCAATAATTTGATGGCTCTGGGCCTGTACCTGCTGGAGTTTAGAAGACTGAGAGGGAGATCTCATTGAAGCCTATAAAATATTGAAATCCCTTCATAGAATGGATGTTGAGAGGATTTTTCCAGTTTTGGGGGGCCCAGGACCAGAGGATACAATCTCAGAATACAAGGACGTCCCTTTAGAACAGAGATGAGGAGGAATTTCTTTAGCCAGAGAATTGTGAATCTGTAGAAGACAACAGTAGAGGCCAAATCATTGGGTATCTTTAAAGCTGAGATTGATAGATTCTTGATGAGTATGGGTGTCAAAGGTTACAGGAGAAGGCAGAAGAATGGGGTAGAGAGAGAAAATAAATCAGAGCCATGCTTGAATGATGGAGCAGACTTATTAGGTCAAACGGCCTAATTCTGCTCCTACGTCTGGTTTAGAGAGCACATCTTATAAGGAAAGGTTGAGTGAGTAGGGCTTTTCTCCTTGAGGGAGGATGAGAGGAGACTTGATAAAGGTGTATTAGATGATACCAAGCATAGATGGAGTGGATAGCAGAGACTTCTTCCCAGAGTGGCAATGAATAATATGGGAGGATGTGCTTTTCGGATGATTAGAGGGAAGTATAGGGGAGATGTCAAAGATAGTTTTTTTACACAGAGAATGTAAGTTTATGGGACACACTGCCGGGGTTTGAGGTGGGAAAGGCAAGGGCATTTAAGGGACTCTTAGATATGCACATGCATGATAGAAAAATTGAGAGCTCTGTGGGAGGGAAGGATTAGACTGATCTTACAGTAGATTACAAGGCTGACACAGCATCATGAGTCGAAGTGCCTGTACTGTTCTATGTTCCTATGAAACTGGTCTGTTTGTCACTACAGAAAAACGTGAAGGTAGTATTGTTCTTGATGTAAAATGTTGGCACAAAGAAAGCTCTGTTTTGTAACAGCAAATAATCTGCCTGGAGAGCTCAGAGGGTCAAGCAGCGTCTGGAAAGAAAAAAGGATTGTCGCCTTTTCCATCAGGTGCTGACGCAGCTTTCAATTCAAAACGCCAGCAATTAATTTCCTCCAACAGATGCTGCTCAACCCACTGAGTTCCTCCAGCAAATTGTTTGTTGCTCAAGTTAACAGCATTTGCAGTTTCTTGTGTCTCCAGGCTTTACACTGTGTGTGTGTGTGTGTGTGTGTGGGAGAGAGAGAGACAGAGAGAAAGAAAGTAAGGAAAAAAGAAAGAAAGAAACAGAATACAACTCCTGGCTCGCTGCCCATGAATGGCCGTGATTCTGGGGTAACCTTCCAGAGGTATCGTGAACGTTAAATAAAAGGATAAACTTAGGCTAAACAATAGCACGAAGCACAATAGCAGTGTTTATAACAAGCAGGTTGAAACCAGTCAATAAACAGGAAGCAGGAAAGGCTCTACACAAATTGCCAAGGCAAAGGTTTGAACTGCGGAGTCATAGTGCAGTCAAACCCGGGGTATTTCAATAGTAGGTGTACTTTTCGATCATTTAAAGTAAATGAAACAAAGATGGCAAATGGTCCATCTCACTTACAGTATTCATGTCATTCTGTGAAGTTAATACAATCAATAGTGGAGAATATGTAAATCTATTTAGCCAATGCATCACATTCAATGGTCCAATGAATGATCAGAATTATTATCAAGTTTATTATCACTGACTTAAATGTCATGAAATTTATTGTTTTGCAGCAGCAGTACAGCAAAGAGACATAAAATTAATATAAATTACAAAATAAATAAATAGTGCAAAAGAAAAGGAATAACTAGGTGGTGTTTATAGATTCATTGACCATTCAGAAATCCGATGGCAGAGGGGCAAAACCTGTTCCTAAATTGTTCCTAAATCGATGGCGGATGGGTTCCTAAATTGTTGGAGTCAATTCTTCAGGTTCCTGTACCTCCTCCCTGATGGCAGTGATGAGAAGAGGACATGTCCCGATGGTGAGGGTCCTTAGTGATAGATGCCCCCTTCTTGAGGAACTGCCTCTTGACGATGACCTTGATTGTGGGGAAGGTTGAGCTGACTGAGGCTACGATCCTTTGGAAAGGAGGAAGAGGAGTGCATTGATATTGTGTGTGAAACTGACTCATTCTTGTAATCGTCCTGAAAGTTATGACCCAATTAAGCTGTCGTTTCATCCCTGTGCAGAGAGTTAGATCAATGATGCATTCTCAGTGAGGCTGACAGCTGCTTTACAGTGACTCAAATGTAACAGAACCCAAGTGACACCCCTCCCGTTGGAAACAACTGGTAATTAATGTGCTGCATCAACTGCAAAGAGCTTTACTTGTAGTGTTGACTTTGAATCCCAAAGAGACCTTGGGCTAATCTGCTGATGGAACCATTCATACCTCGTATGGTAGTGTTTTCTTTTTATAGTGAAGAAGGCCATTCAGCCCATCATCATCCACTTGCCACCGTCTCCAAACTTCACCCCGCTCCTAGTTTCATAAACCTCACCATGTCCCCTCTTTATATTCTCTGCTCCAGGGAAAACCAAATCAGTTCTCCAGTCTCTCCTCATCACTAAACTTCTTCCGAACAACTTGCCAAATTTCCTTTGCACCCTCTCCAGCACTGCCACATCCTTCCTATACCTTTATGACCAGAACGGCACACAGTTGAGGCCTAACCAAAATGTTATAAAGTTAAAGTACTGTATAACAGGGGTCCCCAACCTTTTTTGCACCACGGACCGGTTTAATATTGACAATATTCTTGCAGACCGGCCGACTGGTGAGGGGGGAGGGGGTGTTAATCACGACCGGAATATAGGTGATGTCAACTATGTCACTTATAAGTGGCTAATACACTCAATTTTGTTTCTAAAAGGGTTTATCTGATGAATTTAATATTAACCACACAGCGCATATTTTCCCCGTATGGACATATAAAATCATTGTAACACACCAATATCGCTGAATCAGTGGGAGCCCTGGGCTTGTTTCCCTGCAACAAGATGGTCCTATCAAGGGGTGATGGGAGCCAATGATACTCGAAGGGGGTTCCTTATGTCCAGTCTATTCCGCAATTTGGTTTTCGTTGCATTCATTGCAGAAAACCCCGCTTCGCAGCGATATGATGTTGGAAATGGAAGCAACGTTTTCAGTGCTTTCGTGGCTACCTCAGGATATTCAGCTTTGACTTTGATCAGAATGCCGGCAGAGATGTTATGTGAAACATACTTTTCAGCCCACCATCACTTGCAAGCTTGAGGAGTTGATCTTCTTTCCGCACTGACATGGATGACGCGTGGGTAATGACCTCATGTGCGTTCAAGTTCCAACAGTGGGTGTGACAGGGAATGAGGAAAGGTGCAGCTGACTCATATCGTTTCATATTGCCAAATCATATCATTTCCTTGCGGTCCAGTAGCACCTGCTTTGTGGCCCGGTGGTTGGGGACCGCTGCTGTATAGCCTCCCTGCTCTTGTATTCAATGCCCTAACTAATGAAGCACCGTTATCCATATGTATTTCTAACCATGCTATCTACCTACGCAGCCATCTTCAATGACCCCTGAACCTACACACAATGTCCATCTATTCGTCAACACTCCCTGAGACGCTATTACTCCTGGTATATATTCTAAACTCATCAGTACTCCCAGATTGTATCTCCTCACACTTATCTGTATAAAACTGCATTGCCATTTTGCCAACGTATCAATATCACCCTACAGCCTAAGAGTGTGGTGGACTGTAGCATGGAGGTTGGTGTAAAGCTAGTAACCCGACTTCAGTTCCGGCGCTATGTGTAAGCAATTTGTACGTTCTCCCCATGATCACGTCTGTTTCCTCCCTCATTCCAAGGACGTACGGGTTAGTAGGTTATTGGTCACGTGGGTGTAATTGGGCAGTGCAAGTTTGTCAGGCCAGAAGGGCCAGTTACCATGGTGTATCACTAAATAAAAATAAATTAAATAAAAACTCCAGTCCTCACATCATCTGCAAACTTACTGATTATATCTCCTACATCTACATCTGTCTCATTCACCTATACAAGTAGCGTAGGTTCCAGCACCAAACGTTGTGGAACACCACTAGTCACAGGCATACAATTACTAAAGCAAGCCTCCACCATCACCATCTGTCCCCTGCTGCCAAGTCAGTTTTGGATCCAGTTTGCCAAACCATCCTGGATCTCCTAACCTTTCAGACCAGTCTCCTGTGTGGAACCTTGTCAAAGGCCTTATTGAAATCTGTGTAACTCAGCAGTCCAGATAAAGGGTCTTGATACAAAACACCAACTGTCCATTTCCCTCCACAGATGCAGTCTTGCCCGCTGAGTTTCTCCAGTAAATTGTTTTTAGCACCAGATTCTCTTGTCTCTTGAGTCTCTGTGAAAACTACAATGGCCACAGATTTTAATTCCACATCCCATTCCCATTCTGATATGTCTATCCATGGCCTCCTCCACTGTAAAAATGAAGCCACATGCAGGTTGGAGGAACAACACCTTATATTCCGTCTGGGTAGCCTCCAACTTGATGGCATGAACATTGACTTCTCAAACTTCCGCTAATGCCCCACCTCCCCCTCGTACCCCATCCGTTATTTATTTATATACACACATTCTTTTTCTCTCTCTCCTTTTTCTCCCTCTGTCCCTCTCACTATACCCCTTGCCAATCCTCTGGGTTTTCCCCTGCTCCCCCTTGTCTTTCTCCCTAGGCCTCCCGTATCACCTTTGCCAATCACCTGTCCAGCTCTTGGCTTCATCCCTCCCCCTCCTGTCTTCTCCTATCATTTTGGATCTCCCCCTCCCCCTCCCACTTTCAAATCTCTCACTAGCTCTTCTTTCAGTTAGTCCTGATGAAGGGTCTTGGCCTGAAACGTTGACTGTACCTCTTCCTAGAGATGCTGCCTGGCCTGCTGCGTTCACCAGCAACTTTTATGTGTGTTGCTTGAAATTCCAGCATCTGCAGATTTCCTCATGTTTGCATCTATTATTCTGTCCTGATCAGTACATTTGGTTACCACTTTATACAATTCAATTAGATTGGTCAGACCCAAATAGTGGGGATCGTTGATGATTGATGCTGCCTTCTTGAAATATATCTCACTTCTTCTTGGATATATTTAATGACCTGGCATCCACTGCCCTCTGTGATAGAGACTTCCATATGTTCACCACACACTAGGTGAAGAGACTTCACCTCATCTTGGTTCTAAATTAGTGACCCCAGTTCTGGACTCTCCAGTTCAGGGATTATCCTCTCTGCATTTCATATTAGAGTTTTATAGGCTCTTATTCTTCAGTGAATATGCCCATCTGATCCAATCTCTCCTCAAACACTAGTACTGCCATCCTGGGGTACCTCTGCTGCACTCCATGCAAGGCAAGAACATCCCCCTCCCAAAGATAAAGAGACCCAAGCTGTACACACAGTCTCCGGGTGTACAAGTCACTAGGCAACTGCAGCAAGCTATCCCAATCCCTGTCCTCAAAACCTTTTACAGCAAAAGCCAACATTCCAAGTTCTGGAAGTGCCACTCAGAGGAAATAACCAACCAATGTGGAACACCTTTGGAGAAACATCCTGCATCCTGATGCAGGGTTTTGGTCCAAAACCCAATTTCACCCCCTCCCCCCCCCCCCAGATACTGTTCAACCCACTGAATTCCTCCAGCAGATTGTTTATTGGAAAATCTTTGACCTTGTTATAGGGATTTTCAAAAGCCCTTGACAAGATGTCACACATGAGACTGCTAAACAAGATAAGACCCTGGTATTACAGGAATGATACTAGCACGGATAGAAAATTAGCTGACTGCCAAGAGGCAAGGAATGGAAATAAAGGGGCCTTTTCTCATTGGCTGCTGGTGTCTATTGATGCTCCACAGGTGTCAGTGTCTGGACCGATTCTTTTCACATTATATGTCAATGATTTGGATGGTAGAATCAATAGCTTTGTCGGTCAAGTTTGCGGACGATACAAAGATAGGTGGTGGAGCAGATAAGTAATGCTGAGGAAGCAGGGAATTTGCAGAAGGACATACAGATTAGGAGAATGGGCAAAGAAGTGACAGATTGAATGCAGTGTAAAGAAATGTATGGTCATGCGCTTTAGTAGAAGGAATAAAGGTCTAAACTATTTTCTAAATGGAGAACAAATTCAGAAATCAGAGGTGCAACTGGGCTTGGGAGTCGTTGTGCAGGCTGAATTGGTGGTAAGAAAGGCAAATGCAATGTTAGCATCCATTTCAAGAGGATTAGAATATAAAAGCAACAATGTAATGAATCAGAATGCTGAAGCTTTATAAGGCCAAGGTCAGACCACACTCGGAGAACTGTGAGCAGTTTTGGGCCGCTTTATCTAAGAAGGAATGTGCTGGCGTTGGAGAGGGTCCAGAGCAGGTTTACGAGAATGAAAGGGTTAATATTTAAGGAGTTTATGATCTCATTGGACTTAGAAGATTGAGGGGGGATCTCATTGAAAGCAATTGAATATTGAAATTCCTAGACAGAGTGGATGTGGAGAGGATATTTCCTGTAGCAGGGGAGTATAGGACTAGAGGGCACAGCCTCAGAATACACGAATATTCCTTTAGAACAGAGATGAGGAGGGACTTCTTTATCCAGAGGTCAGACTTTAGCAAGTGAATCTGTGTAATTGCCCCAGTTGGCTGTGGAGGCCAAGTAATTGGGTATATTTAAAGATATGGTTGATAAGATTCTTAATTAGTAAGGGTGTCAAAGGTTACAGGGAGAAGGCCTGAGAATGGGATTGAGAGGAAGAATAAATCAGCCATGCCCAACAGGCAGAGCAGACTCGATGGGCCAGGTGGCCCAATTCTGCCCCTGTGTCTTACGGACCTGGAAACTAATCTTTTGGTAAATAGCTTGTGCATTTGGTTAGAGTTCCCGGACTGAGTCTCTCTTACTATTCTTGCCTCCTGTAACCATAAGATCACGGGTTTCTTTACTAGACATCACTGACCTGTACATGTCACACCTTTAATGTAGAAACTACTCTTCACAGGAGCATTCTTGAAATAAAATATCACGTCAAGTCCTGTTCAGGTGCTGCAACAGACGACCAAGATTTAGTCTCGTAGATTCCTAATGCTCACCACAAGGGTTGAACCACCCTCTCCTTGGGCTTCAGGCTCTGGAATCCCCTCTCTGAACCTCTTTGCTTGTTCTCACTGGTTTAGTCAATTGACCCAATTTTCAATAATGTGTCTAAAATTTTGTTTGTGCTCTTTCTGGTAATCTCCTTCACCGGTTTTAGTACTTCAGAGGTGATATATAAATGCAGTTGGTTGTTGCCGGTGCACAGTCCAATTAATCGTATAAGCAATCTTGGTAATAAATCAGTGAGTCTGAATGAAGTTCTTTCATTCCACTGACACAACGCTGTCCCACTGAAAGAGCCACGAGATTCAGGCTCTCTCTGACAATAGCCCACTGACGCCAGTCACATAGCTCAGACTGCTAAGGACTCCGAGTGTGTCTGGAAAGTGTCTCCCGGAGAGCACTTTCTGTTCTGCCTGCACAGGGCTGTGCATCTGTGGGCAGCACTCTTTAAAAATAAGATTGTGGGTTCATGTCTGCTGCAGATATGAGTGCATCTCACACCAGGATTGGAAGGAAGCTGGGACAGTCCGGCTGAGAACTTTGCTGCAGGACGGGGTGTTGGGGAGAAGATCACATTACGTTCATCCTTGGTGGGCACTGAACTTGCCTCCAAACTGAGACTTTGAAACCAGGGCCAGAAGCTTTCTTGAGAGATGCTAGCTGCCCCATGGTACTGTTTCGTTGCAGTGTTCAGAGCAGCTTTGACCCCCTAGCCAACAACTGCAGCACAAATTATCAGGTCATGATGATTTTGCAGAGGCTGTTCACTCTCCAGTACCTGCTCAAGCATCCCAGCTGATCATTATGATATCTTCCCCATCCACCCAGCTTGATCATGTAGTTTTCCATTAATTCTATGGCGTTTTATATCTACTGTGAATACCCACAAGGAAACGAATCTCAGAGTTGTACATGATGGCATAGATGTACTTTGATAATAAATTTAATTTGAACTTTTTGAACTTTGATCCTTTAGCACCCGCCATATCTCCGACAGAAAACTATCAATGTAGAGTTGCCAAACTTCAAATTGAGCCCCACTTAATAGACATAGAGCAGGGGAACAGGGCCACCACTTTTACAATATCAACCTTTATGCCCCTCTACACTGAGCCCAGTTGTCTGCATTAGGTTCAGCCTTGCCTGTTAAGAATCTGCTTCTATACCTCTTAAACACAGTGAGTGAATCTGCTGCAGAGGGTAGTGAACTTGGCCTGTTACATCACAGGCACATCTCTCCCCACAATTAGTGGCATCTACAGGAGCCATGCCTCGGGGATCCATACGGCTAAGACAGCGGCTACACTTCATTAGGAGTTCAAAGAGATTTGGTATGTCAACAAAAACACTCTAAAACTTCTATAGATGTACCATGGAGAGCATTCTGACAGGCTGCATCACTGCCTGTTATTGTGTGGGGGTGGGGGGGGGGCTACTGCACAAGACCAAAATAAGAGGCAGAGAGTCATAAATTTAGTCGGCTCCATCTTGGATACTAGCCTTCAAAGTACCCAGGACATCTTCAAGGAGCGGTGTCTCAGAAAGGCAGCGTCCATTATTAAGGACGTCCAGCACTCAGGGCGTGCCCTTTCTCACTGTTACCATCAGGTAGCAGGTACAGAAGCCTGAAGGCACACACTCAGCGATTCAGGAACAGCTTCTTCCCCTCTGCCATCTGATTCCTGAATGGACATTGGAGCCATGAACACCACCTCACTCTTAAAATACATAATATTTCTGTTTTTGCTCGATTTTTAATCTATTCAATATACATATACTGTAATTACTTTATTTATTTATTTTTCTTCTGTATTTTGTATTGCATTGAACTGCTGCTGCTAAGTTAACAGATGTCATGACAGATGCCGGTGATAATGAACCTGATTCTGATTCTGAGAAGGTAGCATCCGTCATCAAAGGGAATGTCCATCATCCAGGCCATGCCATCTTAATACAGCTACCATCAGCACAGGAGATAGAGAAACCAGAAGTCTCAGACCACCAGGTTTAAGAACAGCTACGCTCTTTCAATCATTTGACCAACTAATCACTACCTCAGTATAGCAGCACTATGACCACTTTGCACTCAAATGGAATTTTTTTTTGGTCTGATTGTGTTATTTTTCTGTAAAGTGTGTATAATTTATGCTTAATTCATTATTTTCTTGTGAATGGCGCTTACCTGATGATACATGTTTGTGATGCTGTTGCAAGTCTGTTTTTCATTGCACCCACGTTCACATATACGCACTTGTGCATATGACAATAGACTTTGACTTTGACCACATCCTCTGGCAGTCATTTCCAGATATCAACTATCCTCTGTATGAAAAACATTTCCATAGATCACACCCACTTTAAATATCCCTGTCTTGTTTTTGATACCCCATACCATGGGAAAACATTCTGACTATTGAACCTTGTGTGCCTTTCATAATCTTACATATCTCTATCAGATCACTTCTCAGCTTCTGTTCCTCCAGGGAAAACATGTCCAGCTATCCAATCTCACCCCAAAGCTAAAGTCCTCTAATCCAGGCAACGTCCTAGTGAGAAAAACTGGGGAAACGCAGCAGGTCAGGCAGCAGCTATGGAGGAAAATGAAGAGTCAACATTTCTGAGACCCTTTATGAAGGCTGGAAAGGAAGAGGGCAGAATAAGAGCATGAGGGTAGAAGCAGTACAATCTGGCTGCTGATAGGTGAGGCCAAATCTGGGGGAAGGTGAATGAGTGGGAATGGGGGATTAAGTAAGGAGCTTGGAGGGGATAGGTGAAAAAGGCCAAGAGAGAAGGAAAGTAATTGGCGAGGACAATGGACCATGGAGTAGATGGAAAGAGGTGGGTGATGGGCAGGTAATGACAATGGGGGAGGGGAAGAGAAGGAATGAGGGGGTAACCAGAATGGGGAATGGAAAACGAGAGTGGATGGGGAGTGGGAGAGGAAACAGAGGTAAGTTATTACTGGAGGTTAGAGAAATTGATGCTCAGGCCATCAGGTTGGAGGCTACCCAAACAAAATATGTGGTGTCGCTCCTCCAACCTGTGGACCATTATGAAACCCCCTCCCTTGCCCTCACCCTCACAGGGCCTCACCTATCTCTTGCCAGCTTGTACATCTCCCCCTGCCCTTATTGTGCCTTCTGCCTTCATTTCCAGTCCTGATGAAGGGGTTTGGTCCGAAACATTGACTGTTTATTTCCCTCCAAAGATGCTACCTGACCTGCTGAGTTTCCCCAGCATTTTTTGTGCATTGGTCTGGATTTCCAGCATCTGCAGAATCTCTTGTACCTTGGTGAATTTCCTCTGCACTCTCTCCAGCTCAACCACATTCTCCTTGTAGTGTGATGACCAAAACTGCACACCGTAGTGCACTCCACTTCTTATCAGCCATCATGACATTGCACAGTTCCAAATGATCTGATTCCAACACTATATATCACTGAAGGCACATGAGACCGCAGAGGCTGGAATATGGAACAGAACACTGGAGGAACTCACTGGGTCAATCAGCATCTGTGCAGGCCGAAAGTGCAAGTTGAGACCCTGCAACAGGTCTGAGAGGGAGGAGGAAAGATTGCCATTATATAGGGGTACGTACAGAGGTGGGTGAGAGCCAGGCAGGGGGTAGGTGGAACCAGATGGAGAGAGGATGGTGGGCAGATGGTGGGATGAAGGAGATGGAAAAACCTATCAGTCTCAGCTTTATCATCTCCAGTTAACTTCCTGATCCTAACAGCTTTTCCTGGAGGAGAAAATAGGGGATTTCTGGCTCTTGGAACCATGGAGTTTATGCTGACATCTTGGGACATCCCTGGAACTCATTGCCCAAGAGAACAGATGAGGAGATTCAGAATGAGATTTAACAGAGAGGAAATGTGCAGGGCTGTGGGGAGAGCGGAATGGGTAGGGCTGATTGGAGAATCTGTCAGAGTCATACAGTCTCTCTGGACTAATGGGATTCCTTTGTACTATGTGAATCTACTGTATTATCTGTTCAATATGAATCAGAAGGTCAGAAATGTAAATGAATGTCACAGCAGCTAAATAAAATTCTTTGGACCCTTGAGCAAAGAAACTGGGAGTAAGTGGGGCAGTCTCCAGCTGAGGAATAAATTATGCAAACTGAACAAATGATTATAATTACATGAGCTTTAAGTCTCTAAACTGTGGTCTGTGGTATAAAATAATGCAGTTAGCGGGTAACGTACTTCGGAGCTTGCTGAGAATTAGACCAACGTCTGTCTGCACCTTCTCACAAACTGTACACTCAGTGCCCGGTTTATTAGGTACAGCTGTACACCTGCTCACTAATGCAAATATTTAATCAGCCAATTATGTTGCAGCAACTCAGTGCATAAACATGCATACATGGTCAAGGGGTTCAGTTGTTGTTCAGACCAAACATTAGAACGGGGAAGAACTGTGACCTAAGTGACTTTGCTCAATTTTGATTGTTGGTGACAGATGGCGAGGTTTGAGTATTTCAGAAACTGCTGTTCTCCTGGCATTTCACACTCAACATCCCTAGAGGTTGCACAGAATGTACAAAAAACAAATAAAAACATCCAGTGAGCGGCAGTTCTGTGGGCAAAGATGCCTTGTTAATGAGAGAGGTCAGATGGGTTCGAGCTGACAAAAAGACAACAGTAACCCAAACAAGCACGCATTACAACAGTGGTGTGCAGAAGGGCATTTCTGAATGCACAACACATAGAACCTTGACATGGATGGGCTACAGCAGCAGAAGACCACGGACATTCAGAAATATATTCTGTGGGCACTTTTTAGGTACTAGTATACAATGTGCTGGCCTTCGTCAGCTATGGCATTTGAGTTTAGGAACTGGGGTTGTACAAATCCTTGGTTAGGCTGTCCTTGGAGTACTGTGCACAGTTCTGGTCACTGCCCTATAGGGCAAGAGAGGGTTCAGAAGAGATTCACAGAGGTATTGTTGGGACTACGGACTTGAGTTATAAGGAGAGAGTGTGTGGGCTGGAGTTGTTTTCCATTGGGGCAGAGGTTGTCGAGTGACCTTATAGAGGTTTATAAAAGCAGTGGTCCCCAACCACTGGGCCGCGGACTGGTACCAGGCCTCAAAGCACATGCTACTGGTCTGCGAGGAAACGATATGATTTCGCGATGTGAAACGATATGAATCAGCTGCACCATTCCTCATTCCCTGTCACACCCACTGTTGGAACTTGAACGCACGTGAGGTCATTACCCACGTGTCATCCATGTCAGCGCGGGAAGAAGATCAAATCCTCGAGCTTGCAAATGACGGTAGGCTGGAAAGTATGTTTGACATAACATCTCTGCCAGCATTCTGGATCAAAGTCAAGGCTGAATATCCTGAAATGGCCATGAAAGCACTGAAAACATTGCTTCCATTTCCAACATCATATCTCTGCGAAGCAGGATTTTCTGCAATGAATGCAATGAAAACTAAATTGCGGAATAGACTGGACATAAGGAACCCCCTTCGAGTATCGCTGTCTCCCATCACCCCTCGGTGGGACCCTGTTGTTGCAGGGAAACAAGCCCAGGGCTCCCACTGATTCAGTGATATTGGTGTGTTGCAATGATTTTATATGTTCATACGGGGAAAATATGTGCTGTGTGTTTAATATTAAATTCGTTAGGTAAACCCTTTTAGAAATGAAATTGAGTGTATTAGCCACTTATAAGTGACTTGGTTGACTTATCACCTATATTCCAGTCGTGATTAACACCCACCCCCCCCAACTGGTCGGCCGGTCCGCAAGAATATTGTCAATATTAAACTGGTCCATGGTGCAAAAAAGGTTGGGGACCCCTGCATAAAAGGATGAGGGGCATAGATGGGGTAAATCACCACAATTTCCTTTTCCAGGATAGGGAAGTCTAAATCTAGAGAGCATAGGTTTAGGTTAGGAGAGGAAAGGGTTAATGGAGACAGGAGAGGCAATGTTTTCACACAGAGGGTGGTGGGTATATGGAACGAGCTGCCAGAGGAAGTAGTGGAGGTGGATACAGTACAATATTTAAAAATCATTTAGAATGGTACATGGATGGGATAGTTCAGGTGCAGGAAAATAGGATTAGCACATGTGTTAACCAGGATAACCATGCATTTCAACTGTGGTGTACAGAAAAGCATCTCCAAATGCACAACACATCAAACCTTGAAGTGGATGGGCTACAGCAGCAGATAACCATGAACATTCACTCAGTGGCCACTTCATTGGATACAGGAGGTACCTAATAAATTGACCATTGAGTGTATATTCAAGAAAGAGGTAGATATGCTTAGGACTAGGATCAAAGATTATGGGAAGAGAATGAATTTGGTTGGTCATCATGATGGGCTGAATAGACCTCTCCTGCTATAGTTCTATGTCACAGGAGCTGACAGAGGCTGGGGGAAGATCGCTGTATCTCATTCTGTTTCTATTTACCATGTTGCCATTGACAGCTCCAGAAAAGGATCAGTGATGTAGCTGAGAGTGTGACTGGCTGTAACCGAAGTCCCAGTTGTCCATACGTCATATGGCAGTGCTGTCTCTGCTAGTGAGAACAGGGTCCTCTTTATAAAGCAATGTGAAGCGTGCCAACTGTTGAGCTTTTCAACTCAAAGGTTTGACCTTGTCTGTCAAATGCATCTACAGAAGTTTATTTAACCAAAAGGATCAGTTCATTAAATGCAAAATAGAAATGTTTCAAGTTTTCTCCAATAAATCTCATTACAACGGATGGGAATGCTTCCTCAGGTTGGTCAGGAAAGGAAATCTTGCTTTTCGAAATTTGTTGGACAGGAAAAGGCAGAAGCGAGACCAGCTCAGATAAACATCCGGGCTCAGGAATTTCTTTGCTGACCCCTGAAACAGGGGTTGAAGGTTGAAGGTGATTTGAAGGCTGACCTGAGTCAGGAGAGGGAAATTTTGCTCCCAGTTCTCAATGTCTTTGTATATGTTGGTGCATTTAGCCCTTGACATTTCAAAGATAGTTTATTTTGTGTTGCCGGCATAAAACTCCCTAAATGATGTCAACTAGAATGCAAATCCAAAATTCATCTTCAGTGAGATTTTCAACCTTCTTGTTCTGAAAGACAATGGCTCCTATTTTCTACCAGAAGAAGTGGGATTTGTAACCCCCATTTGGTCACAATTCGTTCTTTGTCCTCACTTTTAACCTGGACCCCTTGTAACCTCACCTAGAGCTCCTCACTGTACTAGTCTCAGGACCATTCCCAGATACTATTGTCAGTCTCTGCCTATCTCCTAGTTGGCAGCTCTTGACTGCAATAAGGAGGTAACAGAATCTCCACAGAGAATCTACTTTTAACTTTCAGCCATAGAATTGGGCACATAATTCTCCTAGAGTGCAGTCTTCCTCTCCCAAGCTGTAAGCATTCAGAACATTTCTCATGGTCATAGACAGACAGAACATGGAAAGAGGCCCTTCAGCCCACTGAGTCCATGCTACCAACCACCCATCTACACCAATACTACACTGATCCCATTTTATTCTCCTTACCACCTTCTCAGTCAAATACCCCCAGATGCTATCTTCCATCCACACAATAGCAGCAATGTACAGCAGCCAATTAACCCACCAGCGTAGGTGTATTTGGGATGTGGGAGGAAAGTGGGAACCCACAAGGTCCCAGAGAAGATGCGCAATTTCCAGCAGGGAGGATCGAATTGGGTCTCTGGTACTGTGAGGCTCCATATGCTGTATCACTATCAAGCCCCACAGAGACTCCTTGCCAACCGCCCAATGTGACTCTGTAGCACTGGCGGGCCAGGTCTCTGTGGGATGAACCCGAAGTATGGACACTGTTCTCCATCAGGTCCCAGTCCATTTGTTGTCTCCTTTCTCCACACTCTTCCACCAGTGCAGCATCCATTCAGTAAGTAACAGCATTCCCCAATGGCAAGAGGAGTGCTGTTTGTATAGTGGTGTGCTCCTTTAAGAGATGGCTGCTGAAAATGCAGCTGCTAGGCCAAGTGCCAGAAGCTATGATAACTTGTGTAATAGCCTTCACTGCAGCCACATACAGCAAGGCTGCTCTGTGAACCTTGCAATTAAAGATCATACTGTTTATGGTACTTTTAAAAATCAGCACTAGCAGATACACATCACTGTTTTTAACAGCATTAACCTGCACTAAAGTAACTGCTATGCATTGTGTTTTGGATGAGATGTTAAACTAAGGCACAGTCTGTCCTCACATAGAGGGAAAGAAGATATCCTGTACCACGTAAATGCAGAAAGGGGGGATGTTCCCAGCGTCTGAGGGCATCAGCAAGGACACACATCATCTATTTATTATCATACTGTCATCACAATGTCCAACTTGGCTGCCAGATTTCCACAACCCAGTTTTGCATACATCGCAAGCACCATCTCATAGAGCTGCGGAGTGTTCTAAGGAGATAAGGGGTGCTGCGGCCAGCTCTGGGTTAGGAAAGCCATTGCCTCCACCATGAGGTCATAGAGATATAGAAGAGAAACAGGACCCTCAGGATGTCGAATCCATGCTGACCATCAACCACGTGCACTAATCCCAGCTAACTCTCCCCCACATTCTCACCAACCACCCCCAGATTCTACTGCTCCCCTACATACAACTGGAAATTCATAGCAGTCAGCCGACCACTGGGCCATGGAATGAAACTGGAGAGAATGCAGAGACTCCACCCGGAGAGTGCCGGAGGTCAGGACTGAACTGGGGTCACTGCAGCTGTCAGGCAGCGGCTCCGTGCACTGCTCAACTCTGTTGAACTAAGTTACGCTTGCAACAACTTGGTGAAAACTGTGTCCCTACAAGAGCTGGGAATCCTGCAGCGGGTGACTCACCTCCTGACACCCCACGTCAGGAGTGTAAGTAACCAATTGCTCCAACAATTCTCAAAAACCCATTCACACCAATTCCACATTCATCCCATTTTAATTCTCTCTTTGTTTGTTCATTTGTTATGTGCCATGTCGTATGATGTGAGCGATTGTGGTGACCGTGATTGCTCTTGGCAAATTTTCTCCAGAAGTGGTTCACCATTGCCTTCTTCTGGGTAGTGTCTTTACAATATGGGTGACCCCAGCCATTATCAATACTCTTCAGATCAGGAGTGCTCCACCTTGCTCAAGGAAGGAAGGAACCTTGCAGGTTAGTGGGAGGAAGGAGCACCTTACATCTCCTTTGGTAGAGACTTATCTCCACCCTACCTCCCTTCACTCCCAATTTACTGGAATACACTAGGAACAACCTACACTGGCCAATTAATTTACCAAGACAAGGTTAATAATATAACCAACTAACATGGGTGCATTAATGCAGATCCTCCCCATTTGAAACCCAACCCACCCCTCACCTTTTGACCCACTTTACACTCACACTGTTGAATGGTTTCAGTAAAGATAGTAGTTATCTCTCATCTAGTTGTGTGATCTTTTACTCAAAAGTTTCGTAAATATGTTGACCACAATATGATGTCTGATGATATAACAACACCACTGTGTTGGAACCCTTGTTTTGGAAACAAAGCTCAGAGGATCTCAAGACCTTGATTTGTGGGGGGTTTCTGTCCCACACTTTCCCTTCTCGAACTGTTTTGATTTCCCTTGAAGCTCATCTCGGTGTTATGGGTGTTCACAGGTGGGTGGCTCGGCAGCTTTACAGTGCGCCAGCTGTAAGATCAGGGTTTGAGCCCCACCGGTTATCTGTAAGGAGTTTGTATGTTCTTCCCGTGATTGTGTGGGTTTCCTCCAGGTCCCCTAGTTTCCTTTCACATTCCAAAAATATAAGAGTTCCGGTCAGTGAGTTGTGGGCCTGCTATGTTGGTGCCAGAAGAATGGCGACACTTGCGAACTGCCCAGCACAATGCTCGCTGCTTTGATTTGATGCAAACAATGCATTTCTCTGTTTCTATGTACAGTACATCACAAATAAAGTAGATCTTTAATCATTATCTTAAACTGAGTGCTCCCCTCCCCCTCCTTAAAACTCTCTTCCTTTTCGTCTTTTCTAATCCATATTTAATAAGTTCAAAGAAACATTTCACAAGGATCTCCAAATGTCATTATGATATTTCCCAAGTTACAGCACAATCTGTAATGCCAGAAGAATCCAAGGGCTTTCCAATCTTTGTCAACTCCTCCTCTTTGCGGGAACAAGGAGTCACTGGAAGGTCAAGGGAAGGATTATTGGTGAGAAAGCTGATGAAGCTGGTATAATGATTCAAAGGGCACAGACCTTCCACCCCAGCCTCTCATGTTCTCAAACGAGGACAGAGAGCAGCAGTGGAGTTGACAAATCCACACCTATGACATATTTCTGTTATGGAGCAGCCAAATAGAAATGTACTCACCTACTCATGTGTGGGAATTATGAATAGACAATCAGCCTGAGTGTGTGCTCTGCTTTTCAAAGATACCCTGATTATGGCCCATTGGTTACAACAATCTGCCTGGAGCCCAGGGGTTTTGTTCCCAGGTGTTTGAGGAGAAGGACTTGAAATGCTTCCCATCTGTAACCAGGTTAATGATAGAGGAATTGTTATGATCACGTTACAAAGGTACAAGTTCTGAATGAGACCACATTTGGAGTATTGCGTTTAGTTCTAGTCACCCAGCATAAGGAGGATGTCATTAAACTGGAAAGGATTTTAAGAAGATTCACAAGGATGTTCCTGGACAGGAGGGCTTCAGTTATAAGGAAAGGTTGGATAAGCTGGGGTTTTTTTCTCTTGGTAGGATAGGAGTTGAGGAGTGACATAGAGGTTTATAACATCATGAGGGGAACAGATAAGATGAAAGGTCACAGTCTTTTCAGCTGGGTAGATGAGTCCAAAACTAAAGGGCATAGTTTTAAAGTGAGAGGGGAAAGATTCAAAAGGGACCTGAGGGGCAAATTTTTCACACAGAAAGTAGTCAGTAAATGGAACAAACTGTCTGAGGAAGTGGTTGAAGCAGTTATAACTACAACATTTAAAATAAAAAATGGACAGATACATGGATAGGAAAGGTTTTGGAGATGGGTCAAACATGCGCAAATGGTACTAGCTCGTGTAAACACCTTGGTCAGCATGGATGAATTGGGCTGAAGGGCCTGTATGACTCTTAAGATGAAGCAATCTGATTGTATGGTATGAGAGGCTCAAGGGGTCAAGGGGGTAGCTCATTCTGGACTTATTTTGGAGAGGTTCTATCACATGATTGATCACATGAAGAGGTCACATCCATGACAATCACTAAACAATAGCCACTCAGGTCCAGATGGGAAAGTCTCCCAGTCTGAACTGGGATTTATTAAAGCAATACAAAACAGAAACAGCTCAACAAGTCTATGCTGATAGTGATAGTCCAGCTGGTCCTAATTTCTTGCGTTCACCCTTGCCCCCACATGTACGTTCTTAAATGATACATACTATTGTACCAGGATTTTGGGCACATCTTTGAGCTTTGAGTTCAGAGCTCAGTGACAGTAAGGACTGATCCCCCCCTCTCCTCTGAATTCTCCACAGCACCTGTCCTGTCCCACCCCACGGTGGGTCAGGCAGTGGGTGTACATTGACCGCGAGTAGGAGCTAACTAGGCACTTGTTTCCAGTGGGAATGTCGGATCTCAAAAAGGATATAGTGCTTTCATGGCATATACAGTATAATGAATAAACTCTTCTTGGGCTTCTAGCTGGGAACAGGAATCGATTATGACTGTTTTGATGACAGACTCTGCCACCTTCATCAGGGATAATGCCTGGCCAGGTCTGGTCCAGTTGTACTTATAACCTTGTAGTCCGTCCCTCCTGATTGGTTGGTGCTCATCCAATCAGGTTTCCGCACTCCCATCTTGTTTACAATCCAGTTCCAGTTCTTACCAAGGGCGAGACCTTCGTCTTTATTAAAATTCTTTTCCTCTAGTTTTATTTCAATGGCTTCTTCTAACAGGCAGTCCAAAAAACCATTGGTGCAGCATAGTAGTTTTGTGCCGTCAAGGTGAATCCTATGGTCTTTGTGATTGCAATGTTCTGCTAATGCCCATTTCTCTGGGTAGGCTAAACAGATACACCTCCTGTGCTCCTTGAAGCTGGTTTCCATTGTGTGTCCTACCTGGCACCACATTGACAAGGAACCCTGTAAACACCAGCCAACCTGAGTCCCAGGTCATCTTTGACCCACATAGGCTGAGATTTGAGCTTACTTACCGGTTTGAAATAAAGCTGGAGGAAAAGAAACTTCAGCTGTCCATTCCCCTTCATTGACGTTGCTTGACCTGCTGAGTTCCTCTAGCAGCTTTTGCTCCTCCAGTCTTCAGTCTCTAAACGCATCACCTCATTAACTGCAAATTCACAGGATGTACCCACTCAGAACAAAAACTACCTCCCACCCTGGCACACTCAGACCAGCACCACCACCGGTCTGAAGTCAGACTAGGTCAGGTTCAGTAAAAACGGTTAATTTACAATTCTGAATTTAGTGAGCAATTTCCCAATGATGGACTCAAAGAATGTAGAATAATTAACTCTGTTTATTATGTGTCATAAAGTAATAAACTATGTTAAAATCAGCCATAGACTTCACTTCAACTCATGACACATAGTTTATTGTCTGACATCACTGACTTGTCTCTCTTAAGAAGGGCCACGGGACTGTTTTCAGAAGAGAGAAAGCTACATTCAAACAGTTATCATTATGTTGCCACCTCAAGGGACGGATGTTTACAAGCGAAATAGAATCCAACAAAAATTGGCTTTACATCTGTACCCAGTGCAAAGAATACTCCACGAATTACACACACTCATTGGTTCCAAATTTTGCATGATTTTGAGCATTCACACATTCTGAGATAAGTCTGCCCACCTGAAGAATCTCAATTCAGAACGTCGACTGTCCTTGTTCCTCCACAGATGCTACCTGACCCACAGAGGTCCTCCAACATCTCGTTTGTTGCTCCAGATACCAGCATCTGCAGTAAATCCACATTCTCTCAACTTTCCACCCTTCCTACCTCAATCTTCTGGCTGGAAGTTACCCTCATTTAAGAAGCATCTGGACGAGCGCTTGTCAGCGAATGCAGGGAGAGCTTTGGTCCAAGTAGTAGTAATCAGGATTAGTATAGATGGGGACTTGATAGTCAGCAGGGACATGGTGGGCTGAAGGGACTCCTTCTGTGCTGTACCACTGATTTTCTCCTTTTTCAAAACTGACCTAATCACTGAATAATCAAAAATTCTTCCCATGAAATCCAATATATGATCAATGGTTTAGAACAACATCAGTTTCATATAAAACTCCGTAAAATATAAATAATTTAACCAGTTTTTCCTGCCATCTAAGTGCTGACAGGATATTCTGAGTTTGGGGCCAGGTAACTTTGGGGGTAATCTTCATTGATGCAACTCTCCTATTGTAACTTCACTAAAGCTGGTGTATATTTTATTGTTTTATGCAGAAGCATTATCTCTACCGTTTCAACCTTTGTTTCATCTACTGTAAAATACATTCTTCTTCTGTGATTCAATTGCTTGGTATTTGACCACTGATAACAATCTCTAGGTAATGTCTCAGCTGACTACATAAATTAGCGTCATAGCAAAGCACAAGTCATCTGAGCTGTGCAATCAATCACAGACTTATTTCCCAACCAGCCTTCCCAAATCCTCCACAACAGCTTTAGCAAGCCACTCATACACATATGCCAATTTTAATGGAGTTAAGACAGATTTGGAAGAATTGAATTGCTATAGAAGTAACCTTGCCCCAAGCTCAGAATATTCAGTCTACACCTAGCTGTTTGTCCATTCATTGGCTGATCTCCAAGACAGATTCTGGGTTCTGATGGAATCATCTGCTGAACTAAGTGGAAAGATGATAGAAGTGAGGGTTGGAAAGGGGGAAGTAGGAGTGAGGTTTGGGATGGTGGGGAATGAAGATAGGGGTTGGGAGGGAGTATTGGGATGGGCGAGTGTTATGGGGAAGGGAAGGAAATTGAAACCAGAGTGACCAAACGGAAAGAATCAGAATTAGTCTGATGATACTTGGCCATGAAATCACATTTCATTCATCTTCAGCTGATAGTGCAGGGTGAACAAGCCCTCTCCCTCTGACTGAGCAGTCTGTGTCTCATGCCTAATTTATTAAGAATCATCATACAGTGGATTATTGTAATTCTCCCAGCTGCCATTTTCCTGGTCATCCAACAACCGTCCATACGAAGAATTCCTACAAATAATGAACAAGATGTTGTTGAGCCAGAAGATCAGGAATTTTACCGCCGTCTTAGAATCATGATTCAGTATAATGAATTTTGTACAAACCATAGTGGTTCTTTTTTCTTTTTACATCAATATTGACAAGATTGTCAGACTACCAGCCCATATGCCATAGGAAACATTTTTCAATTTCCATGAATTTAAAGACATTAACATCATCACCATTATGTACCATGATGTATGACATAGGCAGTCATGGTTTCATGACTATGATTACTCTTGGCAAAGTTTTCTACAGAGGTAGTTTGTCATTGCCTTCTTCTGGGCAGTGTCTTTACAAGACAGGCGATCCAAGCCATTATCAGTACCCCAGAGATTGTCTGCCAGGTGTCAGCGGCCACATAACCAGGACTTGTGATATGCACCAGCTGCTCATATAACCATCCACCATCTACTCCCATGGCTTCACGTGACCCTGATCAGGGGGCTAAACAGGTGCTACACCTTGCCCAAGGGTGACCTACAGGCTAGTGGAGGGATGGAGCACCTTACAGTTCTTTGGAGACTTATCTCCACTCTGCCACCCAATTTGAAGACATATGCAATCTGAATTCCAGCCTCTCCAGGAAATTACTGTGTACCATGATCTAACTGATGTGATGGGAACTTTAGCAAAAGAAGATTACTAACTGTTAATACCTCTATAATTGTAAGATGGTTTACAGTATTGTTGTGGCTCTTACCTTGCTTTAAGGTACATGACTCCCCCGATCAGCACCAACACCACCATGATAACCACAACTGAGATAGCCACTACGCTTCCTGGAGACAGAAGACCACAAGGCAGAACAAAAAGAGAAAAGCTGTCAAAACGTTTAACGCCTGCCTCCCCAGAAGATGCCCGAAACAGACTGCAATTGTTCAGATGTACACAACTTCAAAGTAGAAAACCCTGGCATTCATTGCCAATATTACGGTGTATAAGTAGGTTGTAAGTATGATACCTCTAGCAGCCACTTTGGGAAGAGAAACTGGGGCACAGCAGCAGATGCAAGGGAAGATTTGTTACGATAATGTTGACCAGAATGCAGGTCTTGTGAGAGAGCTTTTGGACCCAGAAGGGATTGAAAGGACAGTTAGAGATTTAGCAAGATGTTGCCTCTATTACAGGAAGAGATTGGACTATCTTGAGTTGTTTTCTCCAGAGCACTGGAGTCTAAGGGAAGACCCCTTAGACTCTGTGGTGGCCAGTGCTATCATGTTTGCTGTTGTGTGCTGGGGCAGCAGGCTGAGTGTAGCAGACACCAACAGAATCAACAAACTTATTCGAAAGGCCAGTGATGTTGTGGGGATGGAATTGGACTCTCTCACGGTGGTGTCTGAAAAGAGGATGCTGTCCAAGTTGCATGCCATCTTGGTCAATGTCTCCCATCCACTACATAATGTACTGGGTGGGCACAGGAGTACATTCAGCCAGAGACTCATTCCACCGAGATGCAACACAGAGCGTCATAGGAAGTCATTCCTGCCTGTGGCCATCAAACTTTACAACTCCTCCCTTGGAAGGTCAGACACCCTGAGCCAATAGGCTGGTCCTGGACTTATTTCATAATTTACTGGCATAATTTACATATTGCTATTTGACTATTTATGGTTCTATTACTATTTATTATTTATGGTGCAACTGTAACGAAAACTAATTTCCCCCGGGATCAATAAAGTATGACTATGACTATGACTTGACAGAAGTTTATACAACTACAAGAGGCATAGATAGGCAGCAGGTATCTTCTTCCCATTGTTGAAATGGCTAACACTAGAGGACATGCATTGAAGATGAGTGTGGGGTGGGGGGGGGGTAAGTTCAAAGGAGATGTGCATGGCAAGTTTTTTTGTACAGAGAGTGGTGGATGCCTGCAATGCGCTGCCAGGGGGTGATGGAGGCGACTATGATAGAAACATCAGGTGGTTCTTAGAGGCACAGGAATATGCAGAGAATGGAATATGAATATTCTATAGACAGAAGGGATCGGTTTAGTTAAGCATTTAATTACTAGTTTAACTAGTTTGGCACAACATTGTGGGCTACTGTACTGTACTGTTCTACATTATAAATGTTTACATTTCCTGGTGCAATTTTATGAGCTGTCTATAAGACAAGTCAGTCAGGAATTCTGGATAATCCCTTCATCCAGGTGAGGAGAGTGTGGGTGGAGGTTAGTTTAAGGTGCAGCTGAATAATCAGATGAGGGAGAGAGGAGATGCAGCAAGAAGGTGGATGTTCAGCCCATCAGGACCTGTGCTAGCTCCTTGTAGAGCAGGCCAGTCAGCCCCATTCCATGTTCATCTCCATCATTCATTAGCTTCAAATATTTCTGTTTTCAAAGCCACAATGAAGACTAAGTGCTAAGAAAAGGAGTGAAAGTATGTGGCAAAAACACTGGAAGGGAGGTAATGCTAAATATTCTGCCTATTTCCATTTGTGAACTCAGGTCTGAGATCATTTGATGGGAATGAATCTCTGGAGATGGTCACTTATGCAAAATAATTGTGAGAACTGTTGAAGTTGGAACAGCCCCTGTCAGGAATCCACTTCATTCTGTGTGGAAGGGAGGAACAGTGGGTTTCACAGAAGAGCAAACAAGGAAGGATGTTATCTACTCACTCACCTGTGCTTAGACTTGCAGCTCTTTGCTGAATTTCCCTGTGGGTCTGCTGGGTTGAGAGGGTGTTGGGTTTTGGTGTTGTGTCTGGGATCACTGAACTGGGCCAGTGTGAAAGATGTGGTGCTGTGGTAGATGGAGAAGACGTAGATGTCGTAACTGAAGCTGTTGTTGTTATTATTGTCTTTCCAATAGTGGCAGCCGTGGTTTGTGTGGAAGCAGTTGTGCTGGGTTCTGTTTGGCTCACTGTGGAAGTTGCACTTGGTGATTGTGTGGCTTTGGTTGACTGCTTCTCAGCAGTGGGTGACGGTTCAACACTTGTGCTTGTTGACTGGGCCGTAGTTATGACGGTTAGTGGCATACTGACGCTGGTTAACTGTGTTGAAGCCGAAGTTGACTGTGATACACTGGTTATCTCTGATGAGGTGAGTGGTAGAGTTGGATGACTAGTTGAGGTTGAATGCAATGCTGTTGTACTGCCTTTGGTTGATTGCAATACATTGGTGACATCTGTCCTTGGTTCTGATGTACTGGTATCCGTTGATCCAGTTGAGTCTGAAGTTCTTGAATCTGACTTTGTTGACTGGACTGAAGCGATAACTGTCCATGGAGTAGTATTTTCTGTCACTGATGTTCTATCAGTGGCTGCTGGTTCATTGCTGGATCTAGAATCCAACTCTACTGTACCGGTACTTGAAAATTCTGTTAAACTGGAATATGCCTGGGAGGTACTTGTAGCATTTGTTGGTTGTCTGCCAGATGTGTTTGTTAGGAGTGGAGTAGATTTTGAGGGGCTGCCTGTGACCGCTGAGGATCCAGTAGAAGGGTTGGCAACGGAATCTGTAGAGTACTCTGAGAGAGAGGAGCTAGGTTCGGTGCTCACAGTGACAGCCGTGGATGTTGAGATGCTTTTCACCCCTTTTCTGAAGAGCTCCAAGGTGGCTACTGATGGAGATGCGGTGAGATTGAAGAATGCAGGTTCTCCTGAACCATGTTTTGATCCAGTGGCATTGAGTAATGTTTCTGTTACGTTGCCTTCAGTTGAAATAATACATAATTCTGCAAAATAAACCAAAACAAACCATTGAACTGGGAAAACTCAACAAGTTTTCAGATAGTTATGGATAAAGGTAAGATTGGACCTTGGGGCAAGCATTAAATTGGGGAAAGGTAAATTGGTAAATTGATTTATTATTGTCACATGCACAGAGGTACAGTGAAAAATTTTGTTTTGCATGCCATTTATACAGATCATTTCATTATAAAGTGCACTGAGGTAGTACAAACAGAAGCAATAACAGAATGCAAAATAAATTGTTACAGTTATAGAGGAAGTGCAATGTAGGCAGACAAAAAGGTGCAGGTCATAACAAGGTAGATTGTGGGGGCAAGGAAAGGCTAATTGCAATAGTATTAACAGGAGTTGGGGAGAATACACTGGGAACAGCTCTTATTGGGCAGTCCACATGTGACAAGTTTAAGGGCCAACTGGTTGGTCAAAAAGGCTCAGTTCCATGGCATTCAGGATGAGGCAGCATCCTGATTTGACATTGACATTGGCTTTGCGGGAGAAGCCAGAGAGTGGTAGTAAATGGTTACCTCTCTGACTATGACTTGTGATGTGCCCCAGGAATCGGTACCGGGCCTATTGTTGTTCGGTATAAAGATTTGAATGATAATGTAGGAAACTGGATCAGCAAATTTACTGTGAGCAAGAAAGTCAAGGATGCCAAGGTCTGAGAATCCTGGATGATATGAGATGATGCAAATATAGTCAAAACTAAAAGGGAGCATATAGTCAGTGGCCATTTTATTAGGCACCCCCTGTATGTTCGTGGTCTTATGATGTAGGTTTGTTGTGTCATGCATTCAGAGAAGCTCTTCTGCACACCACTGTTGTAATGCATGGTTATTTTCTGTCAGCTTGAACCAGTCGGAACACTTTCCTCTGACCTCTCTCATTATCAAGGTGCCTTTGCCCACAGAAATGCCGCTCACTAAGGCTTTTTTTGTTTTTCGCACCATTCTCTGTAAACTCTAAACTCTGTAAACTGTTGCATGTAAAACTCCCAGGAGATCAGCAGTTTCTGAAATACTCAAACCACACTGTCTGGCACCAACAATCATTCCATGGTCAAAGTCATTTAGATCACATTTCTTCTCCATTCTGATGTCTGGTCTGAAAAACAACTGAATCTCTTGACCATGTCTGTATGCTTTTATGCATTGAATTGATGAGATATTTGCATTAACAAGCAGGTGTACCTAATAAATTGGCCACAGAGTGTACATAAGGTTTAGGAAACTAAAATCATACAGAACCTTTGAGGGCCATAAAGGAAGCAGAAAAATACTTGAACAGGAGGACTCAGAGGGATCATTAAATGACCTTGGCAAGTAGTATAAAGAGAACCCCAAAGCATTTTATCATATATCAACAACAAGTGGGTAGCCAGGGACAGGGCAGAATCACTCAGGTACCAAGGAGGAAATTTGTGCTTGGAGCCAGAAGAAGTGGGTGAGATACTAAATGAGTACTTTGCATCTGTATTCAGCAAGGAGAAGGATGTGGGTGATTGTGAGATCAGGGTGACAATGGCTGATACTATAGGGTATGTTGAAATCGAGAAGAACCTTAAGAGCATTGATGTACAGAGAGATATTGGGTTGCAAGTCCATAGTTCTCTGAGTATGGTGACACAAGTAGACAGGGTGATAAAGAAGGCATGCTGCATTCTTGTCATAGTGAAGTCGAGAAGTCACATATAAAACTTTGGTCAGAGTATTGTGTGCAGTTGTAGTTGTCACATGCAGAGGCTTGTCAGAAGCTGCAGAGAAGGATCAGCAGCACATTGCCTAGAATGGATAGGAAGTCTTTATCCCAGGGTGGAAATGACAATCACTAGAGGAGAGAGGTTTAAGGTGAAAGGTGGAATGTTTAAAGGAGATTATTGGACCAAGTTTTTCCACACACAGACACTAGGTGCCTGGAACATGCTTGTAGCAATTACAATAGTCATCTTTAAGTGGCATTTGGACAGGGACATGCACTTCAGGCAAACGAGATTAGTTTACATTGGCACAGTGGCTGGCACAGATATGTTGGGCTGAAGGGCCTGTCCCTGTGCTGCACTGTTTAGTGTTCTACATCTGTGGAGATAGCACAAAGCAAGAGAGTGGACAGTCCCAGTTGTGAAGGCTTCAGAGTGAGGGAGAGACTGGGAGGAGTAGGCCAGTATATCCTGATGTGGAGAGAGGTAGGGGCAGAATTTACAGGATGCTCCAAATGATAAATGCAATTAAGAAGAAACCGATCCCAGTGGCAGTGATCACTGATTAATTGGCAAATAATTGGGCAACAGAAACAGGGGAGATGTGGGTTTGAGGGGGAGGCAGATTCAACCGGAGCTTTCACGTGGAGATTGGAAAAGAGTTGAGGGATATATTTTCAGGACTCTGGTTAAAGAGCAGTGAGTTCTGAGAGTAATCAAAAAGCTTTTCCTACAACTAGCTCAATGCGGTGACTGAAGACCGCTTCCCCACACTAAGTGACTACTGCCAACATTTTTGCTGTGTTTCAGGATTTCCTTGAAGTGCAGTTAATGATAGCCAGGCACAGCTGGGGCAGATAAAGTTTAACTCAATGTTTCCATTGTCCCCATGTTGTTTGGACTAAAGGGGCTTAACATTCGTGTTTATAGATATAGTTGGGGCAAACCACTCTGCCATTTGTAGCTGCTGTACCATTCAGTCTGACCACAGCTGATCCTACTTCTCCAGAGCACATTCCTGCTCTCCCTTCCCATTCCCCTTGAAGCTTTGAGGACAGACCTTCAGGCAGATTAAACTCACACTGACAGATCTCAGACAAGTTACACCACTGAACGGAATAGTCACTTCTGGGTTTTTCCAGAATCAACTCTGCTCATGTCAGAAGTACAGCAGCTCTCTCCGAGCTGGTATTAACCCCTCCCTGGGTGGATGTCCTTTGCCAAGACCAGACCAACCCAGATCAGCTCAAACACGGGCCAATGTGTGCACACGAAACAGAGAACAAGGTTACCTGGATGAACCCAGAGGGAAGTTTAAAGTAAGGGTTTAGAGTAAGGGTCCTTGACCCAGAATAGAGGATGGTGATAGAGTCAAGGATTCATATAGCACTGAAGCAGACAGCTCACCACATCCACCGCTAGTCCTCCTTACAAGCACTTGGTCTGTTTCATGCATTGATATTTAAATATGAAAGTAATAAAAGTATCCATTATGTTACGTATACTCACATGCACACATGATGCAAACACACACACACACGAGCCCGCACACACACAATCATTTTCCTAAGAGATAGTGTATCCACAGTAAAAGTAGGCTTTTGCTTTTTTTTTTAACTGCCCATTATGCCGCTAATGCTTAGGGCAGCAATAAATGACCTCCATCTCTGTCCAAACACAGATAACTGCTCACAGATATAGAAGGATTCTTCACTGTTGTTTCCATAACAATTTTATTTTATTAGTCAGGGTTGTTAGCTCTGGGGGACTGGTGGACCACTCCTAGTCTGGCCTCTACCCTTTGACCTGTTTGGCACGGGTGATCCTATCAAGAGCCAAAGCATAAGGCCCTGACTCCAGCCAACATAGCTCTCCAGGTCATGGAGGTATGCAAGCCTCCAAACCCTATGACAAGTTTGTGGTCCGCTTGAGGGAGGCTTTCCATTAGGTAAGCATTAATCATGGTTGAGCACAGATGTTTATTTATACAAACAAGTGTGTTCTCTCCACTAAAGTTCAGAGAGAAAAGTCCATCGTCTTCTGTTCCCTCCTCATATGGTGGGAAGAAACTGGAATACCCGAGGAAAACCCACCAGGGCATAGGGAGAATGTGCAAACTCCACAACGAGAACCCTAGAAGGCAGGATTGAATCCAATCATGAGAACTGTGAGGCAGCGGCAATCTGCTGCACACGGGTGTCACCCTAACAATGATGGCCCAGCATGTCCATGCTCCAGACAAGGCCAAAGTACTCACAGCCATGACTAGAAGATGTGCCAGAATGTTGGTTCCTCCTGAGATCTCACCAGCATCGAAATCAGTCTGCATGAGAGTTCTGGGTACAGAAAAGGCCATGGGACCAGACACGTCCCAGCCGCAGTGCTGGGGACCTCTAGTCAACTGTCATAGTGCAGTCCTAAGACTGGCATGTACACAGCAAGGTGGAAAATCGCTCAGGAATGTTCTGCTCATAAAAAGCAAGACAGAGCCAAACTGACTAATTCCTGCCCAATCTGTTTGCTCTCAATCAGCAGTTGTCATCAAAATTGTTGTCAATAACCTGCTCATCGATGCAGAATTTGGGTTTTACTCTCGTATGCATGTACAGTACAGAACAAGCCCTTCAGGCCCAACGAGCCCCACCGCCCAGCATCCCACCTATTTAACAATAGGCTAATCACAGGACTATTTCCTGGCACCACTCACTCCAACCTCATCACAACTTTGGTCCAAACATGGAGGAGAGGTGGGAGGGGGTGTCCCAATACCAAGGCAGCACTTGATGAAGAGTCTGGCAGAGCTCACAGTTCAAAGCCCCATGATCAGCAAGTCCTGGGGTCATTATCCAGAGGTCAGCGAAGTCTGGAGGTGGAGGTTAAAGCCCAAAGGTCGAAGGCTGAAATCAGCGAATCTGGAGCTCGAGGTCCAAACATCAAAGCGCCTGGGTCAGGGTACCTGGAGGTTGGAGGCCCAGTGCCTGTGAGTCCAGGCCAAGAAGCGGCCTGCTGTGTGTGTGTGACTGGATGGGGGTGGGAAAGGGCTTTCTTTGCTTGTTGTCTTGCTGAACATTGTGCGCATGTTATGATGGTGCCGGAATGTGTGGCGCCACCTGTGGGCTGCCCCCAGGACATCCTTTAAGTTATGCTGGTTGGTAATGCAAACGATGCAATTCATTGTATGTTTTGATAAATTAATCTGAATAAATGAAAAAGAATCTAAAAGAAGTCTAATAAAGTTGAAGTCAATGGACATTAGGGCAAAACTCTCTAATTATTTAGGCAGAGATCACCTGGGACAGATCTCCATTGTTTTTTAAATGGTGCCTTTACTTGAATAACCTGATTGGCCATTAGTCTAATATCTCATTTATCTTCACCTCAGAAGGAGACAGAGTAGGGATGAAAGGCTTAGATTTTCACAACATCATCCGAAAGTGCTCCACAACCAATGTGACATTTAAAGTACTTTTTGGTAGAAAACACAAAGGAGAACTTGCGTATGGGTAGTTCCCACAATCAGCAATATGGTGGATAACTAGATAGCCCCTCTTGGTGACGATGCCTTAGAAACAGCAGGGAGAATCCTATGTAACAGACACAAAATGCTGCAAGAACTCAGTCAGTCAGGCAGCATCTATGGAGAGGAATAAAGAGTCAAAGTTTCAGGCTGAGACCCTTCAATGGGGAGAATCTTATGCTGTACAGTAGATGCCATCTAAAATAACTGCCCAACACCAAACATCAAAGTGAAATGATTTACAATATGTAAATCAATGATAAGGTACTTTACAAATGCAAAGTAGTTACAGATTTATTGGTTTATAAAGAATGAAGAACTCCATTAAGAGTCACTAAAGGGAAAAGTCCATTTCAGATTTTAGGACAGAGATCCACTAAGTATACAGCAAGGATCAGAACTTTCCTGTCTTGAGATAGCTTAATGTTTAACACTGCATGAACTGGGAGATCAGAGGTTCAAGCTTAGACTACTAGAGTTAATAACTGAAGCATTCTTTTCTCAAGTAATCTACGTTTAACTCATCACAAAACATTCTGAAGATTACACAAGTAACTGTTACACTAGTGGTCACCAACCTTTTTAAGCCCAAGATCCCCTAACTCGGCCCTAGTGAAAGGCAAGATCTACCTACTAAATCGTTTAGAGAAAAAACAGTTCATATTGTACTTCCAACTTGAGGCCTTTTATTTGGGCTAATTGGACTGCAGAAAGCAAAACGCCGTGGCGGAGGGAGTACATTCGGATTGGAGGATTGTGACTAGTGGTGTCCCACAAGGATCGGTTCTGGGACCTCTACTTTTCGTGATTTTTATTAACAACCTGGATGTGGGGGTAGAAGGGTGGGTTGGCAAGTTTGCAGACGACACAAAGGATGGCGGTGTTGTAGATAGTGTAGAGGATTGTCGAAGATTGCAGAGAGGCATTGATAGGATGCAGAAGTGGGCTGAGAAGTGGCAGATGGAGTTCAACTCGGAGAAGTGTGAGGTGGTACACTTTGGAAGGACAAACTCCACGGCAGAGTAAATGGTAAGATACTTGGAAGTGTGGAGGAGCAGAGGGATCTCAGGGTACATGTCCACGGATCCCTGAAAGTTGTCTCACAGGTAGATAGGGTAGTTAAGAAAGCTTATGGGGTGTTAGCCTTCATAAGTCGAGGGATAGGGTTTAAGAGTCGCGAGGTAATGATGCAGCTCTATAAAACTCTGGTTAGGCCACACACACTTGGAGTACTGTGTCCAGTTCTGGTCCCTCACTATAGGAAGGATGTGGAAGCATTGGAAAGGGTACAGAGGAGATTTACCAGGATGCTGCCTGGTTTAGAAAGTATGCATTATGATCAGAGATTAAGGGAGCTAAGGCTTTACTCTTTGGAGAGAAGGAGGATGAGAGGAGACATGATAGAGGTGTACAAGATATTAAGAGGAATAGATAGAGTGGACAGCCAGCGCCTCTTCCCCAGGGCACCACTGCTCAACACAAGAGGACATGGCTTTAAGGAAGGGGTGGGAAGTTCAAGGGGGATATTAGAGGAAGGTTTTTTACTCAGAGAGTGGTTGGTGTGTGGCATGCACCGTCTGAGTCAGTGGTGGAGGCAGATACACTAGTGAAGTTTAAGAGACTACTAGACAGGTATATGGAGGGATTTAAGGTGGGGGGTTATATGGGAGGCAGGGTTTAAGGGTCGGCACAACACTGTGGGCCGAAGGGCCTGTACTGTGCTGTACTATTGTATGTATGTACATATGTATGTATTTGAATTACATAAAATGCTTTAGTCAAACTTTCAAATTAATTCAACCAAGAAAACACTGTAACCAGTATATCA
Organism: Mobula birostris; assembly: GCF_030028105.1. NCBI lineage: Eukaryota > Metazoa > Chordata > Chondrichthyes > Myliobatiformes > Myliobatidae > Mobula > Mobula birostris. Next base: position 174,515,575 of record NC_092373.1, on the reverse strand, counting down.
AAAAGGCCATAGCTGTCTTTCTTTAAGAATATTACAATACTTCATACCTTTAATTCTACGTTTCATTATTTAATTTTATTTCAATACGAAAAATAAATGATTAAAAATTGACTGTTGCACATAAGTTTGATGACTGGGGCTGAATACTTTCTGCTAGTTCCCTGAAATTTGGCTCATAACTACAGACAGCCAGTCTGAAACAGTCTGTGAAGTGTCTGTCAGTAAGACAGCTCCTGTACTTACATTTAATAATTTCCATCTGTGAAAATGCAATTTCACATAGATAAGTTGACCCGAAGTAGGCACTGACTTTTACTGTACATGTGCTGAGATGAGGAAACTTCTCCCTGCTGACAAGCCCCCAAAAGTCACCATCCCTTGATCTTGCTTTAAGCTAGATATCATTTTGCAAATCAATTATTTCCATTTTTATATCACTTGGCACACCAAATACTTGCTGAAATTTGGCTGCAATCTGTTCTATATCGATCGGCAGAAATGGGTTTGAAATAAGTGCAGCAATATCTTTCATGACGTTTAACTCCCCAAAACGGCAATCCAACTCTATTACCAGTTTGTCTAGGGAAGCACAGTACTGCTCAGGGTGAAAAGCATTTTTTTCCTTGATGGCCTGTAACATTTTTTCCAAGTTGGGAAAGTGTTTCAGCCTCCCGTTCTTTAAATTTGAAATCCAAACACCGAGCTTGGCCTTAAACGCATTTACTGTGCTTATCATGTGGGGCAGGTGTTGGTCTTTTCCCATGAGCTCGTTGCTAAGTATGTTTAATTTAGCCGTTAGGTCTATCAGAAACCCTAAATCTAGTAGCCACGCATCATCTGACAGTTCCTCGTGCTCCTCGTTTCTTGTCAACAGAAAAACCTTTATCTCAGGCAGCAAGTCAACAAATCATTGCAGCACTTTGCCGCGACTCAACCACCGAACATCAGCATGAAGAATTATGTCTCCGTAAGCGGCATTGAGCTCATCCAATAGTGCCTTGAATAAGCGGCGCTGAAGTGCCTTTGCTCGAATAAAGTTTATCAGTTTGACCACCAGTGTCATTACATGAGAAAAAGTCCACAACCTTCCCAGCCAAGGCCTGCTGATGAATCACAGAGTGATAATCCAGGAAGTCGGGAAAATCAGGGTCATTACGGCACAGTGCTATGGAACCAATGCGCACACCGCGCATTGCTGGGGCCCCATCAGTAGTAATTGCCACCAGTTTATGAATGAGGATGTCATGTTCACGGACATATTTTTTAAATTCATTGTAAATATCCTCACCTCTTGTTCTCTCCTTTAAGTGCAATAGTGAGGAATTCCTCCTTTGTTGTAAAATCCTGGAAAGCCATTCTGACAAATACAACAAGCTGAGCTGTTTGCATTACATCCAGGGATTCATCGAACTGTAGTGAAAAATATTCACAGAGTGACAAGTCCTTTAACACTTGTCGACCCACGTCCTTTGACAGTGACTCTACCCTCCTTGTCACTGTTGCAGGGCCAAGAGGTATATTATGTATTGCGGTTGTGATGTCGTTTTTGTTTTTAAAGTCATTAAAAACAGTCTCTGCGGTAATGGCCATTGCTTCCTTGAGTAAATTGCCATCTGTAAAAAGCTTTTTGTGTTTAACCAAAAGGTGACTTACACGAAATGATGCTTCAATGGCAGCCTTATTTTGAGCAGCATGTTTTGTGAAAAACAATTGCTGGGCCTTCAACCCCGATTTCAGCTCCTCAACTTTCCTGGCACGGATTGCACTCTTTGGGGGGTAGGTGTCTTTAAATTTCTGGTGGTTGATGTTGTGGTGCCGCTCCAGATTCCCTCTTTTAGTCAGTGCTTGTGTTTGGCGGGACAATATACATACACACTTGTCTTTCACCAAGGTAAATAGAATTTCCTCTTCCCATTCTGGATGGAATTTGAAGGTGTTTACGCCTTCTTTCGTGGAGCCTCCGCCATGCTAGCTAGCTACCTTGCAGGATATCACAAGCGAGTGCCGTATATTGATGTTTGCGACAGTCTGTACTCTTATCTAACCCAATTAGTCACTTTGACGCAGCACAAGCTACGCTGAAACCATGGTGCATGGTGGAGAGGCTATACACACATGCACACTGGGCAGAAAGAACGGAACTAAAACTCTGCAACCCGGAAACAATCTCTCTTTACAAACAGCTTTCTGTAGCGGGAGTATTGCTATATTACCATTATCCTAATTAGTATTACTTATTTTTACAATGCTCACATTACAACAGTATTTGTGTATTTATTTTTCTTTTTTTTCCGGGATCTTCTGGAAAAGTCTCAAAGATTGACTGGTCGGCGACCACTGTGTTACACTATCCCATCAGCAAGTCGAAATAAAAAAGAAACACGAATTCTGGAAATCAGATATAAAAGATGATAATGCTGGAAACAATCAGCAGGTTAGGCTACATCTGTGAGACGCTACATCAGAATTGATATGGGGTCCTGGATCTGAAATGTTAACCATTTCTCTATCCATAGATGCTGCTTGACCGGCTGACAATTTAGCGTTTTCTGTTTTAGAACTAGGGGTCACTATTTAAAAATAAGGAGTTGTCCAATTAAGTCTTATACTTCAGACACAACAGTAACATGCTCTCAAGGTTAGAGGGGAGAAGTTTAAAGGTGATTTGAAGGACAAGTTTTTTTTAAAGGTAGAGAGCGATAGGTGCCTGTTATGTGTTACCAGGAGTAATAGTGGAAGCAGGCAGTTTGGTGCATTTGAAGAGGCTTTTAGATAGAAGATGAACATGAAGAGAATGGAAGGATATGAATGATATACAGGAGTAGGACATCTGGTATAAAGTGGCATTAAAATCAGCATAATGTTGTGGGCCAAATGGCTTCTCCAATAATGTACTATTTGAAAATGTTTGCAAGGTTATAACCACTGTCTCCACCAACTCTACAGCCACTAAGATGTAAACCATCAGGTCCAAGAGACTCATCAGCCTTTAACTCCACTGGTCTGCCTAATACTCGTTCTCTAGTGTTGGTAATGACATTTACTTCCAACTGGAATAGTTCAGTATTAATGGGATGTTCATAATATCATCAATGTAAAGGACTAATACAAGATATATGCCCTCAACCATTCCTTCTTCCTCAAAACTATTTCCCAAAGGTTCACTGTGATCTCCTCTCTATGTACCAGAAAAGAAAGAATTTATCATCAATTTATATATATTTTTAGTTTACTTTCACCTTCTTGACTACTTTTTCAGTCTTCCCTTGCTAGGTTCCAAATCCAGCACAATCTGTGGGCTCTTCACTAACTTACAGGTTTAATACCACAGTTGGTCTACTCCATCTTCATCCCCAACATTGAAGCCTTCCCGATCCCTCTTAGAATCTTTCCATCTCATTGGGACAGAGTTTTATTGGGAGTTATGAATTACTTCCATTGACCTTTGTAACTATCTCTACTTGTCTACTACCCATTGTCTATTTCAGCATGCTCCATCACCATTCCTTTGTCATTCTTCCTACTTATGTTTAACACAGACATTTTAGACCTAAATTTCTCATTGTGAAATCAAATGCTAAATCTATCATGTCATAATCCCCATTACTAGGGGACCCTTAACTGTGAGTTCATTTATTAAATTTGCTTTGTTATACATCACTAGATCCAAAATTGCCTGGTCCATAAGTTGGCTCCATAACATAGTGCTCTAGGAATCTCTCCCAAATGCACGCTATGAATGTGTTCTCTTGGCTACCATTCCGGTCTACATGAAAATGAAACTCACTCATGATTAAGGTGCCAATCTTTGTACAACTCCCCATTTTTTTAAATTTATACTTTTTCCTAGAAGCGTGGTTGTAGTTTGAAGTCATCACTTAACTACTTTCTGGTTTACTTCATACCTCCACCCAAATGAGTGCCAGATTTCAATCTGCATGGTCGTGGTCACACTTCCTGCCTCACATTCACCCCACTGATGCTGCGTGACCTGCTCACTTCCTCCAGTAGATAGCTTGTTGCTCCAGATTCCAGCATCTGCAGCCTCTCGCTTCTCTTCTTCTTCTGAGCTGAAATCCCCTTTTGTAACTTGTACCTATTTCACCTCCCTATGGACTTTCACCACCACCTTTACCTTCTGGACTAAAATTTAAATATCCCTGAAGATTAACATCCCCACTTTGATCACATTGTAACCAGGTTTCTGTAGGTGGCTATCCAAATATAGCCATTTATCCCTATTGATCAGTGAGTCATTGACTGAGTTTCAGATTAGGCACGCATTTAGATGCAGAGTTCCTTATTTTATGCTTTTATACATCCTTCTATATGTTAACCCTGTCTATGGGTTTGCTTGCTTACTGTTATAGATATATAGAACAGAAACTGATCACTTAGCCCATTAAAACTACTCTCATTTATCGGACATAGAAGCTGAATTAGGCCATCTGGCCCATTGAGTCTGCTCCACCACTTCATTATGGCTGATCCATTTTTCCTCTCAGCCCCAGTCTCCTACTCTCTCCCCATATCCCTTTATCCCCTGACCAGAATCTACCAGCCTCTGCCTTAAATATACATAAAGACTTGGCCTCCACAACTGCCTGTGACAAAGAATTCAAAAGATTCACCACTCTCTGGCTAAAGAAATTCCTCCTCACCTCTGTTCAAAAAGGTAGCCCCTCTGTTCTGAGGCTGTAACCTCTGGTCCTAGACTCTCCCACCATTGGAAACATCCCCTCCACATCTACTCTATCAAGGCCTTTCACCTTTCGATAGCTTTCAATGAGGTCACCCCTCATTCTTCCGAATTCCAGTGGATACAGGCCCAGAGCCATCAAACACACTTCACATGCCAAGCTGTTTAATCCTGGAAACATTTTCGTGAACCCTCTCCAGTTTCAGCACATCCTAAGGGGCACAAACCTGCTCACAAGTGAGGCTCACCAGTGCTTTACAAAGTCTCAACATTGCACTTGCTTGTGTTGAGTTCATGTTGCTCTAAGCCTTTCCTATCAATGTACCTGTCTATGTAACTTTAAAATGTTGTTATTTTACATGCCCCAACCACTTCCTTTGCGGGCTAGTCTCAAATATCCACCACCCTCCTGGTGAAAAAAGTTGCCTCTGGGCCCTTTTAAATATTTCCCCTCTCTCCTTAAACCTATGCTCTTTAGTTTTTGATTGTCTTTCTCTGGGAAAAAAAGACTGTGTGTATTCACCCTATCTATGCCCCTCATGATTTATACACCTCTATAAAGTCACCCCTCAGTTTCTAACATGCAAATGAATAAAAAAATTAGCCAGCCCACCCTCTCCTGATAACCTTTGAGTCCTGGCAATATATTCACATAAATCTTCTTTGCACTCTTTCCGGTTTCATGATGTCATGTCAAGCTTCGGTTCGGGCCTTAAATGTTTGCTTTCTATTCATCTGAATTTCATTTCTAATGCAATGCAGATAAATAGAAATTTCTAAATTAAGGCAAAGGTTGATTTACCAAATGAAATCAAAAATGAGGGAAAAACACAAAAAAAGCCAGCAAAGGGGTATGCACAAGGACTGAAATTCAGACTACACAGAGTCATAACAGACCTTAAAAACCAAAACTGTGTTATAGACCAATTAAAACAAAGAGAAATAATTCACAAAAAGTTTAAAATGACGAGAACACAGGTGGCCTCAGGCCTCTGTCAAAAGACAGCAGAGGCCCCTCTCAGATCTGCTTCCAACTTCTGTGCTGCAATCCTGCGAGCGGAATTTCATTCCACAAACTGCTAACAGGTTTACAGAAACAGAACAGATGCAACCACACGAATGGTTAAGTGTTGCAGTCAGATTGAAACCGTTATCGAAACAGAACTATTCAGCTAAGAGCAACCTGCTCATCAGACTCTGAAAACAAAGCAGACTTCTCACCCAGGTCGTTCCAAATAGTGTGATTATACTACATAACACACATTTAGCTAGTGCTACATCTCCAAGGTGCTGCCCACAGGAACTTAAAAACAAAACTTGACAACAGGACAAGAGACTGAAGGCTAAAACAGAAGGATGGATTTTAAGGAATAACTTAAAAGATTTGTAAAGGTTTTGGCAAGGAATGCTGAATTTGGGATCTTGGCGGCTGAGAGAATAGTCCCTAATGTAGAAAGTGAAGGAAAACCGAGGACTTGGTGGAATGCAAATGTTTTGATACTTGCAGGACTGGAGGACACACCTCCAATCCTGCAGGAACTTCTGTGGTTGTAGACTTTCCATGGAGAATCATATACAGTTTTGTTGTCCTCCCCCAAGGACTGATGATAAGATGGACTCTTGACCACACAATCTGCACTGCACTTTCTCTGTAGCTGTTAGTTTTATTTTGTGCTCTGTTATTGTTTTACCTTGTTCTATTTCAATGCACTGTGTAATTTGATCTGTTTGAAAAGCAGTGCAAGACAAAATTAATAAGCCAATTCCAAACTAACAAAGATTCGCAGTATCCCAGCTATGCCATCGTTATGCGGCTATCATCCAGCAGGAAGTAATGAAGCCTGACGGGCCACACCACTAGGATCAAGAATGACTACTTCCTTCCAACCATTTGATTGTAAAACCAACTGGCGCACCGCAGTTTAGCAGCACTATGACCACTTTGCACTGCAAAGTGTGAGTTTGTCTTTGTTCTATTTGTGTTTTCCTCTTGTAAAAATGTATAACCTGTTTTTCATTTGAATTATACTTACCTGATCCCATGTGCATGTGATGCTACTGTGAACAAGATTTTCAGAGCACCTGTGCATACAGAGCACTTGTGCTTGACATTGACATGTAGATAATTTCATGAAGAACCATAAACAATTCTGCTACCCTCACCCAAACAAGGATGATCTTGCCATACAGGCAGCACAGAGGGGCTGGTGGGCTTGTAGAATGAAGAGGGCCTCTAATCTCGAGAGGCTGAAGGAATGAACGGAGGTCAAATGGAAATTCACAAAACTCTTACAGAACAGGGTGGGTGTTTACCACTGAGTGAAGAAACTCGTCCTTATCTCAAGAGGGTGGTGAACATTTAGCATTCTCTACCCTGGGGGACTGCGGTGACTCAGTCCATAATGGTGAACGTTTGGAATCCTCCACCCTGGTGGACTGGGGTGACTCAGTCTATAATGGTGAACCTTCGGAAGTCTCTACCCTGGCAGACTGGGGTGACTCAGTCCATAATGGTGAAGCTTTGGCATTCTCTACCCTGGCAGACTGGGGTGATTCAGTCCATAATGGTGAACCTTTCGAATCCTCTATCCTGGCGGACTGGGGTGACCCAGTCCATAATGGTGAAGCTTTGGAATCCTCTTCCCTGGCAGACTGGGGTGATTCAGTCCATAATGGTGAAGCTTTGGCATTCTCTACCCTGGCGGACTGGGGTGATTCAGTCCATAATGGTGAACCTTTGGAATCCTCTATCCTGGCGGACTGGGGTGACCCAGTCCATAATGGTGAAGCTTTGGAATCCTCTTCCCTGGCAGACTGGGGTGATTCAGTCCATAATGGTGAACCTTTGGAATCCTCTTCCCTGGCGGACTGGGGTGACCCAGTCCATAATGGTGAAGCTTTGGAATCCTCTTCCCTGGCAGACTGGGGTGATTCAGTCCATAATGGTGAACCTTTGGAATCCTCTACCCTGGCGGTCTGCGGTGACCCAGTCCATAATGGTGAACCTTTGGCATGCTATACCCTGGCGGACTGGGGTGACTCAGTCCATAATGGTGAACCTTTGGCATGCTATACCCTGGCGGACTGGGGTGACTCAGTCCATAATGGTGAACCTCTAGAATCCTCTACCCTGGTGGACTGCGGTGACCCAGTCCATAATGGTGAACCTTTGGAATCTTCTACCCTGGGGGACTGGGGTGACTCCATCCATAATGGTGAACCTTTGGCATGCTATACCCTGGCAGACTGGGGTGACTCAGTCCATAGGAACAGTACTAGGCCATTCTGCTCAATGAGTCTGCTCTGCCATGCTGATTTATTTTCCCTCTTAACCCCATTCTCTTGCCTTCTCCCCATAACCATTGAGACCCTTACCATCAAGAACCTATTCAACACTGTTTTAAGTTTCAGCCATAAATTTCTGGCAATTAGAGGGGTCGAGGAATATGTGACCATGTAGGTAGGTAGATCAGTGGTGTTTTTTTCTTTAATGGTTGTCTTGAGAAACAGATGGTCAATATTTACCCTCTTGTCTGTTGATAACATCCCTACACATCTGTGGATGTATGTATCACATATCTACATAAGTATTACCTAAATCTCACTCTTCCCCTCTCAGCTGTTTCATGATCCAGTTCATCTTCCTTGTTTAGGCAGATCACATAATTCCCCACCCACCTTTGTTCGATGTGACCTTTGGCAATCCCTCAATTTAACCCTCACTGTCATTGCAATTGCTATAGTGAAGGGAAATTCAAGTCTTCGTTTCTGCCCCACCCTCAGTGCACATGTGCCCACACACTCAGTGATATGTGCTTAGGCTGCACACATGTACGTACACCACATCCTCACCACACATTGACGCACACCCGGTAACTGTCTACACCCTCACACTCACAATCACTTACCACACTGCACACATGCCTTCACTGCCAAAACACATTCACACTCATTCACCCATGCCAACTAACCAAAACACACTCAGCCACACCACTCAACTGCACCAATTCACACACACACACACACACACACGCACTCTCTCTCTCTCGCTCTCTCTCTCTCTCACACACACACACACACAGACACACACACACGCACACTCTCTCTCTCTCTCGCTCTCTCTCTCTCTCTCACACACACACACACACACACACACACACACACACACACACACACACACACACACACACACACACACACACACACTCACTCACTCACTCACTCCCATCCCGCCTTTCACCGGAGCAATGAACTCACCTGCCATCAGCAGCAAAGTGGCCAGACAGACGTTGCGGAGCATTGCGGCGGTTGGTGTAGATTTGGCCTCGGAACCCGGGATCGATTCCTGTCACTCAGTCGGAACCAACTTGTTCGGGTCAGGGGAACCGGGCCACCGTCTGTGGGATCCAGCGATGGACCGTGCCGTCTGCGGGATCAGGCGGGGGACACTGCCCTGTGCGGGATCAGGCGGGGGACTGTACCCTGTGCGGGATCAGGAGGGGGACTGTACCCTGTGCGGGATCAGGAGGGGGACTGTACCCTGTGCGGGATCAGGCGGGGGACTGTACCCTGTGCGGGATCAGGAGGAGGACAGTACCCTGTGCGGGATCAGGCGGGGGACACTGCCCTGTGCGGGATCAGGCGGGGGACTGTACCCTGTGCGGGATCAGGCGGGGGACTGTACCCTGTGCGGGATCAGGAGGGGGACTGTACCCTGTGCGGGATCAGGAGGGATGATCGTGCCGTCTGCGGATCAGGCGGGGACACTGCCCTGTGCGGGATCAGGAGGGATGACCGTGCCGCTTCGGCTCTCACTGTCTCTGTCCCTCCCGCCGCTGACCGACTCCCCCCAACGACGGAGCACCGCCTCCGGGCGGGCGGGGCTGATCAGATCCGACACACCCACACCAAAGCTTTCACTTCCACTGAAACGAAAGTAAAGCCGGCAGCCGGGTCCGGTGATAAGCCAGGTTATAAACCAATGCACCAGCTCCGGGAGTCCCGAGACACTGCGGATGTGTGATCCAGAACCTTCTGGAAGCTCCGCTGGGTCACCGGCTGAGGATGTCTAGCATCTCGTGCTTGTGTGTGGGGCGGGGTGATGTTCAGGAGAAGGTGGAGAGGACCTGACATTTCCATTGTAAGTGACACCGAAGCTGAAAGATAGTAGGTGACCGTCATCAATACCCAAAAAGGTCATCCTCCTCTACCTCCCTACAGGTCACATGCCGACACTCCACCAGGTCACCCTCACCTACACCCCTAGTGGCCTTGTGGTCACCACATGTACTTGCACCTCTCTACAAGTTACATGCACCTGTAGATCACACCCCTCTAACCCTAGCTCACCAACCCCCTGTAGGTCACACACTTACATCCCAACAGGTCACTCTCACTACAGGCCATACCTACACCTCAACCATTACCCCTACAACCCAACACATCACCCTCGACTACACCCTTATAAGTCACCACATGTACTTCCCTACAAGTCACATGCACCTGTAGATCACACCCCTATAACCCTACAGGTCACTCATCAATCCCTCTACAGCTCACACCAACACCCACAATACACACACACCTACAGGTCACACCCCTACACCCCTCTACAGGTCATACACCTCGACAGATCATTCTCACCTGCCCCACTGCAGGTCACTTTCACCTGCCCTTACAGAACCCTCCCATAACTATCTCTCCAATAGGTCACAGGCAGCTTCCCCCACAGACCCAAACAACCCACAGTTCTCCATTGATTACCACCTTCCACCCTGAGAAAGTCCAGTTCATTCCAATTCTATATTTGTTGTAGATTAACCAATTCTCAGTCCATGCCAGTACTTTACTCTAATCCCAGTTCACTAACTCCTTATGTGGGACTTCATTGCCAGAAAAATTTTCTTTAAACTCCCTCCCACATCACCTTAAACCTATACCCTTAGCATTGACATTCTCCCTCGGTAAACGGGCTCTGACCGGCTTCCTTACCCATGCCTCTCATGATGTTGTACACATCCTTTAGGTCTTCCTTCAGCCTCCAGCACTCCAGAGAAAATCGCACAGATGGATGCAAGAAGACTTATTACCAGTTTGCTGTTTGGATTCTTCTAATCCAGGATGGTTTGTTGCCTCCCAGGTGCCAGGGTCAAGGATGTCTCTGATCGATTGCATGACATTCTGAAGTGGGAGGGTGACCAGCCAGATGTCATGGTGCACATCGGTACCAATGACATAGCAAGGAAGAGTGAGGAGGTCCTGGACAGTGAGTATAGAGAGCTTGGTAGGAAGTTGAAAAGCAGGACCTCAAGGGTGGTAATCTCAGGATTGCTACCTGTGCTAGGTGCCAGTGAGGGTAGGAATAGGATGCTCTGGAGGAGGAACAAGTGGCTGAGGAACTGGTGTAGGGGGCAGGGTTTCAGATTTCAGGATCATTGGGACCTCTTCTGGGGCAGGTGGGACCTGTACAAGAGAGACGGGTTACACTTGAACCACAGGGGGACCAATATCCTTTCAGGGAGGTTTGTTAGTGCTATTGGGGAGGCTTTAAACTAGATTTGCAGGGGGATGGGAACCAGAGTGCCAGAGCTGACAGTGTGGCTGGGGTGAAAATAAATGATGTTGAAAGTTTAAGCAAATCTGCTGATAGAAAGGTTGTGAGTGGTGGTAAAAATCTTCTGAGGTGTATATATTTCAATGCTAGGAGTATTGCGGGGAAGGCGGATGAGTTGAGGGCATGGATTGACACGTGGAATTATGATGTTGTAGCAATTAGTGAAACTTGGCTACAGGAGGGGCAGGACTGGCAGCTTAATATTCCAGGGTTTCGATGTTTCAGATGTGATCGAGGCAGAGGAATGAAAGGTGGGGGAGTAGCATTGCTTGTTAGGGAAATATTACAGCAGTGCTCAGGCAGGACAGATTAGAGGGCTTGTCTACTGAGTCCTTATGGGTGGAGCAAAGAAACAGGAAAGATATGGCCATATTAGTGGGATTGTATTACAGACCACCCAATAGTCAACGAGACTTGGAAGAGCAAATCTGCAGAGAGATAGCAGGCAACTGCAGGAAACATAAAGTTGTGGTGGTAGGGGATTTTAATTTTCCATACATTGATTGGGACTCCCATACTGTTAGGGGTCTAGATGGTTTACAGTTTGTAAAATGTGTTCAGGAAAGTTTTCTAAATCAATATATAGAGGGACCAACTAGGGGAGATGCAATATTGGATCTCCTGTTAGGTAACGAATTAGGGCAAGTGACAGAAGTCTGTGTAGGGGAGCACTTTGGTTCCAGTGATCATAACACCATTAGTTTCAATTTGATCATGGACAAGGATAGATCTGGTCCTAGGGCTGAGGTTCTGAACTGGAAGAAGGCCAAATTTGAAGAAATGAGTAAGGATCTAAAAAGCGTGGATTGGGACAGGTTGTTCTCTGGCAAAGATGTGATTGGTAGGTGGGAAGCCTTCAAAGGGGAAATTTTGAGAGTGCAGCGTTTGTATGTTCCTGTCAGGATTAAAAGCAAATTGAATAGGAATAAGGAACCTTGGTTCTCAAGGGATATTGCAACTCTGATAAAGAAGAAGAGGGAGTTGTATGAAATGTATAGGAAACGGGGTAAATCAGGTGCTTGAGGAGTATAAGAAGTGCAAGAAAATACTTAAGAAAGAAATCAGGAGGGCTAAAAGAAGACATGAGGTTGCCTTGGCAGTCAAAGTGAAGGATAATCCAAAGAGCTTTTACAAGTATATTAAGAGCAAAAGGATTGTAAGGGATAAAATTGGCCCTCTTGAAGATCAGAGTGGTCGGCTTTGTGCAGAACCAAAGGAAATGGGGGAGATCTTAAATAGGTTTTTTGCGTCTGTATTTACTAAGGAAGCTGGCATGAAATCTATGGAATTGAGGGAATCAAGTAGTGAGACCATGGAAACTGTACAGATTGAAAAGGAGGAGGTGCTTGCTGTCTTGAGGAAAATCCCCAGGACCTGACAGGGTGTTCCCTCGGACCTTGAAGGAGACTAGTGTTGAAATTGCGGGGGCCCTGGCAGAAATATTTAAAATGTCGCTGTCTACGGGTGAAGTGCCGGAGGATTGGAGAGTGGCTCATGTTGTTCCGTTGTTTAAAAAAGGATCGAAAAGTAATCCGGGAAATTATAGGCCGGTGAGTTTAACGTCAGTAGTAGGTAAGTTATTGGAGGGAGTACTAAGAGACAGAATCTACAAGCATTTGGATAGACAGGGGCTTATTAGGGAGAGTCAACATGGCTTTGTGCATGGTAGGTCATGTTTGACCAATCTGTTGGAGTTTTTTGAGGAGGTTACCAGGAAAGTGGATGAAGGGAAGGCAGTGGATATTGTCTACATGGATTTCAGTAAGGCCTTTGACAAGGTCCTGCATGGGAGGTTAGTTAGGAAAATTCAATCGCTAGGTATACATGGAGAGGTGGTAAATTGGATTAGACATTGGCTCGATGGAAGAAGCCAGCGAGTGGTGGTAGAGAATTGCTTCTCTGAGTGGAGGCCTGTGACTACTGGTGTGCCACAGGGATCAGTGATGGGTCCATTGTTATTTGTCATCTATATCAATGATCTGTATGATAATGTGGTAAATTGGATCAGCAAGTTTGCTGATGATACAAAGATTGGAGGTGTAGTAGACAGTGAGGAAGGTGTTCAGAGCCTGCAGAGGGACTTGGACCAGCTGGAAAAATGGGCTGAAAAATGGCAGATGGTGTTTAATACAGATAAGTGTGAGGTATTGCACGTTGGAAGGACAAACCAGGTAGAACATACAGGGTTAATGGTAAGGCACTGAGGAGTGCAGTAGAACAGAGGGATCTGGGAATACAGATACAACATTCCCTAAAAGTGTTGTCACAGGTAGATAGGGTCATAAAGAGAGCTTTTGGTACATTGGCCTTTATTAATCGAAGTATTGAATATAAGAGCTGGAATGTTATGATGAGGTTGTATAAGGCATTGGTGAGGCCGAATCTGGAGTATTGTGTTCAGTTTTGGTCACCAAATTACAGGAAGGATATAAATAAGGTTGAAAGAGTGCAGAGAAGGTTTACAAGGATGTTGCCGGGACTTGAGAAACTCAGTTACAGAGAAAGATTGAATAGGTTAGGACTTTATTCCCTGGAGCGTAGAAGAATGAGGGGAGATTTGATAGAGGTATATAAAATTATGATGGGTATAGATAGAGTGAATGCAAGCAGGCTTTTTCCACTGAGGCAAGGGGGAGAAAAAAACCAGGGGACATGGGTTAAGGGTGAGGGGGGGAAAGTTTAAAGGGAACATTAGGGGGGGGCTTCTTCACACAGAGAGTGGTGGGAGTATGGAATGAGCTGCCAGACAAGGTGATAAATGCAGGTTCTTTTGTAACATTTGAGAATAAATTGGACAGATACATGGATGGGAGGTGTATAGAGGGATATGGTCCGTGTGCAGGTCAGTGGGACTAGGCAGAAAATGGTTTGGCACAGCCAAGAAGGGCCAAAAGGCCTGTTTCTGTGCTGTAGTTTCTATGGTTCTATGGTTCTAATCAATATTTTAGGAACAATTTATGAATTGTCTATGAACCCATGAATGCTATTCTGTTATTCCCCTTTTATGGTGTTGATTATATTTTGTAGTTTGTAGCAATTTTATGTATCGCACTGTACTGCTTTTATATCATTGGTCCAGATTACTGATTAACAACTTCCCTCAATATACCTAGAAGCACATAATGAGCATTGTTTAACAAGGCAGTGACAAGAATAGGAATTAAGAATTAAACCAGAAAGTCCGGAAACACTCAACAGATCAGGTGGCATCTATAGAGAGAGAAGTAGAGTGTATGTTTCTAGTTATGGACTCCAAGTTCCTGGGCATCAGCACCTTGGATAATCCCTCCTGGGCCAAATTCCATAATAATAAAACGCAAACAACAGGAATTCTGCAGATGCTGGAAATTCAAGCAACACACATCAAAGTTGCTGGTGAACGCAGCAGGCCAGGTAGCATCTCTAGGAAGAGGTGCAGTCGACGTTTCAGGCCGAGACCCTTCGTCAGGACTAACTCCCATCCTAGAGATGCTGCCTGGCCTGCTGCGTTCACCAGCAACTTTGATGTGTGTTGTTTCCATAATAATAAACGTGAGTCTGAAGATTCTTCATTAGAACCGGCAGAACAGAGCGGTCTGTGAGCTGAAGCATACCAACTTGTGTCAGAATGATCCACCATCAGCAGTGTGATAATGACCAGATGTTGGAAGCTTCCAGCACCCGCTCTTGTGTTGACTTTTCCTGGAAATGATGAAGTCGAGGTGAATGTGTACCTATGGTGCAAATCCCCAGGCTGTATCGTAACTTGGTCGTGTACAAGAGTAGAATCCCTTTTCACTGTGCTCCTCATTTGAATACTCTGCATTCCAACGCGCACTGTATTTAGACCAGTACGTTCCTGAAATTAATCAATGTCGGTGTGAAAGGGCAGGACCATGAAACAGTTTATTCATTAATTTCCCACACAGTACTTTTATCTAGTAAGGATGTCAGCAGCATGAGATCAGCCTCAGACAATTCCATGGGTCATTAGACTGATTACACTCTCTCACTGAAATGTAAAAAGGGACGACTTGCATTTATGTAACACTCTTACAGACATCCAAAGCATTCAACAGCCTTCACTACTGTGCTGTAGGAAATGTAGCAGCCAAAATGTACATCGTGATTCCACAAAAATTCTACAGATTTGGGGTAAAACAGTGGTGCAGCTAGTAGAGCTTCAGCCTTACAGGGATCCTGGCACATGTGCTGTCTGTGTGGAGTTTGCATGTTTTCCTGGGAAGATGTAGATTTCCTTCAGGTGCTCTTATTTTCCACTCCCATCCCAAGAAGTACTGGGAGGTAGATTAATTGCCTGATGGAAATTGCCCCTAGTGTATAGGTGAGTGGTAGAATCTGGGTGTAATTGATGGGAATGTGAAAGAATAAAAAAAGGAGTAATGATTGATATACAGTTACTCTTAATGGATGATTGGTGGCCAGAATGACTCGATGGGCAGAAGGGCCTCCATGACTGTATGTGCTAATGATGATATTTGTTGGTGGATGTTCTTGTCCTCTATTTAGTAAAACAAGATACTTTATGTTTCTGCTCCCAATGTTGAAACCGTAATGGCAAATCCATGTTGTTGGTGGGTAATCAGACCAGGACTCACTGTACTTCTACAAAGTATTGTCATGTGGTCAGTTATATTTGTCTGGGAGGATAGATGAGCCTCAGTTTAACATCTAGCAAAGTCAGTGCTACTGATGGTGCAACACTTTATCAGTACTGCTTTGACATCAGTCTAGAGTTTTGTGCTCCAGACCTTGAAGTTGAGACAGATCCCAAAACCTTCTGACTGAGATACATAGAGTCGTAAAATTAATTGTGGAAAGATCAAAAGGCTTCCTGCAAAAGTTGGAATCCTAAAGACTTCCATGCAGGGGAGGACATTTGAGCTTTTGAGTCTGTGAGAACTATCCAACAAGCCCCACTGCCTCCCTCTGGTGCTCCTCTCCTCTTTCCTTTCTTCCATGGCTTCTGTCCTCTTCTATCAGACTCCCCTTTCTCCAGCCCTGTATCTCTTCCACCAATCAACTTCCCAGCTCTATACTTCACCCCTCCCCCTTCAGGTTTCACCTATCACCTTGTGTTTTTCTCTCCCCCCCCGCCCCCAACCTTTTAAATCTACTCCTCTGCTTTTTCTCCTCCAGTCCTGCCGAAGGGTCTCGGCCCGAAATGTTGACTGTACTATTTTCCATAGATGCTGCCTGGCCTGCTGAGTTCCTTCAGCATTTTGTGTGTGTTACAATGAGCTCAAAATATACATTGAGAATAAAGGTATTCCGATTAGGAACATGATTTCTTGTTCAACAGGTGGAGCACCATATATGACAGGTCACCATACAGGTTTAGTGGCATTTATAAAAAAAGAAATTCCAAGTCTGTTGGCATATTAATGTGTGGCTGAGAGTCTGGTGTAGGGGGCAGGTCTTTGGGTTCCTGGATCACTTGGGCATCTACTGAGGGAGGTATGACCTGTACAAAAAGGACGGGTTACACCTGAACCCGAAGGGGTCCAATATCCTAGCAGGCAGGTTTAATAGAGCTGTTAGGGAGAGTTTAAACTAATTTGGCAGGGGGATGGGAACCGGAGTGATAGAGCTGAAGAAGGGGAAAACAGAAATAAATCAAAGATGGCATGCAACAGAGATGATAGAAAGGACAGGCAAGAGATGAGGCATAATCACAGTCAGAGGGATGAGTTACAGGGCAATAGAGGCGTGGTGCAGTTAAAACAGAAAGCAACAAATACTGGACTGGAAGTGTTATATTTGAATGCAAGAGATAAAATGGACGATCTTGAAATTCAGCTACAGATTGGCAAGTATGACATTCTGGCCATCTCTGAAACTTGGCTAAAGGATGGCTGCCATTGGGAGCTGAACGTCCAAGGATATATGGTGTATCGGAAAGATAGGTGAGTAGGCAGAGGAGGTGGTGTGGCCCTGTGTATAAGAAATAATATTAAATCATTAGAAAGGGATGACATAGGATCAGAAGGTGTAGAGTCTCTATGGGTTGAGTTAAGAAATGACAAGGGTAAAAGGACCCTAACGGCAGTTGTATACAGGCCTCCAAACAGCAGCTGGGATGTGGATTACAAATTACAGCAGGAAATAGCAAGGCATGTCAGAAGGGCAATATCATGATAATCATTGGGGATTTTAACATCAAATTGGATTGGGAAAACCAAGCCAGTACTGGACCTCAAGAGAGAGAATTTATAGAATGTCTAAGGCTGGGGTGGCCAACCTTTTACATTCCATGTGTCAATTTTTTCACTCACGAGTTCAGATGCGCCATACAACTCTTGTACCCCCATTCAATTCCTGTAAAAATATGTTAATATGGAACTCGTGCGTGAAAAAAATCGCATCTGAACTCATGCGTGAAAAAATTGATGCATGCAATGTAAAAGGTTGGCCACCCCTGGTCTAAGGGATGGCTTTTTAGAACAGCTTGTTGTTGAGCCCAATAGGGGATCGGCTGTGCTGGATTGGGTGTTGTGCAATGATCTGGATGTGATAAGAGAGCTTAAGGTTAAGGAACCCTTAGGGAACAGTGATCACAATATGAATGAGTTCACTTTGAAATTTGAGAAGGAGAAGCTAAAATCCAATGTGTCGGTATTTCAGTGGAATAAAGGAAATTACAATGGCATGAGAGGGGAACTGGCTAAGGTTGACTGGAAAGGGGCACTAGCAGGAAGAACAGCAGAGCAGCAAAGGCTGGAGTTTCTGTGAAAAATGAGGGACGTGCAAGACAGATATATTCCAAATAAGAAGAAGTTTTCAAATGGAAGGACACTACCATGGCTGACAAGTGAAGTCAGAGTCAAAGTAAAAGCAAAAGAGAGGGCATACCAGAAAGCGAAAGTTAGTAGGAAGATAGAGTATTGGGAAGCTTTTAAAAACTTGCAGAAGGAAACTAAGAAGGTCACTAGGAAGGAAAAGATGAATTATGAAAGGAACCTGGAGACTAATATCAAAGAAGATACTAAAAGCTCTTTTATGTATATAAAGGGTAAAAGAGAGTTAAGGGTAGATATGGGACCAATAGAAAATGACGTTGGAGATATTGTAATGAGAGATGCAGAGATGGCAGAGGAACGTATATTTTGCATCAGTCTTCACAGTGGAAGACATCTGTAGTATACCGGACATTCAAGAGTGACAGCGAGGTGAAGTATGTGAAGTGAAAATTATGACTGAGAAAGTGCTCAGGAAGCTTAATGGTCTGAGGGTGGATAAAACTCCTAGACCTGATGGAATGCACCCTTGGGTTCTGAAGGAAGCAGCTGGAGAGATTGCGGAGATATTAACAATGATCTTTCAAGAATCGATAGGTTCTGGCATTGTACCAGATGACTGGAAAATTGCAAATGTTACTCCGCTATTTAAGAAGGGTGGGAGGCAGCATAAAGGAAACTATAGACCTGTTAGCCTGACATCAGTTGTTGGGAAGTTGTCGGAATCGATTGTTAGGGATGAGATTACAGAATACCTGGAGGCACATGACAAGATAGGCCAAAGCCAGCATTGTTTCCTGAAAGGAAAATCCTGTCTGACTAACCTACTGCAATTTTTTGAGGAAATTACAAGCAGGGTAGACAAAGGAGACGCAGTAGATGTGGTGTACTTGGATTTTCAGAAGGCCTTTGACAAGGTGCCGCACATGAGGCTGCTTAGCAAGATAAGAGCCTATTGAATTTCAGGGGAGTTACTAGCATGGGTGGAGCATTGGCTGATCGGCAGAAAACAGAGAGTGGGAATAAAGGGATCCTATTCTGGGTGGCTGCCGGTTACCAGTGGAGATCCACAGGGGTCGGTATTAGAACCACTGCTTTTTACGATGTATGTCAATGATTTGGACTTTGGGATTAATGGATTTGTGGCTAATTTTGCCAATGATACAAAGATAGGTGGAGGAGCGGGTAGTGTTGAGGAAACAGAGAGCCTGCAGAGAGACTTAGATAGTTTAGTGGAATAGGCAAAGAAGTGGCAAATGGTCATACACTTTGGTGGAAGAAATAAATTGGCCGACTATTATTTAGATGGGGAGAGAATTCAAAATGCAGAGATGGAAAGGGATTTAGGAGTCCTTGTGCAGGATACCCTAAAGGTTACCCTCCAGGTTGAGTCGGTTGTGAAGAAGGCGAATACAATGTTGGTATTCATTTCTAGTGGTATAGAATATAAGAGCAGGGATGTGATGTTGAGGCTCTATAAGGCACTTGTGAGACCACACTTGGAGTATTGTGTGCAGTTTTGTGTTCCTTATTTTAGAAAGGACATTGGAGAGGGTTCAGAGAAGATTCACAAGAATGCTTCCAGGAATGAAAGGGTTACTGTATGAGGAACATCTGGCAGCTCTTGGGCTGCATTCCCTGGAGTTGAGGAGAATGAGGGGGGATCTCATAGAAATATTCCGAATGTTAAAAGGCCTGAACAGATTAGATATGGCAAAGTTATTTCTCATGGTAGGGAAGTCTAGGACAAGAGGGCTCGACTTCAGGATTGAAGGACGTCCATTTAGAACAGAGATGTGGAGAAATGACTTTTGTCAGAGGGTGGTATCTCTGTGGAATTTGTTGCCACGACAGCTGTGGGGGCAACGTTACTGGGTGCATTTAAGGCAGAGGTAGATACTGTAGGTTCTTGATTAGCCAGGGCATCAAAGGGTATGGGGTGAAAGCAGGGGAGTGGGGATGACTGGAAGAATTGGACCAGCCCATGATTGAATGGCAGAGCAGACTCGATGGGCAGAATGGCCTGCTTCTGCTCCTATATCTTATGGTCAATCCATTGTGTAATTCATCATCAACATCTTGTAGCCAAAAATCTTAGCCAGTGACTTTTTTACAGCATGACTCTTGTAATATCTGCTATCAACAAAATTAAAGTTCATCCATTAAATAGCCAAATGCCAAATATTTTGCCTGTTATGCCAAGATAACATTGAGGAGTGTTAGCACTTGCTTCATCACACTGAAATGCATTGGCTGTCAAAAAGCTGCTGCTTAAGATGTTTCTTTGATCTTTTTGACACTGTGGTTGAATTTTTGCTCAAAATCGGCAAGAGCTTGGGAAACAAAATTGAACTTCTACATGGAGATGTGGCATATCTATCCAATCTGTATGACAAAATGAACATTCTACATATGAATCTGCAGTGTGAGAATTTCAGTTTAATCCAGGCAAAAGGTGCACTATCCACTTTTATCATAAAAATGGAAATATATAAGCAAAACATTGGGAGAAGGATGTTCTCACAGTTTCCCTGCATGGAAAGTATGGCACTCCCTTTCACAGACAGTGATTTGCAAGAGTACTGCTTACACCTGCAGTCACTGAAGAAGGATTTTCAGAATTGATTCAAGGATTTGAATGATCTGGTAATTCTGGACTGTGTAATTAACCCATTTCTCTGCTAGGTGGAAGGACAGGAAGAGAGCTTGCAAGAAGAAAGCATCGAAATTTAGAATGACGAAGAAGCAGAAATGCTTTTCAAAAATATGGGGTTTAATGGTATGTGGCTATACTGTCATACGAAGTTTCTTGGTCTTTGGAGAAGAGCAAAACTTCTCTTCATTGCATTTCCATCCTCCTATCTTGTTGAAAGAGGCTTCAGTGCAGTGAACCACATACTGACAAAAAAAAACAGAAGCTGCTTGCAGATTGTTACACGTGGGGACTTCAGGCTTTTGCTGCCACAACTTGACCAGACATTTCTTGCTAAAAATCATCAAGCTGAAGGATCACATTATCGCATTGATATCGAAGCTGCTGTACAATGTGATAATGTGATCCTTGAGCTTAATAAAAAATTAAAGCAGAATAATTTTTTTCATGTTAGTATACCGTAAACATATTTTTACACTATGGGGGCACTGGAAAGTACATTTTGTCCAAGAGGGGCATTGGCAAGTACGAAGGTACTTTAGGGGGGCATTGACAAGTATGGAAGTGTGTTAGGAAGGCATCGGGCTAAAAAGGTTAGGAAACACTGGATTAATATACTTGAGCCTCATTAATTTAATTACTTTGGCACAACATTGTTGGCCTAAGGGCCTATTCCTGTGCTGTACTATCGTATGTTCAATGAAATCTCAACATACCAAACAGCTAGTCTATCAGATTACTTACCCATATTTTATTACTGGATGTACAGCGAATGTCATCCAGCAAGTTTCTGGGAAAATCAGATTAAGTTACTGGCCCATTAATCTTTTCTTGGTGATGGAATTGAAGGTGGAATGTAGGACAAGAAATGAGAGAGAAATCGCACCACTGTGAATGTCAGGATTGAAGGAGAAATGTCATCAGACCTGGCAAGAGCTGATGTCCCCTGTTACTGACAGCCAGCACTCCCCCTGGTGTCGTTCTGTGGTGATGTGCCCAGGCTCTGCTTTAGAGTTGTCTTTGAATGTTTTACCAGCTCTCGCAGCTGTCTCCGGGGTTGACAGCTTTCTCCTCACTATGATTGATGCGCTTGACTTCAGAACCATGTCTACATCAGGCACGCTAATCCATAGGGAGGGAGACACTCAGGTCACCAGGGGACATTAAAACCAAGACAGAGTTGCATTTCTACCACCACCTCAGGATATCACACAGCATTTTGATATTACCACTAGGGGAACAAACAGACTGGACTACAAAAAACAAACAGATGCAGTACTTACAAAGCCATCCCAACTCTGTCACCTTGGCCTCTTTGACCACATCTCCATAATGTTAATCCTAGCATACTGACCGCTATTGAAAATGGAGAAACCAGTCAAGAGGACCATCACAGTATGGCCTAATGAGGCAATCTCTATGCTTCGGGACTGTTTTGAGTAGACTAACTGGCAGATGTTCAAGGAGCCCACCACAAATGGAGAAGACACACACCTCAAAGAAGATGGCTTACTTGTCACCGCTACATCATTAAGCACGTAGATGACATTGGTTCCTCAAGCACAGTCATCTTCTGGCCCAAACCGAAGTCCTCACTAATTGCAGACGTGCACTCCCTACTGAAAGCCTGTGATGCTGCCTGTAAGTATAGAGACAGAATAGCCCTCTGAGCCTCATCTTGGGCATCAAGAGGGCAAAGATCACCTACACACAAAAAAAAAATCAGGAACACCTGTCTGATAACAATCTCTGACATATGTTGCTGGGTGTCAAGGGCATTACCGACTATGCAAGGGAAAACAGTGTCAATTATATCTGTGATGCTTCCTTTCTTGACACTCTAATACAACACAACGCCGGCCATGAATGCTACCCCCCTCTCAGGTGAGCAGCCACTCTCTGTAACAGCACTAGATGTGAGAAGGACTGTGCAGAAAATCAACTTCTATAAGGTAGCCAGGCCAGACAACATCCCAGGCCAATTACTCAGGGAGTGTGCACACCAGCTCACTGACATCTTCAACACTCCACTCATAAAGGCTTCTGGCCCCACAGGCTTCTAATCAGCCACCATCATCTTTGTATCAAAGAAATCTATACCTTCTGAACTAAATGATTGCCAACCAGTGGCACTGATGTCAATCATTATGAAGTGTTTTGACTAGCTGGTAATGCCACATGCCAAAAACTCCGTTCCTGCCACATTGGACAATCTCCAATACGCTTACCAACAGAACCACTCCATAACCGATCCCATGCACCTGGCCCTGACACACCTAGAAAACAAGGGCATTTATGTCAAAATATATTTTCTGAATTTCAGTTCGGCGCTCAACACTATTGTCCCACAGACCTTGGTGAACAAACTTCTACTCTTTAATCCAAATACACCACCGTGCAATTGGGTGTTGGATTTCCTAACCAACAGACCTCAGACAGTCAGGATATACAACTGCTCCTCCCTCCCCTCCCATCATCCTCAATACAAGTGCCTCGCGCTGCGCCCATCGCTGTACACTCTGTTCACACTCAACTGCAGGGCCAAACACCCAAGTAATCACATTGTTACGTTCGCCAATTACACAGCAGTGGTGGGACAACAATAATGAGACGGCCCACAGAGAGGAAATGGAAGAGCTTGAAGCCTTGTGCCAGGCAAATAACCTCTTCCTCAATGTCAACAAGGCACAGGAGATGCTTATCAACTTCAGGAGAACTCATCCCACTCACAACCTTCTTTTCATCGGTGGCACAGCAGTGGAAACTGTGAACAGTTTCAAACTCCTGGGAGTGCACATCTTGCGCAACCTCTCACGGTCCCAGAACATACTCTACACAATCAGGAATGCTCACCAATGCCTCTACTTTCTGAGGAGGCTGAAGAGAACTGGACTATGCACATCTATACTCACATCGTTCTACAGATGTGCAGTAGAGAGCATCCTAACATGCTGCATCTCTGCATGGTATGGAAATTGCACTGCGGCAGACAGGAAGGCTGTACAATGGGTAGTCAAAATTCCCCAATGTGGCACCAGCCTACCACCATCAAGGACATATGTACATAAAGGTGCCAGAAAAGGGCAGTAACATCATGAAGGATCCCACCCATCCTGATCACATACTGTTTGTCCCACTCCCATCAGGGAAGAGGCTATGTAGTATCCACACTAGGACCACTGGACTCAAAAACAGTTATTGTACTTTCCCTAAGCAGTAAGGATTATCAACACCTCCACCCACTAACTCAGCGGTCTCCAACCACCGGGCCGCGAGGAAATGATATGAGTCAGCTACACCTTTCCTCATTCCCTGTCACGCACTGTTGAACTTGAACATAGGGTTGCCAACTGTCCCATATTTGCCAGGACATCCCGTACATTGGGCTAAATTGGATTGTCCCATACGGGACCGCCCTTGTCCCGTATTTCCCCCGCCAAGGTAGAGCATTCCTATGAAACCTTTCGTGCCGAAATGGCGTGAAGCGAAGAAGCAATTACCATTAATTTATATGGGAAAAATTTTTGAGCGTTCCCAGACCCAAAAAATAACCTAACAAATCATACCAAATAACACATAAAACCTAAAATAACACTACATATAGTAAGAGCAGGAATGACATGATAAATACACAACCTATATAAAGTAGAAATAATGTATGTACAGTATAGTTGGGAAGATGAAGGCAAAACCAATTTGTGGGGAAAAAATCAGCACGTACGCGCATGTGCACATCACGCGTGCACACACAGGTGCCCGCGCAAGGCTTCATGGTCATGGTAGCCTTTCCTGGGGTAAAGTGTCCCGGGATTTGACTGCTACTTTTGTCCCTTATTTGGGAGTGAGAAAGTTGGCAACCCTAACTGTAAAAGACATGTTGAGGTGAGTTTACCCCTACTTGAACACCCCCCACCCCACCCTGGTCGGCTGATCCGCAAGAATATCGTCAATATTAAACCGGTCCGTGGTGCAAAAAAGGTTGGGGACCCCTGCACTAACTCATCCCTCCACACCATCCACCAACACTATTTTATTATTTCCTGTCAGTCATCTTATGTAGAAACACTCCTGTGCCTAGTGTCACCTTATAGACATACAATCAATCTATTTATATAAGCCTTCTTATGTATTTATATTTATTGTGTTTTTATTATTGAGTTCTTTATCTTATTGTGTTTGCGCTGCATTAGATCTGGAGTAACAATTATTTTGTTTGCCTTTGCACTTGTGTACTGGAAATTATAACGTGAATTTAGAGCTTGTGAAGACTTTTTTATTTGAGGGATTTCATTAAAATGTAAAAAATATCAAAATGACTTTGCAGGTTTCCACTCACAGCAATGTGTTTCTGCCCAAATGATATATTTCTGCTGTCCTGTCTGAGGGATGAATTTACTGCAGCCAGTTGATTCACTGGTACATCTTAGGAATGTGGGAGGAAACTGTAGCACCTGGGGTAAACCCAGGCAGTCAAAGAGAGAACATGCAGACTCCACAGAGATAGCACCCGGTGTCAGGATCGAACCTGGATCACAGGAGCTATGAGGCAGCAGTACCACTTGCCACACCATTGTGCCAGCCTTCCTGTGCCACCGCACATACCTGTCTCTTTCCTCATTTTAAACTAACTCTTTGATCAATCTCTCAGTCACCTGCCCAGTATCTCTTATTAGGTCTTGGTATCTAACATTGTTTGATGGTGCCTCTGTGAAGTTGAAGGTTCAATACAACAGACCCCTTTCTGTAACTGAATCTGAAAACTCTTATAATATGCCTGCAGCTTGGATTTATCTCTCTGCTCACTATCTACCATAGTATAAGGACACAGTGCCATCTACTGGGTTGAACATTAAATTAGCTTCGCCAATTTTCAACCCTGGGACTAAAAACAAAAGAATAACCTGAGATCAGTTAGCTCTGGAGGGTTACAATACTCTGGAGGGTTAGCTAATGTAACCTACCCATTAGAGTATGTAAGTGGTAAAAGGAATCAAAGGGGAGAGAGAATAAGAGTAGAGGGAAATGAGAGGTGAATGAGAATAATGGGTTTGCTGCAGTGGTAGCCCCTTTGGTGTTGAGATAGAGGAGTTTATTGAGTAGAGCTCAGAAATCGGAGGTACAGCTTTTGATGGTTGAAAGGTTGAAATCTAGGATGAACAGGAGGCTGGAATTGGAGGAGAGCAGAGAAATTGGAGTATTGGAAAAGTAGAAGTTTACAGAGAAAGAAGAGAGGGAAGTATGCAGTGGAATCAGTGAACAAGTGAAGGATAGAGTGATCAAATAAATGATCAATAAAAGATGTAATAAAGTTTAATAAGGACTCAAAAGAAACAATCCGGGCACATCACTTTACTTCCAAGGATAACATTAAAAAGTACAGAAGCCAGTTAAACCTTATGGGGAAAATTCTGTTACTTTTTTAAAAAAGGTTTAAATTGAGGTAATGGAGAGAGCGTAGCCAGAGATAGGCTGATTCTTCAGGAAGAATTCACAGGTTGAACAGCCTAAACGTCAGTAGAGTGTTGATGATGAACAAAGAGGGAGAGGAGTCTTGATTACATTTGTGGTGATGATCAAAACCAGGGGGCATTAATGTAAGGCTTTCCCTGACAAATCCATAAGACTGTAAGAAATAGGAGCAGATTTGGGCCATTCGGCCCATTGGGTCTGCTCCGCCATTCCATTATGGCTGATTTATTATCCCTCTCAAACCCATTCCCCTGCCTTCCCCAGTAACCTTTGACACCCTGACTAATCATGAACTCATCAAACCTCTGCTTTAAATATACTCAAAGACATGGCCTCCACAACCATCTGTAGCAATAAATTCCACAGATCACTACCCTCTGGCTTAAAAAATTCCTCTTCATCTCTGTTCTAAATGGACGTCCCTCTATTCTGAAGCTGTGTCCTCTGGTCCTAGACTCTTCCACAATAGGAGTCATCCTCTCCACATCCACCCTATCGAGACCTTTCAATATTTGGTAGGTTTCAATTAGATCCCCTCATTCTTCTAATCTCCAGTGAGTACAGGCCGAGAGCCACCAAATGTTCCTCATGCGATAACCCTTTCACTCCCAGAATCATTCTCATGAACCTCCTCTGAACCCTCCCCAATGCCAGAACATTTTTTCTCAGATAAGGGGCCCAAAAGTATCAAGAACATGAGATGAAGAATCTTTGAAAGTGAGTCCATAGGTTGTGAGATCATTTCAATAATGGGACAAGTGAAGTTGACTGAAGTTATCCTCTTTGGTCAACAGCCTGACGGTTGAGGGGTAATAACTATTCCTGAACCTGGTAGAGTGAGTGCTGAGGCTCCTGCACCTTCTTCTTGATGGCAGCAACAAAAAAAGAGCATGTCCTGGGTGGTGGGGGACCCTGGTAATGAATGCTGCTTTCCTGCAACAACACTTTGTGTATGCTCAAAGAGCCCAGTGGAGACACAAGACCGTAGATGCTGGGATATGGACCAATCTGCTGGAAGAACTCAGTGATTCATGTTGCACCTATGAAGGAAAATACACAGTCAACTTTTTTTTTGTAGACACACTTCATCTGGATTCAATTGTACTTTTCTTTTCACAGATCCTGCCTGACCAATTGATTTCCTCTAACATCATTTGTTGATAAAGAGCCTTTGCTGCCATCCACAGGTACTGTCAATAATTGAAATAGGAAACTGGGCAGATTTCCCATTACAATTATTTTTGATTTCCAGCTTCTGCAATATTTTAGTTTAGTTTTTGTGTTTAATTCACTGACCCTTTGTCCAGTTCTCCACATTATGTTCTGTCCTCCTCTTCTCCTCATATGAATTCTGTTTTCAAATTCGGAAATTTCAGCAACAGCTTCATTTTTTAAATTCCATTGTTTTTTGAATTCCCAGTCTCTGGAACCTCCTTCATCCATACAGCACTCCAAGGTTTCTAAGCTCCTTTAATTCCAGCTTTTTCTACATCCCTGATTCCTGCCCCTTCGTCAACAATAGAAGACCCCTTGCCCTACCATGGACTAGATCCTGTGTTTTTTTTCTCCAAGTGAAATTGGAGTTTATTGTCATATGCACAAATACATGTATGCACAAGTGTAATGAAAAACTTACTTGCAGCTGCATCACTAGCACTTAATCACATAGCATCATATAAGCAACATGCACGAGAAAATTAGAAATTCAAAATTATACACAATTTTCACAAGAGAAAACACAGAACGAAATAAATGAAATCCATTTTAGTGCAAAGTAATTAAAAGTGGTCAAAGTGCTGCTGAACTGTAGTGATTAATGTTTAGCCAGTTGGTTCAAACACTGAATGGTTGAAGGGAAGTAATTGTTTTTGAACTTGTTAGTGTGGGACTTCAAGTTTCTGTACCTCCTGCTCAATGGTAAAAGATGACATGGCCTGGATGATGGGGATCTTTGATGACAGATGTTGCCCTCTTGAGGTAACTTTTCATGTATATACTTGAGATGATGGAGAATATGATTGGCTTGGATGTGTTGGGCTAATGGGTTTGTTTCCATGGTGTAGCACAATAGGAGTTCAGTTATAAGGATACCCCGGTATAAAGCTTCAGCCAAAATTACTAAAGTGATTTAATGGAGTATCATAATTTTTTTCTATACTGTGGGTGTCTAAGACAAGAGGAAAGAGGTGTAGATAGGTAGGATGGGTGGCATGGATGTGGTGTGCTGAAGGGTCTGTTTCCATGCTGTCCGATTGCACGTGTAATCAGGTGTAATTGGTTTAATATATAACAGATTTCTATACTAGAAAAGACAGAGGACACATAGATAGAAGGCAGATGGATAATCAGGCAGGCATAGATTGTCTGACAAATGAAAGACAGGATTACTACAGAGCATCCTTCGTATCATAAAATACTTCAAAACACTTTGGGAGGGCTGTCAGAGGGCATCAGTTGATAGTCAGAAGAAGAGAGTTTCTACCGTTAATCTGTAAATGAATGTACACTGACTATATTTTCTCAGGCTTTAACTGTAATAAAGAGTTATTTTGAACGTTGCTGTGTTTCCTGCTGCCTTAAGGGGTTTGTACTTGAGTTTCTCCCCGTGATTCCTACTGGTTCTCTGGTTTCCTCCCACAGTCCAATGGCGTACCGGTTGGTAGGTTAATTGGTCATTATTAATTGTCCTGTGATTAGGCTAGAATTAAATCCAGGGGCTGTGCCTCAAAGGACTGGAAGGGCTTATTCAATGCTGCATCTCAATAAATAAACAAACAAACAAATAAAAGAGCAGATGTTGTTTATTAATTGAACATTGAGATGTGTGAGTGTGTGTGTAACTGTGTGATGCATTTGGAAAGTCAAAACAGTGTAGGATTTATACTGTAAATGGTAGGACACAAGGGTGTGTAATGGAACAAAGTGACTTAGGAATACAAGTGCAGAGTTCATGGAAACTGGTGTCACAGGTAAATGTGGTGGTGAAAAAAGGCACTTAGTCAGGGCATTGAGTTGGAACATTATGTTACGGTTGTAGAAATCATTGATGAGGCCGCTTTGGAGTATTGCGTACAGTTTTGGTCACCCTGTTATTGGGAAGGTGTGGTTACACCGGAAAGAGTGCAGAGAAGATTTATGAGGATGTTGCCAGGACTAGAGGGCCTGTGTTATGGGACAAGATGAGCCAGGCTAGGTCGTTATTCATTACAGCATAGGAGAATAAGAGGGAGCTTAGAGAAATGTTTAATATCATTAGTGGCATAGATATGGTAGATGGTAATGTTTTCACCCCAGGTGAGAAGATATAGTGTGAGAGGAAAAATTTAAAAGAGACCCGAGAGGAAGCATTTTCAGGCTGAGGGTGATGGAAC
This sequence comes from Mobula birostris, assembly GCF_030028105.1. NCBI lineage: Eukaryota > Metazoa > Chordata > Chondrichthyes > Myliobatiformes > Myliobatidae > Mobula > Mobula birostris. The sequence continues at coordinate 174,486,033 of NC_092373.1, read as the reverse complement.
AAGTTGTCAGAAGAAGCAGTTGAGGCAAGTTCAATAGTATCATTTAAGAAGTACTAGGATAGGTACATGGAGGCGCTTAGAGGGATATAGGCCAAATGCTGGCTGGGTACAGTGGTTGGCATGGACTTGCTGGGCTATAGGGCATGTAACTGTACTGTTTTCCTCTCTAACTCGAAGTGTGAAATTAAATGGATTGCAAGGTTCTGACGCACGCCTTTCCACACCAGGGACTTGCTCACCTTATAAGGAAAACATTTCACAGCCTCTACTCCCAGTGTGATCATGCTGTAAGATAAATGGTCTGATCCTGACAACATACTTGGATGCCTCTGTCAGAGTCAAATTCCATTTCTTGCCTCTCTCTTTAAGCATCTTCCACTTAACCACTAGTACCCACAGGCCGAAGAAAAAACCCAACACAGATTCAACACCATTTCTGGTGGCTAGTTGGCTTCTTCTTCAGGACTGAGGATGATCTACTTCTCCAGTTCTGGGGAGTGGGAGGTGTTCATCCATGAACTCTCTTTATGTGGTGTGACCCGTTGATGGTCACACTCTGGTGTTACGTGGTGTGACCTGCTCATCCATGAATTCTCTTTACGTGGTGTGACCCGTTGCAGACCATTGGCCACAGAGTGAGGATCTTAGTCCGATAGCAAGGAGGTTCAAGGTAACAAAGACCAGGCTCTGTTACAT